>NC_051154.1:404242339-404604206 GCF_013339745.2 Dermacentor silvarum
CACACTGTATCACAGCAACACATCATTTGCCCGGTCACACATTTTACTGTCACCTCATACTTCACATCGCATCGATCATGCCTACAAAGTTAACCCTATCTTTGCCCGGACGGAAAAGTCCAACAATTCGCCGTTAACCTTATCACTAAAAGAATGGAATCAGTTACCTCCAGAATTGCCACGATAACACACTAGTCTTCCTTATTTTATTCAGCATTACTAACGTATTTACAATCCTAGCACTTTTAGTAACATTTTCTCTCCCAGAGCACTTATTCGCTTTCGCTATTTGTTCTTGCTTCGTTGAGTGTGAATTTTGTAAGAATATTTACCGTGTTAATATGTTTCACGACTTGCTGTACCCCAAAGTGCTGTATTTACCACCTGCGATGCTCCTTCAATTTGTGAAAATTGTGTTCTGCTTTATGTTCCCCCCCCCCCCCCCCTATGTAATGCCCCTGTGGGCCCTTAGGGTATCTAAATAAAGAAGAATAATGCTTGCGATTACATCTTACCGCCAAAAATTGACAACACTGTCAACAATTGAACAGTGCAGAATATGCGTAATGGGGGTGTGTCACTGAATGGCAGTTGACAGAGATGAGATATTTTGCAAATACTATGGGGCGATTGAAACCAAATACTGTACAGTTCAGTAAAATCCTTCCACTCCTGAGTTAATTCTTTCACTCCGTCTAAATTTCATCTATAGCCGAAGTACTTGGATTTATAGGCCGCCAGTTCTCTTCGCGGCCATTTCTTGTTAAATGTAAACGCAATCGTGGTCATTATACTGCGTTTCGGTACTAATTTAGAGTGCGCACAATTTTTGCATAGCGCACCAATGTAATTGCCAATGCACCAGCACCTGAACGGCGCAGGTTTGTTTACGTTGTCATGTACGGCCACCGCTCTTCGTTCACTAAAACTTATATATATAATATATATATATATATATATATATATATATATATATAGTGCTGACACCAATAAACGTCAGTACAAACACAGGCGCCATTTGCATTGCAATAATTATTCTTAGAGGAAACTTTGTGAGTACAAGCGTCCACGCAGACAGCGTGTATAGTTTTCCTTGCAAAAATACTGATGATCGCATAACAAAAGTACGGAATTCTGTCTGTTTCGTACAGAACAGTGTAGTCACCGTATTATTACGGAAAAATGACCGTAAAGCTTAAAACGGGCAGCACTTTCCATATTTTAACGGAAATTTTGCTGTATTTCTGAAATGAGATATTTTCCGTATTCTTACTGCAATTTTCCCGTATTTATTACGGAGAAATGTCCGTAAAACTTAAAACGGGGAGCACTTTCCGTATTTTAACGGAAATTTTGCTGTATTTCTGAAAATGAGATATTTTCCGTATTCTTACTGCAATTTTTCCGTATAATGACGGAAATCCTCCGTATATTGACGGAAATTTTTTACAGTGTGTGGTTCTCCGCACGGACGCGTGCTCGGGGCCTTCCCCGCTGTGCCACGATATGCTAGCGGCTAGCTAGTGAATCCTCGCCCACAGTCGTGCCGAAGTCGCACTCGTACGGCGTCGACTGAACGGATTAACACTTGTCTTCTGTTTTACGCGGCTTCTTTAGCTGCGGTGGTGAGTGTTCGCGGACGGCGCGTAGCCAATGGGCGCTATGCGCGTATGCTCAAGCTTTTCTTTTCTCAGACAGATTCTAAGAAAAAGAACTAGCTGCCGCGCAGATGTAAGTGCAGCTATTTGTGGTGTCAGCTAGCTTCTTAAAAAGTGCGTGAGTGTGTGTGTGTGTGTGTGCGCGCGCATGTGTGTCAGGCTTCGAAGTATTTTAGTGACATGTTCATGTGTACATGTCTTGTGAATGTGCGCCATCAGTTAGGTTTCACTGCATTAAAGAAACCACCTAACTAATGTCAATTTGTTTATTGTTTCTAGTCCTTAGTGCTATCAGCCGGCAAGTTATACCTGGAACTAGAAATGAACCACATGCCATTTGTTTCACTCAGTTTCGATCCAAATAATGCACACTGGTGGAAGGCATGCATGATTAGTGCATATGTTCAACATTGTGTTGCATGCAGAGAGACATGTGAGTGTACTATAATACACTCTGCAGTAACTTGTTCTGAATTACACTTTTAAAATAAATAGGAATTTCAATAAACGACCACATGTGTTTTTGTTTCTTTTTTTCTTTTAACTCAATGAGCGGTGCCCTACATATGAGATGTTTTGCTTCCACATGGTCGAGGGGTGTGGCTTTCATTGTATTGCTTTGAAGCTTCTACATTCGGTGCGCTTGTGACACTTGGGACAATTTCTAAAACGAGTATTTGTCAGATAAACGCGAATTCTTGCAAAATGTGGCACCCATTTTGCTGTATTTGTCTTCGAAAAGTTATTCAGAAAAGCAGCTTTTATAGCTTCAGTAACTCATTCACTGTGGCCGCTTCAGCTGACCCTTTCTGAGCTTGACCATCAATTTCATAGTAGCAGCTTTCAAAAGCTCTGGTATTGAGTGCTTATACTGCTTATATTCAGATATGTTCACGCCATACAAGTCTATATTACTCAAACTAAAACAGCCAGAGGCCGCATTGTTAAGAAAGGGGCGTGAGCATCAGGAAAAAATGCGATAAGAAAGGCAGCAAGAACAAGTACTCACAAGCAAATGTTTATTGTCAAGGGGGATGCAACAATAATACAGCCCATTCAGGGGATGCACAGAAACCAGATAATAGCCACAGAAACAAAGCATACTCAGATGCGTGTTCCAGGCATCTTAATCACAAATTACATTTAACTCCAGTGTATGCATAATGAAGCCTTGCCAATTGTGCCGTCTTACTAGTGCTACTGCCCACTACTGCTGTGTGCCTGAATGGTGGTTCACATTTGCAGGCGGCAATAGGTGTAGCGACATCCATCATTCGTGCATCACTCATTCTGTACAATACACACCTTGCAGCAAGGAAAAGGAGCCACAATATAGCTTTCTAACAATTCTAGCGATTAACTTGAGAGAGGCATTTCCAACCGTACCAGACTAGACCAGCATTGCCTTGCAGCATGCTTGTCAGTAGCATAGCCAGGGGGGCACACTGGGAACGTAACCCCTAGCCCCTGAACTCGAAATTTCTGTGTGTGGCATAGAACGACGTGCAGACATGCTCGCCGGCCCCCTCACACATCCCTTGCACAAGTTCAAATACATGACCCCCCCCCCCAAACACTGAAGCGTGCGCACACACACACCGCCAAAAAGTTCCTAGCTACTGCACTGGTGCTTGTTACATAAGGGAGAATTGCAGATCCTTTGAATCAATATTCAGCAGCTCAGAACAGGATCAAAGTAACTAGGCAAAATAAAGAAGAGACCAATGTCAACCCTCCACCCGATAAGAAGGATTGCTCCTAAATGTGGAGGAGCATGTACTGAGCATGCTTTTTAATTTAATCATGATTGGTCTTGCTAACAAATTAGAAGTGGAAAACATCACTCGTACAATCTATGCAGACGACATCACGATCTGGTCCATTTGTGGCAATGACGGACAGATCGAGACAGCGCTGCAGGAAGCTATCAACACAGTGGAGGAACATCTGGCTGACACCAGACTCAGATGCTCACCAAAGTTATTACTATATCGACCCACGCTCAAGGGGAGACCACTCAAGGGCTGCGCCAGAGAGAGAGGGAGTATGATCAAATCAAGCTGGGTACGAATAACGGAGGCCCTATCCCTATTGTCGATCACATTAGAGTCCTCGGCATGCTGATAAAAAATGGGGTTAACGGACAGACCGTTGAAAGACATGCATAAGACTGCAAACGCAGTCAGACTGCTTAAACGAGTCACTCGCAAGAGGAGTGGCATGAGGGAAGACAGCCTCATCAGGTTGATCCACTCCTTCGTCATGTGCCACATTGTATATGTAGCAGCTATGCACAACTGGTACAGGTGCGAGAGGAATAAGATCAATATAATCATCCGTAGGTTATACAAGATTGCACACGGACTGCCCGAATCCACCAGCACCGAGAAACTACTACAGCTTGGGTTACACAATACCCTAAATGAGGTGGCAGAAGCACACAGGATCTCGACCTCGAAAGGCTCACCACCACTAGCACAGGAAGACACATTTTGCAAACGCTAAACAATGCGTACCACCATCAACACGGTGACAAAGTAAATATGCCAAGAGAGATACGAGACAAGATCCAAGTAGCCCCGATACCAAGGAGCATGCATACATCTTACAACCAGGGACGCAGAAAGGCCAGGGCCATAACACTACTATGGAAATGTCACAACAATAAAGAAGCAAGATTCACAGATGCAGCTGGCTACCTGGATGGCCGACGATTCGCAGCGGCAGTCAACACCGACGGTAAAGCTACACACACAGCCACTATCAACACGAAACAACTCGAAATGGCCGTGGAAGTGGCTATTGCACTTGCCATGTCTGACATAGCAACCCAAGTTATCCTGAGCGACTCGCGCACAGCTGTCCAAAATTACGCCAAGGGAAGAATTTTGCTGGAAGCTTTCCGGATTCTCCAAAGCAGAACTCAAGCTCGGAATACCCCTATCACCGTGATCTGGTTCCCCGGCCACATGGGCGCAGTCTTTCCTAAACTTGCCAACCTTAACGAGACAGCAAACTCCGCTGCACGCGACATAATTGACCGTTACAGAACAGCTCTCGCGCTTGACGCAGACAAGGACAGGCTAACGAGCTACAATGGAATAACTAAGGCCTTCTATCTGGCACGACAAAGTTTCACTCCGCCTAACAACAAGTTATGCAGAGCCCAAGCTACCACCTGGCAGCAGCTACAGACTGATATTTATCCAAACCCGCTAGCGTGTCATAGATTCTACCCTGAGATCTATCCCGACAGCACCTGCAAGGTCTGTGGCATAGAACCTGCTACATTAAAACACATGCTCTGGGAATGTGAGGCAAATACTAAAGGCATTAATCCCAATGTTCTCTCGGCGAGATGGGGCGATGCCCTGCACAGCTCCGAGCTCGCCGACCAAATCTAGGCCATCCAGCCTGCCCGCGAAGCGGTGACTAGGCAAGGCCTGGACGTCCTGACAGAGACCTGAGCCCGGGTCATCAATCTGCAGGACACTTAATAAAAGTTTTTACCAACCAACTAATGTTCTGAGGTAGCCGGTAACATTGTTTGGTCTGTATTCCAGCCACGCATTATTTATCAGGCTCAGTTTTACTGGCTCTCACTGAAGCAGTCGGACCGGATTGAGATCATTATTCAGAATGTGATAAGGGCAATAGCTGCTCTCCATCACATTACCCTGCTGTTCACTAAAGAACATGCCCAGCGGAACACCATAGCAGCATCAGCAATTGAATGTGAATGAGTATGTGAATTAAAGAGGCCGCATGTTGCAGTTGCTTCTGAACCCTTTGACTATTTCCCCAACACATCACTATTGCTATGCCTCAAGTATAATAACTGCCCTCTGCAAATGCACTTCCATGACAGATATTAAACTGCTTGGCTACAAGAAGAGACCAAAGGCCATGGTACTGCTGTACACAGATGTTCCTCTGGACAATATATTTTGTACAGACATTGCTATTACAGGAAACAGAAGCATGATATTGGTCAGCCTTATGCATTTCCGTCTTTATGAAAATAAGGAATATGTGATGGATGTCTGCAACTCTACTTGAGCTCCATATCATACATGAAAAGAGTGTGCTGAACAGGGCTGGTACATGGTACAGCCATACATGACGCCAATGAGGCAGCCTCATTTTTATTAAACATCGCCCACATACAGACATACACCATTTCCACTAAACAGCTGAAGTAAGTCAGTAAAGCCACGTTACTTTGTCAGAAGATAAGCAAGCTTCACAGTAACTCACTTTCTAATGTTTGCCTACACTAGGTACAAGGACACAGCTCTGGCCCTGTCAATGCCATGTCAGATAAAAAAGCACACAACATGAACATGTATCCAGCCACACCTCTTGTGCCACACTCAGTTACTATCTTCCTACCCCACAAAAAATTTGCTCTGGCGAGACACACATGCGTGTACGCTGAAATTTGGCAGCCCTAGCTGCATCAGTTTTGCCAGCATTGTCAGGGACACAGTATCCTTAACTGCAATTCACCATCAGGAAATATGTAATTTTAACAATGTGAGCACAGGCATTTTGACGCACTGACAATGAATGTAAAGAAATGTAAGTGCTGCTTGAACGAAGCTAGAGAGCAGTCGTCTGCAGTTGTAGTGAGTCAGTGTAGTTTCATGTAATACTGTTTCACAGCAAGTCTGTGCAAAGCATCATTATGGGCAGGAAATTATAGACATAATTGTGCTATTCACTTGCTGCGAACGTGACATTCAATAAAGCATTGTGTGTAAAAAAAGCAAATGTTCTTTCAAATGAAGCATCTTTCAGTGAGTAGCATTTTGCCTTTTGAGATTTTTTTAGCGTCCATGGTGGAGAGAATAAATTACCAATGGTATCTGTACAAGGCATGCTTCTGAAGGTGCACATGGTTACGAAGTTAGATAATTTGAAACCAAGGACATTTCAGGGAAACATAAATGTATTGTTGCAAAGTATGGTACAGTGTTACTCCACTGTTGGAAAGGTGATTCAGAAGAGCTCGCTAACTCCATTGACTAATTTATCAAAGATGATTGCGATGGTTGATTCCCCAGTGACTAGATTAAGTAAATCTGGTATTGTTAGCCGACTGCTTACTGTCGGTGATATACACAGCATACCAGTCTTGGAGCTCAACTTTCAAGAGCCAAGAGATATGTCATGGGTCACTTAATCATGGAATTTCTCAAACACATGGTTTTGTCACATTAACAGTGTAACAACAACCATGTCACCATCAGTACGGCTCTGAAAAAGTGGTAGTGTCGTGTCATGTCCTCCAAAATGCCTGGCCTGTGGCATTCTTTGTTCAGCCGACCATTCAGGCCTCCCCACCAGCTAAATAGTCGATCCCACAGGTAGTATTACCTCCATGCTAGGCTACCAGCTTATTAGTTTTTTTTCAAGCTATTAATTTCTTTTCTTTTTGTTTGTTGCTGTTATTTTGACCACCTGTCCAAATTTTCTTAAAGGCCATATTGTTTTGATGAATATGGCCTCCAATGTTAAACATGACTTGTAATATTCTGTGTAATCCAGCATGACTACCTGTAAAAGAGAAAGAAATATAGAACAAGCACTGGATTTGGGCAAATGCATATGCAATGGCTGTATGTGCAACAGTCACATACGAAGGTTTAAAATTGGGTTGCTCAAATTGAATATTCTCAGTTGGAAAGCAGCACTGAGTGTGTTTGTATGCCTCTCACTCATCCCGTATATGTAAATGAATGTTGCCTAACTAACTTGCTTTCAGACTTTAGTGCAATAATTAATATGTCGTCTCATGCTGTTTCAGTTAAGACAATGAATAGAACGATTATTAAAATGAGCAAATAAATTAGAGACAACTAATGCAGTGTTTAATTTGTGGTAAGTGTGGCATGATCTTACAAAAGAACAGAATTCATACTCGTTTCAATGTTCTGCTCTATGCCTTTCATTTACCTCTCTCTCGGAAAATAAGTAGTGGGGCATGACATGAGCATTGCTCGTTTTAGTGGAGACATCAATAGGTTTCAGGAAGAGCCAACTCCTGTCCCTTAGGCACATGTTTTGATATTGTGAAAACTGTTCCTGTCATACCAAAGCCAAGGCACATTGGGCCCTCATGGTATTGAAGCTTTCTCAACAAATAGAATAGATGATAAATTTTCTGGATTTTGTCATGTGCCATCTGCCTTCTCTCAATCATGGTATGAAAGGTAGGTCCTGCTGGTGTGATGCAGCTATCTTAATTAAAAAATCTTATAATTTGCATGTTTCTTCTCTCGGCCACTGAAGTGAATCACCCAATCAGAACACAGTTTCCTTCTTAGGTGCACTCTTGAAAACAAAGGATTGGAGACACATGCATGCAACATGGCAGTGATTCCCATACACACTTGTGCTCGACACTTCATCCAGTTAGGGTTCCACATATATCTTTTTGCAACCATGCTATTTACGAGATCTCATAAGCTTGTTCAAGTACAAAACAGATTATGCAATGTGCAGTGACAGCTATGTACAGCTAGCTAATTAAGGCTGCACCTCGAATCACAGTGGTTGTATTCAAGCTTATGCTTTGCTAATTAAGCCATGTTCTAAAATTGGCTCGCATATAACCCTAGGTGTAAGTGACTAGAATGTGGTAGCTCGGTTGTAAAAGCTGTAGGTGGCATTCCTGTGGGGTATGTTTGTTCATTTGAAAAGCAGATTTTACTCAGTTGGTCATTTGACAAGAAATTTGGTTGTGTCCTGAATACCTCAATCCTACATTGCAATTATTATATACTACACGCTAAAGGTGCATGCAGCCCACATATATCCCAGCAATAAATTAACCAAAAATGTGAATACCAATATGTGCACACAATAATTACATTTCATGTTATATACAGTACGTTACATAGCGCACTCATCGTTCGTGCACACGCTAATATGAAGTTTATTTAGAGTTGCATACGAGAAAATAGTAAACAGCATTTCAGCTAGCTACGTACATATCGTCTCGCAAGCATCTCATGCGGGTGCTACGCGAGATTTTTCGACCGAGACATATATACATACGGTGCGATTCCAGAAACATGAACCTATTTACAGGGTCCGTATGTCGCAAGGATTCCTTACTCGAGGTCAAATTGCATTCTTTTTTTCGTATTATCTACTGTCCATAAACGATCGACTTATCGGTCGGTGATAGCGTGTACTCAGCACGGCTACAAAAAGGACCCAGCAGCGAGTACGTTCTGTAGTATGGCACCTCTGGGCCTGTATTTTGTAGCAAATGCCTTTCCGATGGTAATGCCTTTTCGCGCTTGGTCAGTGGTCAGAGCGACGGTCCGCTCACGTTATCAACGGGATCAGCCGGCCGTGAGCGGTGGATGATAATTGACTAGTATAGAATACGCATCGCTACGAAATATCGGCCCTAGCCTGCTGCCTCCCTGCTCTATCGCCGCCGACGTCGCCGGAAAAAAAATGTATTCCCGTTGGATATAACTGTCGGAATAAAGTGATCGCAATCACACCTACTGTGTGATACAAAAAAAAACAAAAAAAAGCGAGAACCAACGAAGCTGCGATACAGAAGCGACCAACGTTCACGATTTGTTGACAAAACATGGTTCTTACGACAAGCGCTGGCCAGACAGAAAGCGTTGTCGGTCGCATTTGCCGAACGCGATCCGAGGACTGTCAAACATTCATTAGCGACAGCCGGGAAGTCGGCCAGTCGTTGAAAGTTTGCCGCTCGAGCGAAGAATGCAGCATCAATATTGCTTGAGCGAAACGCAAGCGAAATTCAAATATGTTGGTTTGGACGATAAATTTAAGATATCCACCGTCTACAATCAGGCAGCGACGCAATATTGCGCCGCGCTACTTACTATAATCGAAGAATCATCGGGCTAATCGCACGTCGTATATCGAACGCCACGTCGTAAGAATAATGGGCCAGCTCAATCACACAGCGAGCACACCATCCGAGAGTCCATATATTATTGCGCGGCCGGCATCGCGTACGGCAAACGAACGTGTGGTGGCACACAACGAAGGCAGCTTCGCCCAAGCCGGATTAGCAAACCGCAAGAAACGGCCATATTGTAATAAGACGTGGTCATCAGTGCGTGAAAAGGCAAGAAATCTCGCGATCATCGCCTGTGCTCATCCATGCCGCCATATGCCGGCTTGGTCCCGTCGTCGGCGATACGAATTGTAGAAAAGTATTCACAAACCATTAACAGTCCTGCTTGTGTATTTAATAACATCTATAATGATTAATTGGCGCTGATACATTATATGACTGATGAAAGTTTTTCTAATGTATGCACATATCGCATTCACATGTGCATGTATTGTTTATTTCAGCATACAACAAATTAAAGGCTGTGAAACTGGATCCACCTGTACAATTTCACCAGAATTATGTTTTTTTCCTTCTTCCTCTTCTTTACTGGCTTGAGGCTCCCAATAAGTCGAGGTGGATTAAACCCATGGATATGTTCACTAATAATCATGTAAAAATACAGTACAATATGTAAAAATAATTTATGTCATTTTTAACTACTCAATCACTTAATAATAGCAAATCAGATATTTATTTTCTTATTATTGTTTTAAAGCTTGTATTTAGTATGAGACAGCTCACACTTAATTCACTTAGTGTTTAACAAGCACTTGGTCAATGGCGACACATATCTTTGAGACACGGAAACAAACTGTGTAGTGCATGTGTCGCAGCATGTTTCGGCATGACAAGCCAAGCCTCCGTTGTCTGCAAGTGTGAGAACTAGACAACTTTTGCAACCACACACCCATAACACTTCTATAAACCTGTCATTCTCATACACAAACATTTGCAGTGTGATGTCAAGAAACGTGTCACTTTCATCCCTCATTGATTCATGCTTGGCATCGCTTGTACTAACGAAGATGTGGCTAAACGCTACCATCTTCAATAAAAAATGTTTCTTTCCACATCTCCATGCAACACTTTTCATTGTGATCGACACAACCGCAGAGGAGGGGGCATGCTCATAGTTTTAAAAAAAGAATTTCTTGCCACTCCAACTGCCATTCATTCATGCCTAGAGCACATTTTCATTTAACTTCAATGGTCAAGCAGAAATATGTTATCATAGGTGTGTTCTACTGCCCTCTAGATATAAGTGATACATTTTCAAGCCAGTTTCGAAGCGTTCTAAATGAAGTCTGCATGCTATTTCGGCATTTGACTCTTATCATTTACGCTGATTTTACTTTACCCATTATTAATTGGACAACGGAACCTGTCGTAGCTGCTCACACTGAAGTGCATAATTTCCTTCACGCCTGTCCAGATTTCACGTTATCTCAACTTGTTACTCTCCAAACCTGTTCATCATGCATATCGGCCAATATTCTATATCTCATCTTGAGGGGCACTCCTCTAATCTGTTCCGACATCACTCACCTTGACGGGATGTCTGTTCACACAGTTATAGCAGGTCTGCTTAACTTCACATTAACAAAGAAAAACAACACAACTAAACAGATTAGATGCTACAATAGGACCAACTTTATTTGGATTAATCTTGAATTAGTCACCTTTACAGACACATTCATGGATACATATTCCACTCAAGCTATTGAAGAGAACTGGGTTATGTTTAGAGGCACCTTTGCAAATCTTATCAAAATGTTTGTCCCTGTTAGCATTAGATGCAACAATACTACTCCCTGGTTGAATAAACGCCTGCAGCGCCTCAATAATAAAAATAAAAGCCTTTATGGAATGGCGAATAAAACAAACAAAAATTTCGAGACATGGATAACATATGTTACAAAGAATACCAGTCGCTACTAAAATCTACATGTCAACACTTTTACAGCTATGATTTATGACAAATAACCCTTGGCGATTGTGGCGAATAATAAACCCCTGTTCTCATCCTGACATAATTTTAACTAAATCTGGTGGCGACATAGTTCCCATGTTACAGTGTGCACAGTTACTACATGATGCGTCTTGTTCAGTGTTCACCTGCGAATATGTCACTACATGCCCTCACTTACCCGCACGACCCAACATGTCTGAAATTGTTATTAATGAGTCGGGCATTCTTCCCTTACTAAAAAGACTAAGAACCTCATCTACATCAGAGCACAATGAATTTAATAACAAGCTACTCAAGAATGTGTCACAGGGTCTCTCTCGAGTACTGTCCACATTATTCACACAATCACTTTCCACTGGTTCTATTACTCAAGACTGGTGAGTGGCTATAGTCATCCATTCTATAAATCCAGCAAATGTTTCTCACCCTTTAACTACCAATGAATATCATTAACAAGCACAATTTGCAAACTTATGGAACACATTATTAATTCGCAAGATCATAGTTCAGCCCAGTTTTACAAAAGGCTACTCTTATTACACACAGCTCGCTGCATTTCTTCACGACTTGAATTCATCTATTGATGCCGGGTTCCAGGTTGACGCCATATTTTCAATCATGTGCCTCATTACAGACTCCTTGCTAAACTTTCAGGACTTAATATTCATCTAAATGTTTTAGAGTGGATAACTGATTTCTTAGCATCTAGACTACAGTACACGTCTGCTAAGAGCTCTTAATCTACCTTTAGTCCCATCACATCTGGAGTGCCTCGGAGGAGTATGCTTCGGCCGTTACTGTTCTTTAATTGTGCTATAATGACTTACCTAACTGTGTTTTGTCCCACATTGCACTTTTTACCAATGATTGTGTACTTTATCATCACTTATCTTGTGACAACGATCATGTAACTCTCCGAAATGATTTAGATGCAAGCAACATATGGTGTAAGTCATGGTTAATGCCCCTAAATCTTACTAAAACTAAATTTATTTCTTTTACTAACCGAGCCACCCAAGTCTCCACTTCGTATAGGGTAGAACGTAGTATTGTGGAACTTGTCTTAACCTATAAATTTCTAGGCGTTCACTTACATTACGACTTAACATGAAACCATCACATTTACTCCATCCTTGCAGCTGCTAATCGCTCTCTTGGCATCATCAAACACAACTTAAAGCATGCTCCTGTTAACATACATAAATTTGCTTACACTACAGTAATCTGCCTGAAGCTCGAATACAAATCGATAATATAGGATCCCGGCAGGCATGCATCATTGGCAAGATTGAATCGGGGAAAAACCGTGCTGCCTGCTTCATCTTTTCCAACTATTCATCTTACCCTAGCATGTCATCATTAAACGCACGTCCCGATTTACAAGTGCTATTCCTTCACAACATGTCGGCGCGTCTTTGCCTACTTCACAAACTTTATCATCATACTTGTCTTCACAACGATTTCTTTCGGCCATTACCTGTCGTCTTTCCATGCCGGAATCTACACCTCAAAATCAAGTGCATACCATGTCACATGTTACAATATGCACGCCTTTTTATACCCCACAACATCATTGAATAGAACAACTTGCCCTCTGATATTGCCACTGAACCTGACCCAGTAAAATTTCACGACATGCTACACACTGTTAATCAGTTGCCTTTTTATTACTATTTTGTTTGGTTGCTGTGAGTTACTAATAAATACCTGTATTAATATTGTAGTCTGTGTGAGCATCCATATTTTCACCATTTGATTGCGCTCTGTGCATAACTTTTTTGTAGTTTATATTATTTTTTATACTTTGTTTCTTACTAGCTAAAGTCTGGTACACGTTTTAATTTTTTCACGCAACCTTTTTAGGAAAACTCTACAGCGAAATTTACCAATGAGACACAACATTTTACTGCGTTCCTAATAAATTATGGTTCCCACTTCAGAAGCAAGAATATAACATGAATGTTGCACTCATAACTTCAGCTTGTCATTCAAAAAGCACTTGACATAAGGCCCTCATGTACCAGCAAGGGACTTACGTAGGTGATCTATGTTATACTATATGCTGCAGGTAAATCGTATGTTTTCTAAGCACAAGGTATACAGCTTGCTGATGCGTAAAGCAAGCAATTAGCCATTGTATCTGTCATGCAACAAGCTTTGAAGTTTTGCTACTAGATGGCACATATTAGGTCCTACTAGATGGCACATCACATGTCCTCACTAGCTACTATGCTAACCCCATTATAGTATGAAATAAAGGGTGGCAATGCAGAATGGGGTATTAATTGTGTACCTTTATTGTCTCTTTCCCTTGTTTTTTTTTAATTTTGCATGCATTAGAGGAAGAGTTCAAGTTCACATGGATGATAGTAATGAAACCTTGAATTGAATAAAGATGTAGTGGTTTTCTTTACAGCATTCATAGCTGCCATGCACAACATCTGCTACACTTAGAGACAAAGACATACGCTTTATCAATTTCTTCCTTTTTTTTTCTTCTGATGCAGGGGGTATCCGCTAATGCAAGCACCCAATATTGGCACTTCAGTACATGTATTTTAATAATGCTTATGATAATGTCTGTGTGTCTGTATAGCAATTATGCAGCATGAAAGTCAAATAACTTAGTCTACACTGAACAGCAGATTACAGTGCCAAATCTTGCAATTTATTATAAATGCAACCAAGAGCTTTCGAATGCTCTGCATTGGCTGGAGGCAAAGGGCTGAAAAAGAGGTCACTTTCCTGCTGCTGAGCTGCCTGGTCAGATATAACGCGGTGAAAGTGCTTGTGAAATTTGTGGGAGAGCAGGCCATGCAGTAGCCCAGCTCATCCCCTAACTCGCCTTTGATGCCTTTGGAGGTATAAATTTTAGAACGTGTTTGCCACCCCAGGTAAAGTCAAATAACAGCACTCCTCTCCACTCCAGCACCAAATTTAGGCGTATCGGATGAAGAATTTTAAGAGACATTGTAAGGCGTTTGTAATTAAAATGGGAAGAAAGTTAGTGCACAGATTTCCAGGCCTCAGTTCACTGTTCTTTCAACAATCAATCATACAAAATGCAGCCAACATTGGGTATCCAAGGGAATCCAACATTGTCCATTGCCCTTTGGTGAAATGTAAATGATAAGACGGAGTGAGGGACGACAAGGTGTGCTGTGCCCATCGTGCTCATTAAGAAGTGCCACACCTAGGCGGCCACCTGCTTCACCTACAGCACAAAATACCTCTGATTGGATGTGTAGGTGCTCAGGAATATAAACACAAAATAACAGTAGATGTTGCTGCTCCAGTGTACTCACAAAACTCTTACATGATTTTTACACATGCCCTCCATTAATCAGCATCAAAACATGGCCTTTGCAACAAGCACAGTATCTTCAGTGGAAGCTTTAGTGTCATATCTAGCATGCAGAACTGTAGAAAAGTAAACAAGGCACAGTGCAAAAATTTGTCTTGCGAATTCACACTGCGGGAATTGCACAGCATAATGATGTGGGAGCTAGCCCAATGCACGCGCATTCAAAGAAAGATGATTTAACTGGTAAAAAAATCTCAACTGATGGCCAGGTAGGCACAACAAACTTTCAACTCTGTATGCTTCAGTGTGATGCTGGAAATTTTTTTTCAAGTGGATACCAACTATATGTATATAGTAGAAGAATTTGCAATTTCTTAAGTTGAATGTTAAAATAGTACCATGTATACAAACAGCTAAAGATATTAAGAAGGAGTTTTGTCGATGCCTAGCCCGATACTGTGTGACTATACTGGCACGTACGCGTACTTGTTTATTCTTTTTTCTGGGGACCACATTTCGCCTGCTATCAAGTGAAAGTTATTGCTCAGCACAAGGCGCAACTGCATGATAACTTAATTGAATGTTATTGTTGATTCTATCTGACATCTAGTGTGTTCTCGCCCAACCTTGTGTAATCAAGATTGTATGCGCGACGCGAATATTGTTGTACTTTCTGGAAGGTATATATGCAGTACCAGCGATTACACTACAACCTTCAACGAGTCATGTGACACGCTTGACCCGCAGATCATATTTCGCCGATCGCCGACTGTGTTCGCTCTATCATTGTGCTTTGTGTGCCACTTACTAATTGTTTTTCTGGGCACAAGTTCAACCAATAGAGAGTGAACATATTGAAGTCACATTGACAGTGTCTTATTTTACGCCGTCATGACAATGTGACAATGCTTTAAAGTACTTATTGATTCCACAGCAAGAATTCCACAGACATTTGCTGTGGCATTAAGGAAGGAGATGCAGATGTGGTAGTGGCTCTGAATTGGTATATATTATGATATGATTACTATATTAATCATTAATAGACATGCATTGTTATACTGTGCGTTGGCACCGTATAGTACCGATCGACACAGTGTGCATGCAACATCTTCTTGCTGCTTGTCCTGCCTGCATATTAAAAGAAATAATTATATAAAAAGCTGGAAGGCGATTCAACCTCTCGTTGACGTGTAGATGAAACACAATGCCTTTTTTGATTTGGGATGGGAATAGGGTGCAGGAACCATAGAGTTTATTCCGAGTGCCTCGATCAGCGACTAAGTGCTAGTCGCCATAAGGGAAGTAAAGAAGAACGCTCCCCTTACCGATCGTTAATGGTCGGTGCCACCAGTGGTGCGGTCGGTATATCGATACTGCCGGGAACACCGTGCACTCCTTAGATGATTTACCAATATATGTGATTGTGACAGACGTGGCGTGGCAGCAAATCTGGTTCATTTGCATGCGCCGCTTCAACTATAGTTCTCTGCATTTCCTTTAGTTTTTTTTTTCTTTAAAGGTGAAAGCCTTATGCCTCATGGTGAGGTCTCTGTTTCAAGGCTGTTTCAAAACTGCATCGTCGACACAAAATGATCCTCTTAGGATAAGAGGCGATAATGCGCACAAAAACCGTGATTAAGGGTGGGAGAATAATAAAGGAAGTGAACTGACTGAAGTGATAATGGGTATACAGAGAGGTGAATTAAGAGTGAATTAAAGGTGAATTAAAGGGGTTTAGTTGGGTGATAGGAGTCAAATAAAGGGAATGATGTGATATAGTGAGCTAAGATAATGAAGAATAAATGAGAGTGAATGAAGGTGAACCAATTAAGAGTGATGAAAACTGGACATTTGGAGTAATAGAGCAAATCAAGTGTGATGGAAGTAAACCCAAGATGATTGAGTGAATGAAGGTGAACCAAGCAATGATAGGGTGAATCAAGAGTGAATAAAGTGTGAATTAAGAGTCAATCAAGGGGTTATGGAGTGGGGGAGTGACTTGCAAAAAATGTGAGATTTGAGGGTCCAATTGAGTGAGAGTGACTCAGCAAAAAAGTGCTGAATCACGATTCGAGTTTGGTGAATCATAAAGGGGGGACTTGCAAGAAAACAGGATGACTTGCAAAAATGACTATAAATTGTGGTTTCAGAGTGATGATGACTCAGCAAAAGAAGTGGTCGTCTTATTATTGAGTTAGCAGCACTCCGGCTTTTGCCTTCAAGTCGTCTTAGTTTTAGTATAAGGGACCCCTAGTAAATTTTCCTTTCTTTATTGGTTCAGATGGGGCACAACATCGACTAAATGAAACGTACTACACGTTTAAAAAAGCACACATGGGAAGAATCACCAGACATGGCTCATCAATAACATGTCTAATTGAGCAACCATTTGGTGGCTGCATGTCCACTGTATTTGTTTGTTTAATTGTAAAGTATATTGTTTCTCACTGGTTAACCAAGCTAGAGTGTGCTAGTAATCATAAAGCCTTTCGTCATCTTGCATTTCATGACTTTCTTGACTTGCTCATCTGGCTCTTTCTGCCGACAAGCAGCCTAATTCCATCCCCGGCAAAAATACTCTACAAAGTGAAATACTGTCTCTCCATTCGACCCGCCGTGGTTGCTTAGTGGCTGTGGTGTTGGGCTGCTGAGCACGAGGTCGCGGGATCGAATCCCGGCCACGGCAGCCGCATTCCCCCACTACGGTGTGCCTCATAATCAGATCGTGGTTTTGGCACGTAAAACCCCATAATTTAATTTTAACTGTCTCTCCATTCAAACTTCATTTATAACCAGGTTCAATGTCCTCAACATTAAGCGACAATCTGAAAATAAGGATTTTTCTTTAAGAGGAAGGAAGCTTTAGGCAATTGGGCCCAACTCCGATGCATGCTGCCTATACAAATACATGTAAAATGCACAAACGCTTTTCTGAGGTAACCACTGGGATGATTTTAATGAAATTTGTTGCATTTGAGAGAGAAAGTTAAATTCTTGTGACTGTTGTAAGTGGAATGTTAGTTTAGGGCCCGAAATTTTTCAAAAGTAACTTTCAAAAATTGGTGGGTTTGAACAAAGATGGAAGCACGAGGTTTACAAATTTGTAGGTCTGCATTAAGAAAGGATATGGCACTTCTGTAAACTGCATCCGTTAGAGCATCCAAAGCGGACAAATTTGACACATCAATTTACATCTTACGTGAATTAGTTATATTGTTTACAAGTGTTTTGCAAAAGTCCAACTAACATGTTAGTGCTCTATTTGAGAGCCATGTATAATACATTAATTTTGTCCGCTTTAGATGCGCCAGCATATGCAATTTACAGAATTGTGATATCATTTTTCATTGCTGAGTTACGGAGTTTTAAACTTGACAGTGTGGCTTTCTGAAAATTAGCCGATTTTCTACAATTTTTATTTAAAAACTTGACGGCCTAAATTAAGCATTCGCTACCAACAGTGACTATACTTTAAGTTCTTCTTTTAAATGCCACAAACACCATCAAATTTGGAGCAGTGGTTGCCGAGAAAAACGATTTCTCCTTTCCCATGTATTCAGATGGGAACCCCCGTGCTAAAGCTGCCAATGCTCGTAAATCGGAGGGGCCAAAGAAACTGAAACAAAATATTGTTTGTGGTGAGTACTTTCTAAATATCATATGCTTTAAATTGTTATATATGAGAAACTAAACAGATATATGTTCGAACTTTGTTGAGTTTTGCAAAGTCCACATTCAAACTCTTCCAGATGGCGCCACAACAGCTCGCCAAACGCGCGCGGTGCGAATACGAAAGTTCGTCAACGGTGAGATACGAGCGCGGGAAACTGCTGCCTGTGGGCAAGCTGGCGCCCGCTTGACAGCTCAACGTTTTCCGTTTGTGCTTACGAGGCGGCGTTACTTGACAGAAGATAATAATACTTTGATGCTCTTCTCACGCCTACAAATGAGGGCGACGTGATAAACAGCACAGCACGCGAAAGGGTACGTGAACGCCAACGAACGGCGTGCCGCCAACAACTGCATGGGCTGTCATTTCAGTGTATTCTTCCCGCCTTTGGAAGAAGCATTTTGGTAAGCTTCTATTTTATTTCTTGTTTGCAAAGTTCATCGCAGGCAAAAATTTTTTTTGCTTTATTTTTAAAAGATCGCGTTCGAGTTCGCTATCGCGAGTGTCGCGCCGTGAGCAAGGGCATCTGCGATATCTAGAACGCATTACTGTGCTCAATGCGCATGCATGACGTACGACTTGATACTACTAATATGGAATAAGCAGAACTGTAACCTCTATATAGTACAAGAGGAAAAGGACGCGATGAGAATACGCCAGGTTAAAATAAATGAACAAGTCTCGTTTGTGCTCGTTCTTTCGTTTTAATTACTGGTTCACCAGCCAGGGCGTGCTCCATGCTCTCTTTTTCGCGTGCAAATGTCCCGGTTTGATGAGATACAGCACGATGAACAGCGCCAACGACAGAGAAAGAAACCCCGGCCCTCCCCCCGGTTCTAGAGCACATGCCAAAGAACATATTTCTGGTGGAACATATTTCTGGTGGTTCTTGAAATGTTTTATCTTTTTTGAGCGTGTCGGTATAAGGCCTTTACCCTAGTTTTTGTTTTGCAATTTGACTATATTCTCTCGATGTGTAATGCATTTGTATCCAACCACCGTGAATAGGAAATGAGGCTTTCTACTTCAGATCGTATCAATTTTCTCATAAGTGGTAGTGATTACATGTAATCAGAAATGCATATTAAGGCTTGAAATGCTTGTATTCAACCTTCATATCTTAGAAACAAATTTATATCAGTGTACAACTTGCAAAGTGCAGTGAGACTTTGTACGAAACTTTTTTTTAAAGAAACTGTAAAGGTATTTTCAACCTCCCTCTATGAACAGCATAATTGTGCATTGTGGAAACTGAACTTGTTTGCAGACACAAACTGACTGACTGACTGATTGAACAGATGTGCAGCCAATCTGAACGAAACCTTAGCAGAACAAAAAATTGGGTGGGGGGTGATATACACTGAACGTGATTCTAGCACAATATATGTGACACAAGACAAAGGTAACAGTAAGTGTGAGTGTGTTACCTTCGTCTTGTATCACGGCTATCGTGCTACACTACATCGTGTTCTACAATAAATCTGCTACAAGTGGAACAGCTAAACTTGTGCTTAATAGTGATGTTTTAAAGTGTTTAACTGGCATCAGAGAAACTTCAACATGTTAATCCGTCGGCCAAAGTGCCTGCATTTTTTACATATTGATTAGAACTCATCATTTTATTTGTTGCAGGACTAAAGCTACCTTGATATGTACAAAACATGGGAGACTACACACAGGATTATGAATGGCTACCTGAACGCTGCTTGAAGCAGCGAGCTCTACAGCACCACTCATGCCCCTTTCCATGGGTTGGCAAGAGGAGCAGTGGCACACAACTCTACAGGCACTTGTGCTTTTCATCATCTTTGGAGGAGATGCATTGGTATGCTCTACATATATTTGACTGTGGGTTCCAGCTGGATTTGTGGCATTGTCATTTGATATGCAGGCTGAGCAGTTACCTCTTGAGTGCACATGTTGGTAAAAGATACAAAAAGGAAGATGATTCCTCGAACACCGATGAACCTGTCCTCTACTTATTCCTTTTCATTTTCTTGTTATACCTTATTTTTGCTGACCACATAAAGCCCGCAGGCAATGAAGCCAAGGAAAACATAGATTAAATTAGTTGTGGTTGAAATTGAGATGTAGAAAATAATGAAAAAGGTAAATGAAAGTGGACGAAAAGATATCTTGTCGCTGGTGGGGTCTAAACCCACAACCTTCGTATTGTGTATTCGATACATAATTGTGCTACAGCGACGGTTATCAATCCGTCGCTAACTTGGGTATTTATGTGTACTAGATGTAGCCATGGGAGTGCTAGCCAGCGCCACTCGAAGCCATGGCGGGTGGATGTGGAACCCCCTTATTTGCCTTATGGTGCCATGTAACTCGTGGACTTTGGAGAGAAAGCACATGGTTAATACATCTTCATATGCTGCCTCATGGCATCAAGGCTGCCAGATTTGAGACCCTCGCTATGAATTAATGAAAAGGAAAACAGAAGGGCTCGATTTTTTTAAATCACTACCGTATAAAGCCAGCAGGAAATGAAGTTAATGAAAGCATAGGGCTAATCAGCTGTGGTTTCAATTGGAATGTAGAAAATAATGAAGAAAAGGGGAAATGAAAGTGGACGAAAAGATAGTTTGTTGCCGGTAGGGGGGGGGGGGTCCAAACCCACAATTGCACAAAGGAGGTTTTGCCAATGTATGATTTGTATGTTAGACAAACTTTTAACAAAAGGCAGCACGAAAAATAATCAGATGGGAGAGTACAAAGAACAAGCGCCAAGGGAACACTGTTTATTCACAGGCATGGGCCACTACATATGTAGAATGTACATGAAACGGAGTGCATACACGAGAACAAGGCTACTACTATGGTGCCTACACGTGGGCATCAAGCAAAAATTTTCTGGCTGTTTTAAGGTTATAACGAGCGCTGGCACAGTCACTTCTACTTGTTGATATTAAGAAAGCTTCTAAAATCAGTGTGCATTTGTGCTTCTACTTCTGCCAAGAACCTATTTCTCATCAAGTCAGGGATGACAAGTGCATGTGTTACAATGCTCACCTACATTAGTCTTTTCCTTCCTTTTTATATTCTGCAAATGTTATCTTGCCCTGTCATTAGTGAAGCGTCCAGTTTGGCTTGTGTAGAGCTTACCACAAGTGGTTATTTGGTACACCATGCCATGTCACAATTCATGAAGGGTGCTTCATGTCTTGTCACAAGTAGGTCTATTTTGCCCTTAAGTGGGGGAACAAAATATAGGCAGCTTCTTTGGAACCATCAGCATAACTGGGACCCCATACTTGTTGGCAACCTTCTTCAGTGAGTGCGACACTCGGTGTGCATGAGGCAGTATCTCTGGCTGCTTCAAACTGCGCATTGTTGGCTTTTGCTGCTTTTAAGTCCCTAAGTTTTTGCAGCAGAGATTCTGAGATCGGGATGATCCCAAAGTGAGGGAGCCAGCTGCTATGAGCCTGCCAATCTGAACACAAAAGCTAGTGCGCATCATGTGATTACACATTTTTAGAGCCTACTCGAGGCACATCAAGGGAATAACAGGTTTAACAACATTAATATAGGTTGATTCGTACAGTAGCCAACCTTTCTTTGCTCTTGCTTGGTAACACCAACAAACATGCTTCATGGTGAAGGTCAAATTATTATCTATGCAGCTTAATTATTGTCAGTGGCTTGATGAAGTTGAGTCTGACAAAGTCTTGTCTGGTCGGGAAGAGTCATGGCGAAAAACAAAAACTGACACCGACCAAGGTGAAGTTATTTAAAAGCTTGATTTTTCGGCTTTCGAACGGGAACCTTGTTTACAATGTTTTCACTATGTCAGTGGGTGCCGCAAGCATAAAAGCTAGTCCTTTTCCTCGCCCATTAAAAACAAAATTTAATCTACCATATTCTCATGCATCATATTAGGTTGTAAATGAATTAGAACATTTATGCATCTAAGAACCTTGAGAACCACAGCCTTGTCAAATATCTGATGTAATGTCACAAAGCACAGGAGCTTCTCAATACCCCTGCTCCAAAAGCTTAAAGTACAAATGCAACGAAATTTGACTGCCAAATTTGTAATAAATAAGTAGTACTACTGAAGCAATCTTGGCAAAGGTGCGGGGCTGGTAACTGTCTCATTTTCTTTTTGGCAGCCTTTTAATAGTGCCTTAGCAGACGAAGCATGCACTTGGTGGTTAGTGGCTGTGACGCGAGTTTACGTCGCCTCTGGGATTTTTATCGCACCGCAGGCAGCTGCAGGTGGCCCCTTATCTCATACGCCATGCCAAGGAGTCCTGCAATCTGAGTCATGCATCACTGCCGGTGTAATGGTGACATTTTTTTCATATTCAGTATCAAGAATGCTTACTTTTCCTAGCCTTTTGTCACTCATCCTCTCGTTTTTCAAATGTTAAAATGTTGCACGAAGGCTGTTCTGTATTCACACTATTCGAATATTTTTTTTTCACAGCCCCAAATTTTATTTTAGTTGGACTTTATAAGCACTTGAAAGCAGCGAAAGCCAACAGTGCACAGTTTAAAGCAGCTGGAGGTGCTGCTTCATGTGTACCAAGTGTCACACTCACTGCAGAAGGTTGCTGACAAGTATGGGATCCCAGTTGTGCTGCTAAGCCCGAGGGCACGGGATGTAAACCTGGCTGTGGTAGCCGCATTTCAATGTGGGTGAAATGCAAAAACACCCATGTACCAATTAAGGAACCCCAGGTGGCAACATTAATCTGGAGTCCCTCGTACTGCATGCCTCATAATCATATCGTGGTTTTGGCACGTAAAACCGCAGAACTTAGTTTAATTTAACAGTTGGTGCCCTTCGGTTTTCCAATTTTCTCATTTTCTTGCTTACAAAAGCTCTGTTCTCGCTACAAATGACGAATTCGTGATTACAGAAGCTGAACTTTCAATCTAGCTTACCTCAATATTTTTCTTTAGCGTACCTTTAACATGCATTTATAGCATTGAACCTGAATTATTTTGAATTTATCCGTGTTGGACTTGTGCTCAACAGCTGGATGGCATAGATGCTGAGCTACTAATGTGGGCTTCAAGTTGCTAGGTTGACATATAAAAGCTTGTCTTTTCGTTTAGAAGTAAGATCACCTGAACCTGGTTCTCTATTTTCAGGTAGACTACTAAGAAAGGCAGACATTACTTGCATGATAGATCTCAGTGATCAGTTAAATTTGTGTTGAGTTTTTGGCCCCCAAAAAAGTGAACAGAATTGTATATTGTAGTTGCAGGGCTTGAAGCTAGTAAGCAAATGCACTTAACCCTTTCCCTCCTGAACATGAGCTGGGCCCTTCGGAAGTAAAACCTGCAAACAGAAGTTCGGCTTCACCGCTCATATGTTTGGCTTCACTGCATGCTTCTTTTTTTGGTGCACGACAGATGACATCACACCGCAGCATGCTTTTGTACTGGCAGCCAGCTTTCCAAAATGATGTCGTCATGTAGAGGCTCTGATTTAGAACTCCCGGCCTCAACCTCAAAAAAAAAATGCAAATCCTTAGCTGTGATGTCATGTCTTAAAAATTAAAATTAAATTCTGGGGGGTTTTACGTGCCAAAAGCATGATTCAATAATGAGGCACGCCATAGTGAGAGACTGGATTTATTTTGACTACCTGGGGTTCTGTAACATGCACACAGTGCCTGGTACATGGGCGTTCTTGCATCTCACCCTCGTTGAAATGCGGCGGCGGGCCACATCAGGGATTCAATCTCGTGCTCTCCGGCTTAGCAGCACAATGCCATACCCACTACCATGGCAGGTATGTCACAGCATGTCACTCGCCACTTCTCCAAGTGCATTTCGCTAACTGCTAAATTTCAAAAGCCAACAAGGAGATACCTTGTGTGCTTAAAACATTTCTCAGGTGATCGAAAGATAACCACTTGAAAGGAAATCAAGGCATGGTGCGACGATTGCGCCGTGGCACTGTGCAGTGTTTCTTGCTTAGAAGTCTTTGCAGCCATCGAAGCCAAGTTACACGGGCATTCATCAAAGTGATAGTATTGCTGTTGTAGAGCAAAGAACACGTATTTTCAGCTAACCTTACAATTTCGGAGCTGCGCAGCAATGTCTTTATTAGCACTGCGGTTAAGGAAACTATCAGTTCATTTTTCTTGTAATATTTTTTTCAAACCTTCTTCCAAAATGAATATTTTAAGCAGCATATTTTATGCTCTTTATTTTGGTTTATGTTTCTTCGAATGACTAAAAACATTTGGTATATACTTGGGTCCTTTTTCCAGAGTGTGTTTGGTATTAGAAGGGTAAACAGATAGCGAGCCAAGCTGGTGTTGAAATGATCATCAGCCTATATTTATGTCCACTGCCGGACGAAGGCCTCTCCCTGTGATCTCCAATTACCCTTGTCTGCGCTAGCTGATTCCAACTTGCGCTTGCAAATTTCCTAACTTCATCACGCCACCTAGTTTTCTGCCGTCCTCGACTGCGCTTCCCTTCTCTTGGTATCCATTCTGTAACTCTAATGGTCCACCGGTTATCCATCCTACGCATTACATGGCTGGCCCAGCTCCATTGTTTCCTCTTAATGTCAACTAGAATATTGGCTATCCCCATTTGCTCTCTGATCCACACCGCTCTCTTCATGTCTCTTAACGTTAGGCCTAACATTTTTCCTTTCATCGCTATTTGTGCGGTCCTTAACTTGTTCTCGAGATTCTTTGTTAACCTCCAAGTTTCTGCCACATATTTTATCACCGGTAGAATGCAATGATTGTACACTTTTCGTTTCATTGACAGTGGTAAGATCCCAATCAGGATTTCGTAATGTCTGCTGTATGCACTCCAACCCAATTTTATTCTGTAAATTTCTTTCTTATGATCAGGGCCCCCTGTGAGTAACTGACCTAGATAAGCATACTCCTCTACAGACTGTAAACATGCATTACCATTAATGGTAGTTTTCAACTAGTGCTTTCCAGAAATGCATGAGAAAGGCTCTTGAAACATTTTTAACTGAACCAGTGATGTAAATTGTGGCATATTTTGGGGACAGATATCTTGACAGCAGAATAGGAAGAAAAACGGAATGCTGACCAAAATGGTGTTTAAAAATTCTTAAACGTTTCGGCTTCCACACGGAAGCTTTGTTCACTGAGTTGAGAGGCAAAGAACCTTCAGCTTAAATCCCCATCCATAATCGCTTCAGGCATCTTGCCTATCTTGGCAGGAGATTGCTGTCGTTTCGATTAAGTGTGTGTGCTGTGGTTCGGATAGTCAGTGATTCCAGATACTGTCGCTTCGTCCAGTTCTTTTCTTGGGCGATGACTGAAGCTTGGCTCCAGTTGAAATCGTGTTGCTTGGTTTCTGAGTGTTCAGCGAGTGCACTGGAAGGGACTTTTTTGCTTTTTCACATCGCTCATGTGCTCCTTCAGGCACCGCTCAAAAGTGCTACTTTCACCAACGTAGACATAATTGCAGTCGACTCACGGTATCTTATTTACAACGCCAGGGAACTTTCTTTTCTTAGTTGGTCCTTGACGTTGACATCCTCGTGACGTAACTTGCGGCAGGGAACATGGGCAGCTGGCACATTATATTTACGCAGGACATGTGCCACAGCTTCGCTGATGTTGGGAACATATGGAATGGCGGTGTGATATTGGCCGGGGGCATCATGTGATTCCGTAGGACGCGAGGCTCTTTTTTCCGAAAAAGCGATAAAATGTTTCGGGTAGCTGCATGCACCGAGCTCGCGTTGAATGCAGGTTAAATCGGAGCCCGAGTGTTCTGGCTTACTACAAATTCTTTAGGATCTTTGTATTAACGATAATGCTGTGGACCACTTGTGGCACACAGTGTTTACAGAAGTGAAATGAAGATACCGCCCTGTGTGCGTGTCCTTCTTATGAACTTCCTGGGAGATAACCACTATCTATTCTGTTCTACCAATATGTCTAGAAAAGGTAGCCGTCCAGAGTCCTCCTCTTCACAGTGAAATTTATAGCACCCTCAGTGCTATTTAGGCGATCCGTGAAGGCAGCCAGGGTTTCTTTTTTTTAGGATGCAAAAGCAATCGTCAATGTAGCAGAAGAAAACTTTCAGGGAGGATGAAAAGAAGCCAAGGCCCGACTTTCCACGGAAACCATAGCCAAATTTGCAGCGGTTACAGAAATTGATGCGCCCATAGGGGTTCCGTGCACTTGCTTTTAAGTGACACTGCGGAAATTGAAGTATTTTTCAAGCAAAATTCGAGTAATCATGCGAGACCCTGTACTTCAGTTGCCATACGTTCACATAGCTTCGCATCAGCCAGAAGGGCAGCTTTGCATGTGTCCACCGCAAGGGCCGCAGGAACACAAGTGAAAAGGAAAACCACGTCAAAAGACACCATGACTTCATTACCATTCACTGTGAGGGGGTGTACCTTGCTAATAAAATCCTTCGAGTTGCGAATAAACGTGGGGCCACTCCCAACAAGTTGAGCACACACATGGTAAAGGTAACTGGACAGTTTGCAGAGAGGGGAACGTGTGAAATCCACAATGGGCAGCATTGTGGATTTTCAGGAGAAAACATAGTGCCGGAGCTGATCGTTGTGGCGAAGCAGCAAATAATAAATGTGTTCTTGCGGCATGTCGGCTAGAAGCTTTTCCAAACACAGTTCCACCTTAAGTGTGGGGTCATGATTAAGAACAGTGTAGGTGCGTTTATCTTGAACAAGGTCCAACATTTTACTGATGTAGTCATTGGTGTTTATAATAACAGTGGCACTACCCTTGTCGGCTGGCAGTATCACTATGTTGCGATTCCTGTGGAGACTTAATGGCGTTTCGCTGCTCAGGCAAAAAGGGTGGCTTACACGGTAGTTTGGTGAGAACGCTGATCACACGAGTACAGGCATCTTCACGCTCGGAGTGATCGACGAGACCAATGGCATGCTCCACGGCACAAACAACTTTTATTTTTGGGTCAGGTGCAGAACTCGTGTTGAAGTTCAGTCCAACTTCAAGAACACTTAGCTCCAGCTGGCTAGGTGTGTATGAAGACAAGTTGCACACTGCTGATTTGACCCGATTCGACATGGTGCTCCTGTGGCATGGCATGAGACGTACCAGTTTGTTTCGGTGTGTAGTTTGAAAGCGGCAGGACTGAAGATGAGCTTTGAAGTTGGCGTGTAGCTGGATGCTGGCGAAAATACCAGGGCACTGGTGCTCAAGGCAACGGCGAGCAAAGGACAAATGATTCTAGAAGTCTCTGATGGGTGCTTTGCAGTCCGAGATCCTTACTTGAAGTAATAAGCGCTCAGCTTTCGAGACAACTTTGTGTCTGAAAGCCGTGTCGACGGGTCTGAGCAGGTGTAGTGACTTTGGGATCAGGCCTTGGGTTTTGCATGTTAGGTTGAAGTTCAGGTGAGCCTTGAACTTAATGTGCAAAACCCAAGGCCTGATCCCAAAGTCACTACGCCTGCTTAGACCCGTTGACACAGTTTTCGGACACAAAGTTCTCTCGAAAGCTGCGAGCTTATTACTTCAAGTAAGGATCTTGGACTGCAAAGCAACCATCAGAGACTTCCAGAATCATCTGTTCTTTGCTCGCCGTCGCCTTGAGCACCAGTGCCCTGATGTTTTCGCCAGCATTCAGCTACATGCCAACTTCAAGGCTTATCTTCAGTCCTGTCACTGTGAAACGACGTACCGAAACAAACTGGCACATCTCATGCCGCGCCACAGGATCACCATGTCGAATCGGGTCAAGTCAGCGGTGTGTAACTTGTTTCACACGCACCTAGCCAGCTCGAGCTAGGCGTTCTCGAACTTGGACTGAACTTCAACACGAGTTCTGCACCTGACCCAAAAATATGCTATTTGTGCCGTGGAGCATGCCATTGGTCTCATCGATCACTCTGAGCACCTACACCGTCCTCAATCATGAGCCCACACTTAAGGTGGAACGGTATTTGGAAAAGCTTCTAGCCGACATGCCGCAAGAACACAAGTCATTTATTATTCGCTGCTTTGCCACAATGGCTCAGCTCCGGCACTATGTTTTCTCCCAAAAATCCACAAGTCCGATGCTGCCCATTGTGCATTTCATGCGTTCCCCCCTCTGCAAACTGTTCGGTTACCTTCACCGTGCATGTGCTCCACTTGTGAGTGGCCCCACATTTATTCGCAACTCACAGGACTTCAGTGACAAGGTACGGGGCACCTCACGGTGGATGATGAAGTCATGGTGTCTTTTGATGTGGTTTCTCTCAAAGTTCACAGGAAGAACCCGCACACAGGGCGGTATCTTCATTTCACTTCTGTAAACCCTGTGTGCCAGAAGTGGTCCGTGGCATTCTCATTAATACAAAGAGCCCAAAGGATTTGTTGTAAGCCGGAAGACTAGGACTCCGATTTGACCTGCATTCGACGCGAGCTCGGCGCGTGTAGCTACACGAAAAGTTTTATCGCTTCCTCAGATAAAGAACCTCGCATCCTACGGAACCACGGGATGCCCCTTGCAACGTCGCACCGCCATTCGTATGTTCTTAGCATCAGCGAAGCTTTGGCACGTGTCCTGTGTAAATATAGTGTGCAAGTCGCCCATTTTCATAGCGGCAAGTTACGTCACGAGCTTGTCAACATCAAGGACAAACTAAGAAATGTTCCCTGGCGTTGTATATAAGAGCACCGAGTGCAATTATGTCTGCATTGGTGAAAGTGGCAGTTTCAAGCGGCGCCTGAAGGAGCACATGAGCGATGTAAAAACAAAAAAAGTCGCTTCCATTGCACTCGCTGAACACGGAAAAATCAAGCAACACGATTTCAACTGGGGCCAAGCTGCAGTCATTGCCCAAGAAAAGAACCGGGTGAAGCGACAGTAACTGGAATCTCTGACCATCCAAACCACAGCACGCACGCTTAATCGAAACGACGGCAATCACCCCCCAACATATGCAAGATGTCTGAACGATTATTGATGCAGATTTAAGCGGAAGGCTTTTTGCTTCTCAGCTCGGTGAACAAGGCTTTCGTGTGGAAGCTGAAACGTTAAGAATTTTTAGACAACAACATTTTGGTCGGCGTTCTGTTTTTCCCCCTATTATGCCGTTACTTCCCAACCAGATGAGATTTCGTTGAACTCTTGATTTCAGATATCTTGACACTTGAGCTAATTTTAAATTCTGCTTAGCAGATGTCTTAGACTTCACTTCTGCCCAGCTGCAATTCCACAATTGCTAGAAATGCCCTAATGTAAATAATTAGAATGTTATTGTTTGGAAGTTTGGGAAATATATTTGAAACAGTGAATTTGTCATATTTGACAAGCAATGTCTTCTTCCAGTAACCCACCTGAACAAGTAGAATTGCCCTATATGCCACAAACATATAAGGTGCAACAAACTTTTATGTTCATGTTACAGCTCAAGTTGCATTACCGGCATTGTTTGTGTTTATTGACCCTTTTCGCGGCGCTCCCGTCGGCGCTGCCATGTTTAATCACGTGGTGACGCGTCCATTGCTTGCCTCAGCCGCCTCCGTTGCCTCCGCGTTTACAATGCAAGCGCGTGACGCCGGCGCGGCGCAGCAAACCTCTGTTTCGACGCGTATTGTAGACGGTGACTGCGTGCACGACACGATGCTTTGGCCACAGCTTTAGAGGACATGTAAGTGCCTTCAGAGCTCATTACGCCTTGTCCAAACGGCGTGAGCAGCGTATACGGTACTTGTACTAAAAACGGGGCTAGAAATGTATTCCAAGCTGTCCAAACGTTCCGCTTATGAATAAAATCGCGATCAGTGTGCTCTGCTTTCTTTATTTGGCAAACATTTTCAACCAGCGGCTTGTCATATTTCTGACTCGGTGCGGCCACTATCTGCTTGTTTATTTTCAGCGTAATCACTCGCTCGTGTGCTGTGCTGCGATAAATTTGTTCTTGCTGCGCACAAAGCTTAGAATTTAAATGTTCTGTACTTTGCGGTAGCTCACAGAAAAGACGTATTATCGCTAGTCCCTCGCTTACTCTGTGGACCGTCACAAAACATTCAGCTTCCAACATTCGTGCCTTGTCGGTGCAGTTGCCGTCACTCATGCTTCGGCACATTTATTCAATTGTCCGCTTATTCACTCACACGTTGGCGATAGGGTGGGCGTAAGTTTTCGTGCGAGTAAGGGTGGATATGTGTAGATAACGTGCGGGAAACTTACTATGCCAGTAAGTGGCACTACTTCATTTTGTAAGGAGCGGTACTCACTCCCAAGTGCCGACGTTCCGGAGTTGAAGTCCTTTCTTTCGAGGTTAGCTATACAGCGCAGGCGAATGAATTATATTTTTTTATCCTTGAAGAAAGCCGTGCATCGCGAAGGGCGGCAACACAGGCAGTGCTTATGTAGCAGTGGCGACACAGGTTGATTGCATTCCAAATATGCGAATCACTATTTTTGCAGCGAACTACCGCAAACGTCTTCCCTTTATCGTTACACATTTTGCAGTATGAAATGGGCACAGTGCATTACCGCCCACCCAGTTGCATTTACAACAGCTGATCGCACAGTAGCAGGGTAGAAGCAGTAATTGTTTCGTATTCGTGCGCATTCGCTGAGGCAACGTATGGCGCGCGGCCGAAAGCGCCATCTCGTTCCTGTAGAGCAAACTGCTCCGCGAAAAGGGTCAATAAAATTACAATGGATAACATATAGCACAGCTTCTGCTTAAGCTTCTTGGTCAGACACACTGGTAGACATAATGGCACGAAGGAATCAGCACAAAGAAACACATCGACTGCACTGGCATTAAGTACCAACTGATTTTATTCGTGAAGGCAGACGAGCATTTAAAAGCACAACCGCTCTTTTTGTGCCAGTAACGAGTCTCACTTGTCCAGGGATTTTTCGCCTACTGAGTGCCATGGACAAGTGGCAATGTTTACATCATTTTGGTGTGAATACTGTGTTAATAAGAGGCACCAATTTTGCAGTAAACAGATGTTTTGAGGTCACAGTGGCAGGAAACGAAGCAGAAGTCTGGCTTGTTTAAAAGTAGCAGTGCAAAGTGAGGTGGCTGCAGTGACAAAGGTCGCCTGTTCAATGCCGGAATTCATGTTTTTGGATCTGAAGTAAAGAATTGGAGCTGGAAAGCTCTAATGTGTCATGGTTGGAGCATCAACATTGTACTAACAATTGCAAAGAAAATTTGAGCCCCTGGCGACCTGTTTAAAAAAACGTTTTTGCTTACACCTTTGCGATTGTCTTTCCATGCAGCACTAGAAATAACACATTTCATGGGGGATATCAAAAGCATGGTTGACTTCTGTTCCAAAAAAACATGTCATTTCTTTTTAGAGCACTTACCTGCAATTCATCACTCATATTGTGACAGGTGCATATTTTGTATCCTTACTGTTCTGAGCTCAATTTTATTTTCAGAAAACCACTCAAATTTCCCAAATTTTTTAAGAGTAATTCATTGTGAAGAGCTTTCATTACTGCAATATCAGCTGTTCATTTATTATTTTGTGCTGTCCTTTACTAGCTATCAACAATTTTTTCGTGTTTTTAAGTTGCGAATAGGCAAGAACAATGAAACAGTTTATATTGGTAATAAATGTAACAATACGGTGCATGATATTGCTACGGACCAGTAGTTACGATAACGAAGAGGCCAGTGGTGTGAAGACGACAACGATTGGAGGCTAGCACGGGCTGTTACCTTTTGGTCAAGTGCAGATTATTCACATGTGAATATACTTGTATGTATCTTGTCGTCTGTGTCTTCCCACATAACATAGTAAGTCGAGATGGACATTCCCTGTCTTTGTCATGGAAGCTCCGCAGTGGTTGGTACGTCGAGCCTTCCATCGTGGCTCTCTGAGACGACAGCTCGACTCAACTGGTTCTGACAACAGCTGCCACTTCGATGACCTACATCGCACTCCACTCCCCGTGACTCTGGCATATTCTCGGGAAAAGATGGGAAAGACGCGGAGGACTGGATCAGACTGCACGAACGAGGCACCAATAATCGGTGGGACCCTACTGTCATGCTTGCCAACGTAGTATTTTACCTTGTTGGCACACCTCGAGTATGGTTACAGACACACAAAGATGAGCTCACCAGTTGAGATATGCTTAAACAAAAATTTTGAGACTTGTTCGGCAACCCTCACAGTTACCAACTTGCCACGAAGAAGGCGTTATCCAGCCATGTGCTGACGTCAAGAAAGCCGTATGTCACATGCATTCAACAAGTCCTGGCTCTGTGCTGCAAAGTTGACGCACATGACTGAACCAGACATGGCTTCCCACATTCTCAAACTTAGCGTCGATGACACCTTCAACTTTTTCGTCTTCAACAACGGGGCGACGGTGGATGCAGCCATCAAAGAGTGCCGCTGGCTGAAACCCGCAAAAAGCCACCATGTCAACCAACAGTTTGCCCGTCTATCAAGCGCCCCGGCAACATCTTCCTGTCCCGACGCTTCCTGTCCCAACAACACTAGCGACGTTTCCCGGAACCTCCGGCGAGAAATTGAAGCTGCCTATCCAGCTGCCTTCGAATCCAGCTTTGCCAACAAACCTGCAGTCACGGTTTCCCTGATTCAGGCAGTTGTATGCCAAGAGAATAACTTGAGTTTAGCCTAATTTTTATTTACTGCATGTTACCGCCAGTGTCATCGTTTCGTGTTTCTCCTTCTGTCTTTGTTCTTGATTAGCGGTCAACATGTCATGCTTTATGCCAAGAGTTCGCCAACATGGGTCTTCACTCTGCCTGCTCGGCCCATCGCTCTGATGCCCGCTAGAATTCTTCGATCCCGCCCTGTCCCACATCTTGTTACCCAGCACCTACACCAAACATGCTATGTGGGAAGACGCAGATCAGAAGCTATATACAAGTATATTTACAAATGAATATGCCGCACTTGACCAAAAGGGAACAGCCCACGCTAGCCTCCAATCGTCATCCTCACACCACTGGCTTCTTCATCATCATAAATACTGCTCCGTAGGAATACCGTGCTTCATGTAAACTTTCTGTGTCCTTGCCTATTTGCAACTTAAAAACATGAAAGCATAGTTGACAGCTAGTAAAATAATACAGAAAATAATAAATGAACAGCAGATATTGCAGTAATAAAAGCTTCACAATGAATCACTCATAAAAATTTGGGAAATTTCAGTGGTTTTCTGAAAGTAAAATTGAGGACGGAAAGGGTTAATATTATATGGGGCACAAAAATCAGTAGCGAAACAAAATATGCACCTGTCAGAATGTGAGTGATGAATTGCGGGTAAACGTTATAAAAAAATTGACCTGATTTTATCACAGAGAAACAGTGATTGTTTGCTGACACATGTGAATCCCTGTTTTCTAGTGTAAAAAAACCTCAATCATTTCCCTCTCAGCTTTATTATGGCTTTTTGCAACTAACCTTGTGTGCAGGAACATAGGGATGCACCATGAGCTCTTGACATGTGCAGCCATGCGGCTACCGTAGTCATTCTTCATGCAAGTTCTGAGTTCAAATACTTCCTCATTGAAGCATTGATAGTGATTATGTGTATGCATACTTGTTTCCATCCAGGAGCAAAATCAGTTGGTACCATATTTACACGATTGTAAGGTGGCCTATTTCTTTAAATTTGAAAATCTGAAGTGGGGGATCGAAACGAAAGCATGGCATCGCCAATAAGGAGAGAAACGAGTTATCACGGGCGCTACAATATAAATACAATTTTATGTTTTGTCTACAGGTCTACCTGTGGCATTCGGATATTCTGCGCGTTTGTTCGGAAGGTTTTTTTCAACATTTTAAAAAGGTTTACAACGCACACAGCACTAATGGTTTTGCTGATAGGTGATGGAAGGGCCGCTGTTCCAATGGCGGCGGCACCGACTCGGAATGCCGGTGCTTCCGGGGGAGTATCGATAGTTAATGGAAAAGCAGACGCCGCTCACGTGTTTCTCTTTATAGCTCTATGTTTTACTTGACTGCCGGCCATGTGTTACTTATAAATTTTTGTTATGGAATGTACCCATGGGTATGCCTTTTTTGCCTAACACATGTGATTTGGGGGGTCGACTTACAATCATGTAAATACGGTAGTTGGGGCCTGCCCTGTTGATATGTGTTTCAATGTCCTTGTTTTTCATGCCATCATACCCTGCATACAATTTCTGAAAGCTGGGAGAGTTGGTTACCTGCATTAGGAAACATGGTTACTACACTATCAGATGAAATACATATGAAATGCACAGAACAGGCCCTGCACTTCAACTAGTTTTACAACACAAGTGATTACATAAATGCATGAAAGGCTCACATTTTGTAAGTTGTCCCGACCTTGCTAACGCCCTAACCTACGCCGAAGGCTCCCTCAGCCTGTCATTGAGGCACCTTTGAGTGCTTTTAATGCCTTCTTCTGCAGCAAGTGTTACATTGCGCTGACCTGGAGTTGCGTTAATGACAGGCTGCAGGAGCATCGAGCAAGATTTAGGCGTTAACAGCATGTGGATTTCACAAAACATTGTAAAAGATGCCAAAGCATGCAAAAATCTGACTACACATGTACTTCAAAAATGCCAAGGCAGAAAAGTGCAAATTGATGTACTAGACCGTACAAGAAAGCAATAAATGCATTAACACACCTTCTGCAAGGGTCTGGAATAGAGAAATTACTTGATGTATGATATGCGTGCATCATGGATGACATGGTTTGTATGTCATGCATTGTGAGATTTTATTGTGAATGTGAGGTTTTAATGTGCGTAATCACTGTGTAGTGAGGTCAGTTGATTTCTAGCAACCATTCTGTGCATTTGGTGTTTTGTCATTCTTAGTACTGTAATCATGTTTGATAAGATTTTACACACATTGCTAAAATAAGGCTTCGGGGGCAGTTTGGTCTTCTTTTCATCCGCATTCTTGTTTTTGTAATTTCCCTTACCACATAAGCATTTTTCTGGAGCACTTGTGGCATTTCACTCTGCTCTTGCATTTACTTGCCAGATGTCTGTCTTTGAAGAGCCCAAACCACTTATAGCATACAAATTTGTTACAAGCTGAAGGCTAAGGGTGACTTGGTAAACATGCTGCCAAAAATATTTTTTTTTCAGTTGAAGCACTTCTGTAACTGTTAGGTTTTGCAGCTATTAAGTGAAGCAGAATTCTTGCATCCGTGTAATCTACATGGCACTTTTTCATTGTCCCATATTTTATCTAACGGCCTGCTATGTGAGCATGGCAATTCACATAGCGACATCTTTCACGGGTCTCTGAACCTTCTTAAGCAAATCGTAATATTGCATATTATCTTCTTTCCTAACATTAATGGGTTCCAAATAGCTCCTACAATGCTTTAGTCTTCACATTTTCAGTAGCGAGAGCTGAAATTTTCAGTGGGAGGACAGAACTAGCAGTTCACCTGATTTACCACTTTTACAGGCAACAAGTTAACCATAATATAAGTGCCATACCGATTGCTTAAAAGCTCTTAAGCAATTCTGCACATCTGAAAGTTTATTGAAAGTTTACTGAATTGAAGCAAGCTATGAATGCTGTGTTAATGAGATGGTCGAATGCTTGTGATGGTTTTTTAGGCCAATGTGAAGAAAGCCCCAGTACCCATGTGTTGCTTTACGATGTTGATCTGTATTGATTATTGTTAGTTGGTGAACTGTATGTGCACTGCGAAGATATGCACATTCTGGGGCCCTTGCATAATCCGGTCACATATAAAACATATTACATTTATTATCAAGAGTGCATACATTTTATTAGTTTTTGAATGTATTGTCTTGATTTCGTTCTATTTTCAGCGTTGCTAGGCATCCTATCACATAATTACAGAGCTTCCGCAGATGTAAACAGTTAATTAGAAAATTCAGAACCTTTTAATCACTGGAGCTATAGATTCCTTTAATCATAAGTTCTTTTCCTCGCTACAAAATAGGGGTTCCTAAATCTGATTATTGGTTCCTATAAGCCACTCTAGCTGGATGAAAACACTCCAGAAATTGTTCCAAGGTCCATAGTTTATTTTTCAGTCAAATCAGAATCGAAGAAACACCCTTTGCAGATGACAAATATTACGGTCCATATCAGTTAATAAAATGTTCTGCAAATTTTTGTGGTTATTAAAAAACTTGTTTGTAGCTTTTAGTGTGCCAAGATGTCTTTAGGGGTGTGCGAATATCTGAAACTTTCGGAATAACGAATCGAATACTGTCCTATTCGCTTCGGTTGTCGAATCGAATAGTCACTATTCATAAATTCGAATATTTTATTACTTTTCGAATATTTCAAAATGTGAACTGCGGCCAATTGAACATAAAATTGGAGTAAATGTACGCTAAATTTTCATGCCCATGGGCATAGTATAGACAAAACCTGAGAATACGCACAAATCAGGTTACATCACTTAGGTAGCCATACTTTACAGGCTATACAACGATCATTCGCACTCTGAAGAGTCATGTGCATGTGAAGAAACTACTTGTTTGCTTCTACTGCTGTTTTATGCTTTTAAGAAGCAACACTTCATTATGTACTATACTGATGACTGAAACTTAATAACTTTAAGAATAGTAGTATGCGAACATCGTTTTGTATTAATTGTGATAACGGCTGTTCATTATTCGAAAAGTATTCAATTTGGTCTCAAAAATCACTATTCGCACACCCCTAATGTTTTACCTTAGACCATAAGATAATAATGATGCTCACATGATGTGAAATTTTCACAATATTCTGTGTGCAGTCTGCAACTGTAGTGATTGCCTGTCGTTTTTCTTAACTTGAGATGGCCAAAATACACTTGGTGTTGTGGCATTGGTTAGCCAAGCACTGTCAAATCATTTATGAGGCATACTTATCAGTCAGCGTGAGAACACCTTGGCACACAGGACGAGCGCTGACAGTTTTTGTTAGCGCTCGTCCTGTGTCACTCTACCTCTAGCTGTGTTCTCAGTTGTTCTCGGGCTGACCAATAAGTGCATCCTTTCCAACTCGCCCATCTTTCTACTTTATTGCAATTTGTGATGCTATGTTTAAATATTCATATGGTATCAGTTTGCAAGTACAGTAGTACATAATCCATTTTTTTTGTTTTTCAGGGTGCTCCATACCATGCACTGCCATTTCAATACACCAAGGCTTTTCGTGTGGATTCCTTCCCTTTTCAAGGCCACCACTGCTTGCACAGCATCATCAGCCTACCTTCCTTGATATTCATGTTCCATATGGCAGAAGAAAATACAAAATGCCTACTCTGAAATACATGCGTGGCTCCATGCAGCACTCGCTGCCGTCAGGGTGCTAGGACTTTGTGCAAAGAAAATGTTCGTAATGATGCTATATGTGTACAGCCTTGGTGGTTAAGTGTTGCCCGCTTCGCCTATAAGAGAATTTCACACTTATGGGCACTGTTAAAGGTTCGTGTGTTAAATGTTTGACATCCTATAGAAATTTTCATGTTTCAGTATAACAGCAAAATTATAGTTCAATTGCTGCTTTTTGTGATATGCAATATACAGCTGAAGGTGATTAGCAGTGGTGAAACAGGTGTTGTATGAGGTGGTAAATTGTTTTCAACAGGGGAGTTGTCTTTGCTAGGGCAACAACTGTTTTCCTTGGCAGCATTTATATAGTTCACTTATCCCCACTCCATAGACATCTAGGAGAATAAGCAGGGTTGCATAGAGTAGGGTGAGGTAAGTTGGAATGCTCAACATGAGGGTTTAGTTGGGAAGGTAAGGTGTGTGGAATAGGGGAGTTTCCTCAGACCACTCAGATTGCTGACATTGGTCTTGGTCTTTGTGCCGGTGTTGGTTATATAACACAAGGCGCGTTTTGAGGTAAGATATCTTGAAAAAAAACTCCTTATATTCGTGTAAATTCGGTATGTGCCCCTGGGGCTGCAATAGGTTAGCACCACTGAGGCCACTGGTTATGTGCCCCTGGGGCCACTGCATGGGCATATGCAGGTCGTCAATGAACCTCTTTGACACCAACTTGTGTATGTGCCACTCTTTAATGAACCTGTTTGATGCCAACTAGGGTCAGGTGGCATCGCAACAAGCACCTATGTAGTGATATCTACATATGCATCGTTGTCAGCTGGAGTTGTCTACTAGACCCCTTGTTGGATTGTTAACCTCAACCTGAGACATCACCTGCTTGACTACTGTTACATTGTGACCATCTTGCTGTGAACTTTTGTCATGTTCACTAGTTGGGTAGTTTGTATTTCAAGTATTGCACATTGCTAAGGAAATTGATTCAGAGTGGGGTGTGCGACCTTGGCTTCTTTTTTCTTTGCAGCAGCATATTACATGCGAGCATAGCATGTGAGAGTAAGTTGTATGTAGATATCAATTCGAAATAGCATAGGTATTCAAAAGTACTTTCACTGTTTATTTTCCTTCGGGTCATTGCTGCTGTCAGGCCTACATTGCATCATTCATTGTAGCATGCTCGTTTACTGGCAAAAAGAAGTGTGACCTGTTCAAACAGATACAAGAATCGCCGAATAGCTCATGGTGTTGTCTTGAGCTACTCCCTTTTGGTCTTGGCTGCACTTGTGGATTTATAAGTGTACTGAATGAAGCTTGTCAAATGCTTGAATTCCCTGTCATACTTGTTTGCTTGTTTATATCCAATTTATTGAATCAATTCACTTCACTATGCCAACAATTGCTGATTGTATTTAATGCTGGCACATTTGGTTGTGGAATTCCAATAAATTTCCAGACACTTTATTGCTTTGTCATACATCTCGGAGCTCCTCAAAGGGCCCATTCTACTAAACACACATACAAAAAAAAACTCCCTTCAGCCTCATAAAATTCCCAAAAGGAGCCTAATAAACTCCCAGAGCTTCCTGTAAAAGCTCTGAAAAGGAGCTAAAAAGTACTCCCAAAACATTTGTTTAAAACTCCCTAACTAAAACAAAGCTCCTTAAAAGTGTGAAGAGGAACTCCCAGACATTCTCCTATATATTCCCATAAAAAGCAAAAAATTAATTCCCAAAGCTATCCATAAAAGCTCCCTTAAGCAAAGCTCCCAAAATATGGAAGCAATTGCTCCCATATTTACACCTAAGCACTCCCATAAAAAGTAAAAATAATTTCCCAAAGGCATCCTTAAAAAGTCCCTCAAGAAGCCACGCCGCTCGGAAAATATGTTTGTAATAGCTCCCATCGCTTCTCCTATAAATTCCCAAAAGAAGCAAAATAAAATACCCAAGCCAACCTATAAAGGCACCCAGGGTACCTCATAAAACCTCCCACAGTCCCGGTGTTCAAAGCAGTAATAAAAAACTCCTAACTTTCCTCATAAAGACGCCAGCAGCGACATCCTTTAAAGGAACTATACAAAACTCCCACGGTACCCCCAAAAAATTCCAACAACAAGGGTGTGAATAAAAACTCCATTCTGATGGAGTTTCTTGTGCTCCCATTAGGGTGTGAGTTATGCAACGAGCCTAAAACTCCCTAAAAGGGTAAAACCTGTTAATAGTGTGGATACTCTTTCTTCCAACGAAGCCACAGGTCTTTAAAAAGCTTGTTCCGATATCGCAGTCTTTAATGACGTCTTCTTGGATTGCCTGCGAAATTCCGCCCTGGTATTCGACGCCGCCGTACTCCAGTTCAGCGAACAAAGTTTTCCTACTGAATGGGCTCAACAGATTGGAACAAGTTCTGTTGCGTCCCTGTACGTATAGGTCAGTGGTCTAGAATTAATTACGGCCTCCACTTCCACCACTAATATTTTTAAGCTCTTCACTATCGAGAGTGTGTTTTCCAAGTCTTTTGCGTTGTGCTGACTTCATTGACCGCATCAATCTTTCCCACCATGGTGCAGTCGGTAGAATGAACTCCCATTCAATGCGATGAGAAGCAAGGAAAGTGGCAAAAGGTGAGCCATTCACAACGCTCCAGAAACCTTGCTTCAATGATGCTTGAACAGATGCTTCAATGATGAAACACAAGCACCGCATCAAGACTTTGACAGGTGAAGACTAAGCGAGAAGGTCGCCTGCCGTCGTTACATATTTCCACGGCGTGAGTGACAGGCTCAAAAATATCGCCAACCGACAGGGCTTGAAAATTCCATTTTTAGCTCCAAGCAAGGCATTACCCACGTGTAGATGCTGGAACGCCGACAAGGAAATATGCCCAAAGAACCGCAAAACGAGACACGTGCACTGCCAGCAAGCTGTCGTGTATCGTCTCCCCCTATCGTGCGGCCGTGCCTATAACGGGCAAACAGGACGATGCCGCAATGAGCGCACCAGTCAGCATGCGGCCGCACTCAATGCAACAGCAACCTGCGGACACCTGGCGGCCTACTGTAGGAAATGTGCATGTTAAGCTCACTTTAGTCTAGTTAGCGTTATAAGGAAAAGCGGCCTCAAGAAAAAACCGGAAACCTTGGATCCCACTGAGATATCTGAGGGGAGCACGTGCGTAAGCAGGGCCTCATTAGTTTTGAACACTAAAGAAAAATATCTTGCTGGCGGGTGACATGCCAACACCTATAGTCTCCCTTTACGTGGCGGATACGATTCGCGGTCAATGCGTATCTGTGTTTTCGTTTTCGCGCCTGCACTGCCACATATGTAGCCGTGACCCGCGGTGCTTGCTTAGTGGCTATGATGTTGGGCTGCTAAGCACGAGGTCGCGGGATCGAATCCCGGCCGCGACTTTATAATTGCTAGTAGACACAGCGGGGGCGTGGCACTGCGGCTCACGTGACTTCCGCTTAACACGTGTTGTCATGGCAATCGTGGAGCTCCTAGGTGCCTAGCGACATAATCGCTTAGGGACTGTTGAGGCACTGGTCTCCGCTGAGCGTGGCTCTCTTATCTGCGGGACCCGGCGCAGCGACCTTGCCGAGCGCAGCTCCTACGCGCGTAGGGAGCGAATCGTTTAGGGCGCGTTGAATGTCTGGCGGTGTCTGGCCCACGCCGGCCGCGCTTTATTATTGTAGCGTTTCTTCTAGTGGTGGAAATCCTTGCAGTATTGGTGGTGTGGCATGACGGCTTTTGAGCTCCGTGAACTGTGGAGGTGTAAACAAGCGGATACTGCTCGCATTTTGCCCCAGTTCTACCGCCGCCACTTTGAACGACCCCGGTTCGCACGACCGCCGCTTCGCGTCGGCGCCCTGCACCACCGCGGCTTCCGCCGCGGCACAGGGGTATACAAACGCGACCAGTATCCGCTTGTTTACACCACCACAGTTCACAGAGATCAAAAGCCGTCATGCCACACCACCACGACTGCAAAGATTTTCGCCACTAGAACAAACGCTACAATAATAAAGCGCGGCCGGCGTGGGCCAGACACCGCCAGACATACAACGCGCCCTAAGCGATTCGCTCTCTACGCACGTAGGAGCTGCGCTCGGCAAGGTCGCTGCGCCCGGTCCCGGAGATAAGAGAGCCACGCTGAACAACCAGCAGCCGCCGCGCGACCGTGCAGACCAGTGCCTCAAAAGTCCCTAAGCAATTATGTCATGACAACCACGATTGCCATGGCAACATGTGTTAAGTGGAAGTCACGTGACCCGCAGTGCCACGCCCCCGCTGTACCTACTATCCCGGTCATGGCGGCCGCATTTCGATGGGGGCCAAATGCGAACACACCCGTGTACTTAGGTTTAGGTGCGTGCTAAAGAAGCCCAGGTGGTCCAAATTATCCGGAGCCCCCCCCCCCCCCCCTACGGCGTGCCTCATATTCAGATCTTTGTTTTGGCACCTAAAACCCCATAATTTAATTTTTTATTTAGCCGCCAGCGGGAAATTAAGTTTAGGTGTACCGCGACGTCCTTGGGTGTCTTCCTTAGTCCTTTTTTTCTGCTCAGCACTTCAAAACTCGGTTCATCGTTGTACGTTCTCGATTATAAGCAATCACGTGCAACTTATCTAGCAAGTTTGTAGATACACATGCAAACAAGAATTACCCGATTATTACGTTACTCCCTAATGCGAAATTTGAGCGCGGCTCTTTAGGTGTTTTGAACTCGCGATATATTGAGGTAAAGAATTTGAGAGACTTGTACAGTCCTAGCGGAAAACGATTAGCACAATTACCTACCTGGTGGCCGGAGCGGCAAAATCGCGACAGGCGGTGCTGTTGTTCCCGAGCGCACCAATAACAAGAGTCCCAGGCAAATTCCGTTGTCCAAAGCAGGGGTGGCCCGCTGAAGCCGACGCATCTTAAAAGCCACATTTCTAAACCTATCACATGCCTGCCTTTTCGGCCAAACTATGCGCCAACGAGGCTATGCAACGAGGCTGCGATTACGAAACTACGATCGCTAACAACGCCCGCGCATTAAAAAAAAGGGGGGGGGGGGGGCTCACGTATGCGGCCTCGTTGGCGCATAGCTTCGCCGAGAAGTTAGGGATATGATAGGTTTAGAAATTCGGGCTTTAAGATGGGTCGCCTTCTGCCGGCCACCCCTCATTTGGAAAAACTCTCGGCATCGCACCGCTCGGAAACAACATTGCCGAGCGTCGCAATTTTGCCGCTCTGGCCAACAGTGACTATGCTATTTTCCATTGGGACTGTACGCATGTTCAGTTTAGGAAACAAATTTTGATGATCTTGAATTGAATTTAGCTGGTTTTATGATTCCAAGCACACTTTTCAATGCCCTCAAATTTCAGTCTGCCGCAAGTATACTAACGGAAACGTGGTGAGATTAACATTTCGAAATGTACACGCCATCAACGTACTCTCATTATTTTTGTAACACGATCTGGAAAGCGAGGAGGTGGCGTTTCAGTTCTCGTTTTAAAAATGCATTGTGTCCAATATTGAAAACAAGTGTACTGCTGTAAAGATTATTATGAAACAGTACTGGTACGTACGTTTCGGCAGGTATTTCTTCGTTGGGTTGTATAGACCTTCAGCTGGATGTATCGATAGTTTCTTGATGTTTCTTGAGCGTGCGAAAACAAACTAGAACATGCAGTTGGCGATGAATTTAGCATTAATGTACTTGAGAATGATACAAATCAGTTTTCTTACTTCCAATGTGACTGCAAATGGATTTGATATAATTAGTGCTATCGCTACTATAATAACTGATACATCGAACACCTTATTAGACTTTTTATCACCAATTCATCCGAATCACTCTTACAAGCAGACGTAATTGCAGCAGACATAAGCGATTATCTGCCAGTATACATGTTATTAAGAAGTTCAGTGCCTAACAAGGAGAAAGAAACATATGTATTTGAAGACATCTCCGAAAAAAACTTATTCCACTATTAGAGAAACTCTACAGGGGCCAGATTCACAAAGCATTTGTTTCCTAAGTGCTCTTTGCCATTGGCCGGCCGCCTTAGATAATAATGTCTTGAAACTGGATGGGCTGAAATTATTTCTTACGAACAATTCTAGCATAAGAAGCTTTTGTGAATTCGGGCCCAGGTTCTTAGATGGCATTACATCTACAACGCACATGATGCAAATGACGGATACGACTTTTTATTTTAAGAAGTCGCTACTATATGCAATAAGTGTTTTCCAACGAAAACAAAAAGCCAACAAAACCAGTGCCGTAAACCTTGGATGAGCAAGGATATTGTGGAGCAAATAAATAAGAAGCATCAAATGTACCAGATGTGTATTTGTAATAGAGACCCTATCATACTGAGGTAATTCAAGCGCTTCAGAAACTAATTAAATATTGTGCTCAAAAAAGCTAATAATTGTTGTTACATCACATTATTTTCACGTGAAACACACAGATCGGACCTTACGTGAAATAAGGTAAACTATGTACTTGGTCGATCACAAGTAAACCGTAAAATCGAAGCTATGAGGCATAATGGTGTCGTGGTTATGGGGTCACCTCTAGCGAATTTTTTAGCGATTTTCTTCTGAATCACTTCTTAAATTCAGATTTAGAAAATGATACCTCGTGCAAGGCAAGTGTGCCATCCAACCCTAAAACAATTTTCTATCCCTTATTGATGTAGATGAGGTATATTCTACCATCCAAAACTTGCACAACACCAGTAATTGTGATGCCGATAACATGCAGGTTAGGCCTATTAGGTTTGTTGCAGACTTAATTGCGCCTTCCCCGATGCACCTGTTCAACCTAGCTTTTTCAAACGGCATGATAGCTCGGGCCCGTTCTTTATTAAAATCAGTTGCAGAGAGTCGGGATCTCGCAGCCTCTGTCGATACAGCCCAGTACGGGCGTTCCGATTGCTTCGCAGTGGTTTCTGTCGACAATACTGGCAAACTCCTATGCTCTGCCTCGGTTCGAAATGTTTCGGCAACGGTGGCTGAGCAAATGGCCATCGCTATAGCAATGAAGGACCCGCCGCGTCCAAATATATTCACGGACTCGCGGTCCGCATCAGGGCTTTCGCTTCGGGCTCGATCTCGCGGGAGGCAGCGGCCATCCTCGGAAGCGAGGGGGCTGCCGGGTTTCACACTGGTTCCCGGCCCACACAGGGGCCAACGTACATCCAGATGTTCCCAACGCCAATGAATTTGCCCATGACCGTGCGCGAGGTTTCGCTCACCTCGGCGGTCCCGGCGGATTCGAAGGCGAGGACGCCGCGGGAGGTATAGCGAGTCGCAGCTCACTTTCCACGAGATCTTGACTCATTATCATCTTTCTCGGAGGGCTTTTCCACTTCCTCACCCGAGACTCACTCGATCGCAATCGACGACCTTTAGGATGCTCCAACCGGGGTCTTTCCCTTTGAGGAGCAGATTTAGTCACTTCTCACTCAACATCGAACCGCAATGTCCGGACTGCGGAGAGGTGTAGAGCTCATTAGCTCATATGCTCTGGCAGTGTGTCCTGCATTACACGACACAGAGTTCAACAACGAAGAGGACTGGGAGGAAGCCCTTAAAAGCGGCGACCTCTTGTTTCAATTTCGGGCTGTCCAGAGGGCCTGCGAGAGGGCGGAGGGCCATGGTCTTCCAGTCCCTGCGTGGGAGCGGCCCGCGACTGCTACCGACTCCCCCTGAAAGGGGGCGTCCCAAAGCAGTTCCTCAGTACCTGAATAAATGTTCTATGTCTGTTTGTTTCCGAAAAAGATGCAAATAAGAAAGTGACTCATATTTAAGGCTAGTGACAAAAACGTTTTCAAAAACTACCGACCTTTCTCAGTCTTGCCGAGTTTTTCTAAAGCTTTCGAAAAGCTTTTGAACTCCAGACTGCATACGTTCGATACGCGGAACTTTCCAAAAGGGTTATCGCAAACACTGTTCTACGGAAATAGCTTTAATAATGCAAAAGGAATTAATGTTTAACTATATTTATAATAACGACCTAACACTAAGAATTTATATCGACTACTCTAAAGCCTTTCATTCCCTTAGTAAAAAAACTTCTCCTTGGTAAATTGTATTGTTACGGTGTACTCGGTTTCGCTTTTAACCTCATAGGTCGCTATTTGAAAGGTGAACCGCCATGTCTGAATTACACAGCATTAAAACAGGTGTACAATCGCAATATTTTTGAGGGTGAACACGGGAGCGCGTGGCTTTCTATGTCACCAGCGCCGTCAGACGGCAGCCGCAATATCTGCGCGCATGCTCGGGGAGGGTAGGCTCCTTTCGTGCGCATTACGTCATCGCAGCGCGCGTGTGTCGTCTGGTAGCAGTTTTTTCCCCTCAATAGAAACCAAATTATGGCAGAAACCACGATTTTGATGCTTTTAATCCAGAAAGTTGTACTTCTTATGCTTGGCGTCATTGTAATTACTTCAACTTTTCACTTTTAGTTTTCCTTCTGCTGTGTTCTTATCGTACAACGAACAGGCAAGGGAACACAAACATCCGAACTTTTATTTGGTGCAAGTTGAACAAAAGATTGATACGTTTAGAAGTAGTATTAGTAAGCAGGAATAATTTTCTCTTTGATGATGTCAGTATTTTGTCATACAACCCTTTGCGGAAACGACTGCTGCTATCCTAGACGGCAGTGACGCGCACAGCGCTGGCACAAAGTCATGATGCGCTCGAAGATCCTCCCATTCTTGTCGAACGGCTTCCCACAGCTCGTCCGCAGTCGTCGGGCAGACAGGTTTTCGCACCATGGCTGCTTTAATTGATGTACCCCCATATATTTTCGCAGATGTTCATGTCAGCGCCTTTGGCCGGCCAGGAAAGCATGCTGATTCTGCGATTTTCTATACGTTCCTTGACAACTTTTCCCGTGTGAACCGGTGCCAGGTCATGTTGAAACAAAGTCGGCATCGGGAAAGACGCTGTGGGCGTATGCCAGCAACACATTGTCCAAAATTTCTGTGCAGTATCGCTGCGATGTAAGGGCACCTTCTATGCGATGCAGAGGCCCGAGACCATGCTTTGACACCGCGCCCCACACGTTCACGCAGTTTCGGCCACTCGCGGCGACTCCCTGCACATTGGCTGGCTCGTAAATGCATGGAAATCGTATTTTTGACCATCCTTCGCAAAATCAAACGTGCATTAACAAAAGTTTCTTACCGTGTGCCCATAGAGAAAGAAATTCAACAAGGGGGGACACTCGGCAAAAACTGGCAACAGGAAACACGTCACCATACGTCACGCTATACTTTTGACACCGAACGTTAGCTGCCGCGAGCATCGAAAAAAAAGAAAGTGAACTTAAGTTAACAGGCATTCATTTATTTTTTAATTCTTTGCCGCGAAAACTAAAACGTTTTGCGTATAAATTAACTTAAGCTTTGCGACTTATTTTCCTTGCCTTACCTAGCCACAGGTCAATGACGCGCCAGATACAAGGTCGATCCACATAGGTCGCGAAGCTTCGTGCGAAAAAGCGGTTCAGAACCAATTGTCACCAACATCAGCAAGGGTGGTTATGGGAGCAGCGATTGAAGCGCGACTATGTTTGGAGGGAATAAACACTGGGAAAGAAAAAAAGCGTCTTTAAATTAAAGCGAGACGCAGTTGGATTCATTCAACGAAAAATGAAATTCCTAATTCATTTTATATATGCATGGCAAGAAAAGATACAACTGTATTTTACTAGATCATTATCAATATATACCTTTTCTCAGGGCCCACCGTGAGAGCGCCCATCGATAGCGGCGGGCGTTGACGCCGCTATCATTTGCAATGCAATGCAGCTCTTGGAATGCGTTGTTTTGTATGTCGACCTTTGTCTGCATTAGGTGACGCGGGTAGTTTTATTGTTTCTTAACCTGTGCAGTCAAAAGTAGTGAGTTGCGACCGTCAGATACTTGTTTACTTTAGTTGTTTTCGTGCAACAGCGCTGGCTGACGGACTTGGCGTCCGACGAAAGGACGAGCACTCTACGCAATCTTCGCCCAAAGTGTTCGTCGGCCTCCAAAGAAAGTATGTTCTGTGCAGCGACGCGATTTCGACACCCGTACGGTTGATCTTTTCCGGCATCGCTTTTTGCGCTGAAAACTCGGAACGCCCATGAAGTCGAATGGCGGGGCATTTGAATATACAGCTCTAATGGCAGGCCTCCGAAAACAAATTTCGCGCCTATGAGAACAAACTGACGTCACTTCTGTTTTTGACGGATATGACGTCAAATTATTTTTTTCTTCCTCCGGAAGTGTTCCCTCCTCACACAGATGGCGCTAAGCCCCATGAACCGCCGGTAAGCAACCATGTTTTGAACGTATGGGCTTCCATGGAAGCTTCGCTACCAGTTATATTTACCTTGCCAGATACATGCGTCATCCGCCAGACACTTCCCCGAAGCCAGCGAGGATGGCTGCGTGCGCGTTTGAGCACTCGCGCGCGGCGACCCGTCTCATTCTTTTTTTTTCTTTTTTGAATGTAACCTGGTTTATTGGGCTCTCGGCGTATTCTTGCGTTCCTTCTGCACTGGGACAAGACACCACTGCACTATTGGACTACGGCAAGGTGAGAAATCTTGTTTCACAGTCTAAGACGCAATTAGGCTTACGGCACGGGACCGAGACTTAGGACGCAGTTAGCGAAAAACAGCTCGGCCATCCTGGCGCAGTTAATTTGAGTAAATGAATCGTGCTGAGACATGTTTCCGACGCTTCCTAGGGGACTATTGTAACTTATTTCGGTTTTTGAGTCACACTGGCCGCACAGGGCGCCATGTCGCAGTTAGCGAGAACTCAGCCGAGGTGTGTAGTCTAGTGCATCTTGCTAGGAGAAGTTTGTGCCGCTTTCTCTGACGCCAGACATTACTGAAAAGTAATTTCGTTACTTTCTGGGGTACTTTTGAGGCACGCTGGCCGCACAGCGCGCTGTGACGCAGTTAGCGATAAGCAGCTCGGCCGTGGTGATAAAGTTAGTTTGACGTGTAATGAATCTTAGAGGGACAAGTCTGTGACGTTTTTTGTGGCTCCGCAACAACATATACCTTCTTTCGGTACTCACGCCTGTTGAAAACGCGATGGGCGATTGCCAAGAGGGATAACATGGGGTGTGCTGCGGGCGCCGGCAGAACGCGCGAACGACGAACATATCAGAAACTTGTGATTCGAAAATTACGTCTTCTAAAGGACTGAAAAAAGGCATTGAGTGCCTGTTGCGTCCGTCTCTGTGTATGTCGCGTACCGTCGCGTCGCCCGAGGCCAAGTTTTGGAAACGCCTCGAAGTCGCTCGTGTATTTGTGCTGCCTAAGTGCAGGAAATAATGCCCGGAAATTGGGGAACGCTTGGAAATCAGATGTTTTCATATATGTTTGGGATGAGTAGGGTATTTTCTACGCCATGTATGTAAAAGCGAATTCCTTTTTTTGTAATGCCGCCCATTCACCGCTTTCGCACGTTTCGCCTCGCAGTATTCCTATGTCTAAATACCAAAATGACTCATGTTTGTAACATGCTGTTACGTGCTTGCAAATGTAACATGCTTGTAATTTACTTTTTTTTCAGCTGGTACCGTCCGGTGGAGCTTCATACAGGAACTACTGCCTTACCTGCTGGTGTCACAACGTTGGATGAACGCACAAAAAGCGCGGAACGAGCTTTTATATAGAGCAAAATAAATATTTCCTCATTGCACAAAAGGTCTTGCGTCTACTTTGTGAAATTGCACGTGGCACAGATTCGATGGGACTTTACGAGATCGTTCGCAATCATTTTTACTAAATAAGCCGATTCTGCGCGAAGAGAAAAAAGAAAAGGAAAAAAAAAGGGGGGGGGGGGTGCGCAGCCGGCGTGCTAGCTTGCGTTCAAAATACGCGCGCCCAAAACCGAAACCGGAAGTGATGCAAGTGATCGACACCGACCGCTTGGCACGCTGCAGTCAATTCGGCCGCTGGGCCCTATGGGAGTGTCCCCTCTTGTTGAATTCCTTGCTCTATGGTGTGCGTCTGGTTCGCTAAATTCGCATCCGTTGGTCTTGGCGAGTTGTAAACGTCGACTCATCCGAGATCACTCGGCCCCAGTCATCTGCCATACATGAGGCGTGGGCTTCGGCAAACTGGAGACGTGACTTCTTGTTCGAAGCAGTGACGACTGGTTTTCGTGCAGCTACAGAATTTCGCAGTCCAGCACTTCGGAGGCGTCGCCGGGCCGTAGCAAGGGCAGCGTCCACATCTAACTGCTCCCGCACTTGCCTCGCGGACTGGAACGGGTTCTCGACGACAGCAGCTACCATAAGCGCGTCTTCATCCTCCGTCGTTGCCTTTGGTCGACGCCTGTGTGGGGCATCACAGAGTCGGCCTTCCTTGCTGAATGCCTGAATAATCCTGTTGACGGTCTTTAGCGGCCTTTGCACGAGAGCACCGATGGAGAGCTGTGAATATCCCTTCAGCGTATATTGTACGATTTTCCACCTCTCTTCTTCGGGAACGCGGGCTATGCTGAAACTCAGTTGCTGCTATGACAGATGCGGTAATGTGCAAGAATATATATACGCTCCTCAAAAACCGAAGCCGCATTTTAAGTACGCCCACAAGTGTCATGAGCATGCGTGGCCTGGCTACTGATCAACAATGATCTTGAGAACGCCCACAAAACATTACATATATTTTCAAGTTTATTGATGCATCGTGGGGAGCGTAATGAGAAGTTCAACATCGTCACCAATCCCGAACCGTACGGCTACCTTATTGCGCTACGCGCGCAGCAGATGACACGCCCTTGCTTGCGTGACGCAATGTGCGCGGCGGGAGAATTTGGGCACGCCGGACACACTGCGCATGAGCAATGCTTCTCGTTGCCGCTGCTGAACCGCGCTGTAAGCTCAGAAGGCCATGCGTTCCCTTGTTCACCCTCAAAAAGATTGCGACTGTACCTCAGGGAAGCGGTCGAGGACCGCTTCTGATTTGTGTTTATATCGATGATCTAGTGTTATTTCAAGATCTCAATTGTCCATTGTTTGTAAAACTGATGACACAGCACTGTTGGTATCAGGCAGGGAAACGAGAGAGATTGAGAAGGTTTGTGAACGTGTTCTGGCTCACTTTTCTTATTAGGTAATACAAAATTTGTGAACTTTCAACTCGTAAAAAACAAAAGCAGTCCTATTTCCACCTTAAAGGAAAACTCTTGTTTGGCGTCACGTTAAACTTGGATCAGATACAATCGAAGTAGTAGATTGTGTAAAATGTTTCTGGTGTGTACTTTTCCAGTACCCTAAGTGGAGACGAACACCTGGTTGAAATACTGAAAAGCCTGTGCATAATTATTGGGTTAATAAAAAGAAATAAATATCTCTTACCGGCACGCATAAAAGGTGGCCGTATAAATCATTATTATTATTTATTTATCTAATTTTTTATGCTCACTTGGTTTGGTGAAAGACGACAAAGAAAAAAAATCGTTAAAAATTACAAAAGAAATCAATGAGGGCAATAAATGCTTACTTTAATTCTCACACACAAGAGATGCTTGACCGCCATCGAATAATCAAAATTAATCACCTCTGTAACTACCGCGTAGCACAATCATACTCCATAGCTAATAGAGAATAACTTATTCCATGTCGGCCTGTCAATGTTAAAGAAAAGGCAGTAGATCGACAATACGCGTTCTCTAGAAACGGATTATTCCTACATCGGCGAACAATTATTGCATGCAATAAAGAACTTACACGCTCCCCCGCCTCTTAAGTAAATTTTTAGAGAATACGCGTAGTGCTGAACTCACCCAGCTACCACGGAAAACATTACATGACATGTTTCTCTCATCGAATAAAGTTACTGATTCTTTGTTATCTTAAGTACTTATTGTGGTGTCGTAAACGTTGCATCTGCTTCCTTTAAAATGTGTGATCTTGTCTGATCTTGTTGTGCAAATAAAATTCCCCGTACGAATTATGCGTTAGAATTATCTTGTCTGCATTTCATTGTGCTCACAAAACGCCCTGTGGTTTTTTGTTCCTCATGAAGTGAACGGTGAACTTATACATACTTTGGTTCCTTGATCTGCGGTATGTTGTTGCTAATACAGGAACCGTCACCTCGTCAAGTTCCTTGTAAAAGTACATTTAACGGTAGCCCTATCCGTCTATCGAAAGGAAAAATAAATTCTTTGATTGAGTGATCTGATGTGCGTGAATACGCAATGTTATGGAATTAGTTTCCCTTTCAGAACAGGACAAATCAAATGTTCGTTAGTGGACATACGTCGGCAGATGTAACATCATGGTATGGCATAGTGTTAAATATGCGGGCACAAACATCTGTTACGTTGACAACACGCTGTTGAACCTATTGGTTTTAATTAAAGAAAGGAGAAATGGTGTATTACCAAATTACAAATCGGGCGCTTTGAGCCCTAATCAGTTTACCTTGCTTCAGTAAACCCATGCTACCTACATTACATAAAATGCGAGGTAGTACACTTTAGACTGCACTAGACATGAATTATTTTGACATTGCTGCAACTATGCAGTTTTAAAAGCTAGCTTGTGGCTATGCCTTCTTTCGTGCTATGTTGTCTACTTATTGTTTTCTGTTCTTTCCTCTCGCAGCATTCGACGAGAGTGAGCTGAATGCTTTTCTCGTTGAGGAAGGTGAGTGCGGCACTTTTGCCGAAGCTTCTGATTCAAGTAAAATAAGCGCCACGCTTAGAGTGCATTGTTATTGGCTCCGAACTGAATCGCATCCGATGAACGTATCGTTAAACAATCCGCTCGCGTGTAGCGTTTACTATCGCATTATTCCTCGTCAGATAGAGTTCTCACGTTCCGCACTGCGAAGCATCACTGTAAGCTATTGCTCCGGCCTTCATCCACCGTCTTCCACCATTACGCCATGAACGAAACACTGCGGTTGGCTAGCGCGTTCTCTTAATACTGGTGACTTTTTGCCGTTTATTTCGTGCAAGTTCATGGTGTTACGCAATATATTTGTGTCATGCCATGCTTGTTTTAACGATGTGAAAATACATTCTCTGCTTAACAAGAAATAATATTCATCCCGCGTTCATATTGTAGGCGGACGTGTAATTCATTCAATCCACATGCATTCACGGATCCGCAATATTCACGCGTAGAAGATACAGCTTAAAATAGAGAAATGGAGAAGCAGAGCACGTACTGTGCAGTTCGTGTTTGTCTTCGTCTTTCGTATAGCCTATGCTTACTTGTAGCATCCTTAATTGATGTTCCTTTGAATGGTTTTCAATGGTTTTCATAATTCACTGTTTTTATCTTTAGTTGAGTACAGAATTCTTCTCCGGGAAACGACTTCAGCGGAGAACATGCATAAACTGACTGTATTGCAAAAAAGAGCAATACAAGGCTTGTCTCCCATGCACCATATCTCTGCCACACCGCTCCTTTGTTTTCAAAGCTTAGAGCTATAAAAATTGAAACCTTGTACAGATATAGGCTTTGTCGCTTATATAGAACTGGAAAAATTAAGAATGATCACACATTAACAGAACTGGCATCCTTACAGCAGCATAATTCTTTTTATAAATTACGTCAACTCGAACCTTGGAATGTTAACACGAGCCGAACTACGGCGACCAAATGCTAGAGTTTTGTTTTCCTACACTGTTGAATCGAACACACAAAGAAAATGGTCTCAATGTATCTGCTGTGCCTTTAAAAAAAGCTACGCGATATATCTGTGTGATGGCGTTTCCCGCCGTAGTGAGTTCATGTTACTTCTCTTCTTTTTCTTTGTTTCATCACTATGCCTTTTCTCTCTCTCTCTTAAAGCTGTGCGAAATGTTTCCACGATACTTTTGCTTATTAATTCTGACCGTGGTTGTTCTTTCTTTGAGTATGAAGGTTATGCATTATATATATAACATCTGCTTTTGTTTAACCGCTGTGTAGCTGCCCTGTGTATGAGGTGGCCAGGTTCCCCTCAAGCTGCTACTTACAGCTTTCTACCTGGTCATCCTCGCAACCTGTTTGCTGTTGCGGAATAAACTCAATTCAATTCAATACAATTATATGGCAGACCATTTCGAGCTATCAGCGACTATAATTCGTTGTGCTGGCTGGCGAATCTCAAAGACCCATGTAGACGGCTTGCAAGAGGGAAGCCTGCGGCTGCAGGAATACGATGTAACGGTCGTATGCAAGTCCGGTCACAAGCACAGTGATGCTGATTGCTTGTCACGTGCAACGTCGAATCCGCGGAATCTATGCCTGCTGAAGATGGACAGAGTTGTACGTTCTGAAGAGCTGTGACACCATCGCAAATGGCACAGCATCGGCAGTCTGACGCGGAATTACGTCAGCTCATTGATAGACAGGGTGTCCTAGAAGGACACCCTGCCGAGGTTTCACGAGCTTTTGTTCGCAGCTTATCGTCGTTCGTTCTCAGGAATAACCTCCTCTGGAAAATAGATTTTGAACATAGTGCAGAAACATTTCTCCTCGTCGTACCTTCAAAGTTACGACCCGAGATATTGGAAGCGTGCCACGTTGACCCATCAGCAGGACACTTAGGAGTGAGCAGAATCTCCGCATGCATCCGCATGAGGTATTACTGGCGAAAGTTGCTGAATTCTGTGCAACACTATGCGAGAACCTGCCGAGATTGCCAAAGACGTAAAGCGCCACCATTGAAGCCAGCAGGTATCCTACAACCCGTACAGCCACCGCAAACTCCATTCGCACAAGTGGGAATGAACTTACTTGATCCCTCTCCTGCATCGCCGTCAGGAAAGCGATGAATCGTAGTTGCGACTGACTACCTAACTCGATATGCCAAGACAGGGTCTTTGGTTAAGGGAACAGCCATTGAAGTAGCTGAATTTTTTGTCACTAACATACTACTACGGCATGGCGCTCCTAATGTTCTCATCACGGACCGATGAACCATATTTACTGCCCATTTGACACAGTTCATTATGAAATTTACGCACACCAGTCACAGAAAAACCGCCGCATATCATCCGCAGACAAATGGACTGACTGACCGACTCACCAGAACGCTGATCGATATGTTAATTGTCAATATACATGGACATGGAGCACCGAAAATGGGACAAGATACTACCGTACACAACGTTCGCGTACAATACCGCAGTGCATGACTCGAATGACTTATTTTCAATTCGTTTTTGGCCGGACCGTCGCCACACCCTTAGATGCAGTGCTTCCTGTAGATGAGACCTCCGAATATGACCATGATATCATTGACTTCGCACAATGAGCTGAAGAAGCAAGGCAGCTGGCGCGACACGCAATTCAGCATCAACAGCAAACTGACACGGATGGATACAACTAGCGACGAAGACACGTCCAGTGCGCACCTGGAGACAGAGTATGGGTGTGGACTCCCGTACGAATGCGCCGCCCATCCGAAAAGCTTCTTCGTCGTTATTTTGGCCCATACAGGATGATGCGCCGACTAAGCCCCTTGAACTTCGAACTTGTTCCAGAAGATCAAGTAACCTCATCACCACGGCGACATCGCACAGAAGTTGTTCATGTTGCAATTCATGTTGCCAGGCGTTCATGTTGCATGTTGCGTCCGAATGAAATCTTGCTATGGCAGACAATAACTGCTTTCGCCAACAAGCATTGTGAATGACCACCTGGAAACCACCACCTGCTTTAAGAGCATCGGGACGATGCACTCTTGGAAGGGGGACAATGACACAAGGTGCCTTCAAATCACGTGCGCCAGCCATTTCCTGCGTCCGTTCAATTGTTTACGGCTACGTGCGAAAGATAGCAGCAGTCAAGCGGGCAACACGTGCTCGCAAGGCACATGCGATCGGAGCAAGGTGTGATCAGCGCGGGGCATGAGGAAAAGAAGACGTGTGGAACCCTTGCGAGAAGATGGTGTATGTTGGAGCGACACTCTCGGTTAGCTGTTTGTCTGGTACAAGCTCGCCCAACGTAAACTAATTAAAGTACCTTCACTGAACTGCGTGTTACAATATTGGCACATGTACACTTTGGCACATGTACATCTTTTTATCGTGACCTTATTTCACCGGCTACCCACTGTTACAACGTTATCGCTCGCCGCAAGACGCGCCTTCCTCTATCGGATCTTGCTTGAATGTTGTCGCCGATCTTATAGCGTAAGAATCTATCTAATAAAATTTTATGCGCGAAGCAAACAGTGCTGTTAATTGAAATAGTTATGTAAGAACAACAGCAATTATGCGGGAATGTACGATGAGACATTTATGAATAGAAAAGCCGACGCGTTTGGAGCATGAATCAGATCTCGATGATTGCGCTCGCCGCTTTCGTTGTGCTTTGAGTGATTCTTGTTTTTCTTGGGATAAGTTCACCAGCTAAAGAGCTAACTTCGTATGTAACATTTGGCAGTGCAATATTCTTCACAGTGAAGACAAAAGGACATGTGTTGGAGATGCTTCTGCGTTTATGTTCCGCCCTACCTCGCAAAGCTGTGAACCAATCCCGAACTGTGAAGACAGCGCCAATGCCACCCGGACCAGTGAGCTAGCACCATGCTGCAAGGTGGTGCTATCGAGCTCAGTAAGACAAGATCAACACTAAGGCAAAGACAGCAGCCGTGATGACAGCTCCAGCGTCTCCCGCATCCATTCTGCTGCAACAGCCTAGACAGCAAACACTAGTTTTGAGCTAGTTGATTGGTCATGTTACAGAAATTCACAGCGTCAACTAGACGAGGACAAAAAAACAAAAAAACAAAAACAAAACACAGCGAAAGGACGTGTGCTAACTTCTAAACCGTTTTTTCAGAACAAGAATTTTTAGTGTAGCCACAGCTAAGCACGTGGTCATAGTAAAAAATGTGGTTGATCCCTCTTATATAGGAATCGGTATAGAACACGAAAGTGAAACGTGTCTTCACAGAAGTAGTGTAATGTTTATTGCACATTGATATATAATGTCTATTGGTGTTTTGTGGCTAAAGCGCCCTTAGGCGTTGATGCACCCACGCTGACGCCTGGTGGCACGTCTCCTCCATCACGACTACCAACGTCGATGACCATGAGCAACCGTCGTGCATATGGAAGCTGCACTACGCTGCACACGCTAGCACAACGCGAAAGACGAAGCACGTAACTGACACACTAATACAACGCGCAAGACAAAGCACGTAACTGAATCGTCACCGAGTCAAATCAGCGCGTACAGCGTGTCGTAATTGCAGCCTCCGCGATCAACTTCAGAAACATTTTCAGAGCTAATTGCGGAGGCCACGCTCCGCTGTGCTGAGTACGGTGAACGCCACCTAGGTGGCGTTGGTAGTGCTTCTTGATGCCAGCGTCCCTTCGAATGCTGGCATCGAGGCGTCGTAGTGCTGAGACCACCGAAGCGTTCACTGTCGGTGCGCGTTAGTGTCATAATGCAGTACTTCTCTTTTCTGCTCGTAGGCGGCGGCACCGCCCCGAGCAAGAGCGCGGGTACACGGAGGAGTGTTAGATATATAAGGCGCGTCTGTGTAGCTCTCTGCAATTGCGTTCGTGGCGCAATGGGTTAAAAGCTCGGCGATCTATCGTCGCGGACCGAGAGGTCGTGGGTTCGATTTCCAAATTTTGCATGTTTGTGGAACTTTTTCTTCTGGTTTCTTTCTTTGTATTATGTTCGTGTACATTGTAAGAACGTCATATCCGTGACGGAAATACGTCAGTGAAGTCTTGGTGGACCCCGGCATAAAACACTTTCGTGTTAAAATGCTACAACATTAAAACGAATGCAAAGAACGAAACCTGAGTGATCAGCTGCGCATAATTATTAAGGACACGTGCAGGTAGTTTTCCAGAAAAAGCTCTTCCTTATCGAGAAGGGATAAAGATGACATGAGGGCACAGGCATCACCCGCTTGATTAATGTAGCAAGCCTCTATGGCCTCCCTCTCTGTCTTATCTGTAGCTTTACCTGACACAGCCATGCGCCGCCTCTGAACTGCAACGCAAGATCAAAAACCACAGACATCGGTGTACTTCTTGACGACCATGCAGTCACAGCTCTAGTGAAAATAGGAGCCGACTACTACACAATCAATGCACCCTTCGCCTTCATTTTCAAGAAAATAAACAATGCATTGCATGTCCCTGAAATCGCAACAGCTAGAGGACACCTAATACCATCCACTGCAACCGGCTTGAAAGAGTTACACTTCATGACTTAACTTACCCTTAGACCTTCTTGTCCTGCAACAATCCTCACGGGACGCTCTCGGCATAGACTAAATCAGCTAGCACGGCGCCGTGATTGCCCAAAAGTACAAGTTGATAATGCTGTCCACAGGCCAAGCGATGAGGCCGGATGCCCCTGTATTCTCACCCGATTCTACACTCGAAGTGCCCTCTCCTCAGCGCCACCTTTCAACTGATGAACACGCTACACTTGGCAGTAGCGTGGGTGATCATGATGCGCAATGACCACTTCTATCGTGTAGTGGCGTTGATATTTACTTTATTTCTCTTTAAATTCGTAATGATCAAAGGGCTCTACAGAAGTTCCCTGGACTGATGTATACGGATGACATATTGCTACTACCGGACAATGCAAGATACTTAGAGAGACCATGTGTGGCATATACATGACATGTGTGGCATACAGAGCAAATGTGTGGCAACGCATCGACAAATCTAGGCCTTATATGTAGCACAGTGAAATAGGTAAATGTTATCTTTAATGGAGAGACGAGTAATTGCGTGGTATAAATTCAACAGCCAGTCATATCCACAGTTAAGCATATAAATTTAATTTAACTTATTTTTATTGCGACATTTCAGGAAACGCCCACGAAGAGAGGCAAAATGAGCATATCTGGGCGTATTGGCAACTCCAGAATTCGTTACATGTGCTGGCAACTCTGTCTGAATAAACAAAGATGGGTACGACATCCAGGTTCTCGGCGGCTCTCTCGCTTGGTGCTGTGTTCACATTCCTCGTTTGTGGCGTCGAATTGAGGTGTTTCGTCGAAGCCGAAGGGTCCTTGCTGCCGACCACCTTATTTAGATCAATCTCAAGGGTTTGAGCGACCAAACCACAGGAATAGTTGCGCTGCGCGCGCAAACGTCCGGCCGGCCCGGCGAGCCGCTTCAGATTGATTTAAAGAGAAAGAGCCTTTCGAACGAGCCGGAGTTTAAAAAAAGGGAAGTGTTCGCCCATAGCGGGCCTCCGAAAGGAAAAAGCACTTGTTCTCAGCGTTTCTCCACTGGCACAGGCATGATACTTGGCTGTTTTCGACCTTTATAGGCAACTCAGCACTGCGACTCGTGTTGTATTATATCACATATAGCATGCGACAGTATATAAACACTTACGTCTCTCGTGCTTTCAGAATCTAAATATGGATACTCTGCACTGATAGAATGAGGATAACTGTAAAGTTACCTGGTCAGTGTGTCTTGGTATAAAAACAAATGAAAGTTCCGTTTGGGAGTCGGGGTGCACCTTCTTTTTATACTTAGCTGATACGTGGGATAAGGTCGTCTGCGTTCGATGACCGACGCATGTTCATGCACGCAGCAAGCAGTATTCGAGGTAGGGCCCGTTCTTGGGAACACAGCAGACACCTGCCGCCCGTAGGAACTCTCAAACGCAGGTGAAACGTGAGAAGGGAATAGCGACCAATCGGACCACATTGAGTTTCTTCGAATGGGCCTCCAAAATTTAGCGAGCGTTTTGTTTTGGGTAAAGCCACTCTTAGTAGTGCAAATGCATGACCTGGAAACGAGCTGAACCAGTTGTAATGGAATTTAGCTGTGTGCACAGTGTCGCAAAGCAAAGTAGCGGTGCTGTGCGCAGATCAAGCGCTCGAAAGCTGGAACGAGCACTGTTTACTGTTGCTTCTAAATTTATTGCGAGCAAATAAAGTGACAACTCAACGCGTTGATGAGGAAGCACCATCTTCCGCTTGCATCGGTAAACTAAACCATGCTAGGAAAATGATATGTCACCTCGCGGCATAACATGTGTCATGATCCCCCGCAGCCCTTCCGAGGTAGTTATGATTGCTGCGGCTTAAAGCATTCGTAACACGAACGCTAGGCAGAAAACTATAAATGAACAAAACCCAATGAAGCTTAAGAGTGCATATCTATAATTTATTAAAGCACCTGCCTGAACAAAGTACATCCTTGATTTGAAGCGCAAGCACGATATTTGCAATAAATAAAAAGACAGCAGTGCTGTACTAACCGGGAACAAAGAGGTCGTCCCGAATGAAGTGTTTCGAAGAAACCAGCATGGTATCAGTCACCTTTTCCCGAAGCGGAATTTTCCTATCTAAGTCGCGCTGCGATGCGCGTCGTGCGCTACTTTCGGGAAAAGATGAAATCATATATTGCTGTCTTGCCACCGTGATGACACGCATAATGATAAACAACAAAACCTCTCGACATCGTCTTTATCTTTGATTTTCCGGCTTTTGCGCCGTGGCACCACGACGATTTGAAAACTACCAGGCATTTAGCGCATGCCGTGATAGGAGACCACGGTGTAAGATAGAGTATATATCTTACACCGTGTAGGAGACCTTAAAGCTTGAACCGGGAACGCTTGTTTTTCGGTGAGGCCGCTAGGTCACGGGGCGGGGGGGGGGGGGGTGAATCTTCCTATACCGCCCATTGGTTCTCCTATAGCAGACGCTCAGTCTACGCAAGCGCCAAGGCGCACTTCAGTTAGGCCCATAGCGGATGGATGACGGTACTGCGGTGGCGAAAAAAAAAGAAAGAAAAGCTGCGAGACATTGCGGGGTAAACCCGACAAACGTGCAACGTTAGGGTACCCCACGGACCACACCGCTAGCGCGGAAGGCGAAAACCGCAACACGACCGCATAATGCCAGAAAGAAAATTGCTGCCGTTTTGGCCGTTATCAGCACGGCCGACGACGAGCGCGGGCCGCGCCAGCCGCGCCGCCGATAGTTGAAGGCGAGAGAGAAACTACAAAGTTGAGAGAGGGTTCACAAGAAGAAAAAAAAGGAAAAGCGATTCTTGTGTCGCATCCACCTCATCGATGGCGCTGCAATTCGCGTGGACAAAAAAACAGCCGAGTTTACGAGGCCTGGATAGGTAGCGAGCATCTACTTGGAGTAGCGAATACATGGGCGCTTACTCAAACCAAGGAAATACTTCATAGAGCACCGATAAATACAATCTCAAAATAAAGGGGAAGCGGAATGCAGCAATATTGACACATAGAGCACTTTTAGGCTAGAACAGATACAAGGTGCTGCATCAAATCTGGAAGAGTGTAATGGTGCTAGCGCTAACGTTCGCAAATGCCATTATGTGTCGAAAATCAGATATATTGTCGGGATTGGAAGTTAACCTAAGGTCGGTAGGCCGGTTGGCTTTGGGAGCCTACGGTAAAATCACTTCAAAAAAGGCCCCACCCATGTCACCCTGCACTGCCTCATTTGTGGTTTTAGCGTGGGCTCCCAACCACGGTAAAACCACAAATGAAGCAGTGCAGGGTGACATTGCTTGGGCCTGTTTTGAAGTCAGAGAAGCACAGAGCAAAATTAGTTTTGAAGAAAGGCTCAGAAACATGGATGAAAATAAATGGGCGGCTAAAGTGCACAAGTATCTGTACCTGAAAAGCGTGGATACAGAATGGAGGAAGAGGTCTAGAATGCTGGCAACCATGTACAGGACAACTCAAACTGCAAATACAAAACCAGGAGCCATCATAAAGAAAGTGAAATGGAGACTAAATTGGATGCTAAGAATGTACACAAAAAGGACCATGGATGATGGAGATTTACGAGAATGAGAAGAAAGATATTAGAAGGGAAAACCTGTACGATAACACAAAGGGCAGTGCCTTGCCATACGCGCCTCGAGCTGGTTACCTAAGAACAAAAACATGCCGGAGCAAATATTCGCAACAAGATGAGGCATGTGTAAGCTGCAGCAAAAATCCGGAGACCGCTCAGCACGTCGTAATGAATGCGAAGGGGAGTTAGATGCTAAGGGGACCCAGTGAGACCCGGAGGTAACGTACACCTTCCAGAAGCGCTTGGTTTTAAAGTGAAAGGAAGCATCAACCGGACAGCGGTCGAGATAAGCAAGATACGTTTAGAATGTGTGATTGTTCCAGCATGTATAAACATGAGAACATAGAAAAAGGAACGCACAGTACAACGCTGTCCTGTGCGTTCCTTTTTCTATGTGCTCCCGTATATGCCAGCTTTTCTATATACCTATTGGAACCATCACACTATCATCATGCACCAACGTGGTCAACAAACCGCCCTACGGACGTTTCAAGTATTGGTGAAAAAAAAGGAGGGAACAGATTAATAAGACTGGATCCGTTAGAGGCTTATGTAGGAGTGCGAGGTAAGTATAAAATCGTTAATGAAGACAAAGAAAGATTAAGCAGATAGATACAAAATCCTAGAATAAAAAAAAACGCGTACGGCATATCTGATTAACTCAAGCCCCCTAGGTGACTATTTGTATCCGGCCAGTTTCAAAGAGTATGCCAATAAATTTGCCTCATCGTTATCATTGAATCGAAGTGCAGTGTTCAGTGGAGGAATGTTCTAGGATACGGCGGTCCGTCATGGCGTCTTGAATGCCGCTGCAGATCAAGTCAGTGTCCTGCCTCGCTGCTGCTTCATGGTTTATGTAAGCACAGTAGCAGCCTTAAACATGGAAGGCATCGTCGAGAGCGACCAACACCTGCTTCTCGGTCGGAAAACATGCTTCGCATGGGGAATCGTTCATATGCACGGAGTAAAAGCGCAGGTAATGGTGACCAACTTCAGCCAGGAATATAAACACGTCACCAAGGGAACGAACATCGAATAGGTGCGGGAAGTTACTGCAGTCGGCAATACATTTGTCCTCTCGGATTCTACACCACCTACATCGGCGGTGTAAGTTCATGATCTAGTGTTCCATATTAATCAGAGCCTTCTGAAACAAACAGCAACTGCTGAAAACTATCATCAAATGCTACAAGGACTGCTTTTCGTCATTATCAAATATTTTAGAAACAGCAGTTGGCCAGCATCACATAATAATCCTGGTATGTGCTCGACCACATTGTCAGAGCTCGTACTCAGTTTCGACACGAGAAAGATGCGGCATAAAGCAACAAGTCGATGACATGTTCATCAACAAAATGATTAAGCTGTCGAAGAGCCCTAGGGCGTCTCCTGTAGTCTTAGTGAAGAAGAGCGATGGAAATCTGTGCTTTCGCGTCAATTATTGTCACCTGAAGAAGGTCAGAAAATAGGATCTGTACCGCCTACCCCGGATACACGAAAAACGCGATCAACTCCGAAATGCAAAGTATTTTTTGTCAATGGATCTGAAAACTGGTTAGTCGCAAATTGAAGTCGACGAGAGAGATTAAGAGCAGACTGCCTTTATCAAGCCGGACGGTCTTTTCGACTTAAGGTCATGCCGGTCGGACTTTTCTAAACACCTGGAAGGATTCAGCGTGTGATGAATACCGTACTGGCTGGTTTCAAGTGACAGACCTAGATCGTCTACTTCGATCACGCCATGGTCGTTGTCGCCAATTTTGGTCACCATATTAGGCGGCTTGGGCCAGAAATTAGAGGCGATAAAGTCGTCCGGACTAACCCTGAAATTAGAAAAAGGCGCTATACTTACGAATAATTTTTGTTCCTGGGCCACGTAATTAACAAAGTTGGAGTTCGTCTCGACCCGCAGAAGGCCGATGCGATCGTGAAGTTCTTGCAGCTCGACAACAAGAAGGTAGTGCGTAGATTCTATGGTCTGTGTGAGCACTATAGGCGACCTCTCAAGGACTTTTCACGTATCGCTGAGTCACTGACACATCTCACAAAATCCAACATCTATTTCAACTGGCAAATGCCACAGGTCGAAGTATTTGAAGAGGTTAAACGAAGCCGGTCGTCGCCACACTCGGACGAGGACTCCGATACCGAAATCCACACCGACGCGAGTAGCGTAGACCACGGTGCCGTGATATTCCAAAGGAAAGACCGACTTGAAATTCGTAGCTTACGCTAGGCGGTCTTTATCGAAAGTGCTATTCAATTATACTACTAAAAAAAGAGTGCATTTCCATCATCTATCCCACTGAAACATTTCGGCCTTACTGCTAGGACAGGGCCTTCAAAGCCGTAAGCGATCATGGTGGAGTCTCAAATGCCAGGAATTCGACATCATCGTGAACAGCAAATCAGGACGTAAGCATTCTGATGCCGACTGCCTTTCCCGCGCTTTTATTAACCTGCCATCGTAAGGGGACCAGGACGACGACACTTTCCTGGTAAGTGCACACGAATTCTCCGAATACCAGCGAGCCGACTGGGAACTAAGACTTGTCCAGTATTTGGAAGGTAAGAACGACATGGTCTCTAGAGAATTTCAACGTGAATTACCTTGTTCCAAAATGATGTCCATGTCCACGTAAAGGAGAACTTCTTACTAGTGTGCACCAACTACCTTGCCGTTGTGTCCGCAGCGCAGCGGCCAGATATTCTGCATGCCCTGCATGACGATGCGAGTGCTGTACACCTCGGGGTATTCCAAAAGCTCGCGAAGATGCAAGATAAGTACTGCTGGCCGTGCATGGCCGCCGCCGTCGTTCATTACGTCAAGACACGCCGAGACTGTCAGTGGAACAAGGCACCACTGAAAAGATGTTCTAACAGTACACCGTTCTGACACGTGGGGATGGACTTATTGGAGCCCTTTCCGGCGTCGACATCCAGCAATATGTGGATCGCCGTGGCTACCGACTAAATTACCCGGTAGTTTCAAACGAAAGCCTTGCCTAAAGACATTGAGACCAAATTGGCAAAATGTTTTGACGAGGCCGTCCTCCGATGACATGGTGCCCGAGAAAGCCTCATCAGCAATAGAGGAACCGCTTTTCCAGCGGAACTCACTCAAGCCGTCCTGCAATAGAGCCAAACAAGTCACCGCAGGACTACCGCTTACCTCCCGCAGACGTATAATTTTATTAAGCGGCTGAATGAAACAATCACCGACACGTTATCAATTTACGTGGACGCCGAACAAAAGACATGACATGCCATCCTTCCTTCAATAAGCTTCGCTTAAAACACGGCAATGCAAGAAACAACGCAGATGATGATACCGTTCAAAGGCTAGTTTATGAAGGAACCCGGCGACGACGCTTGACGCCATGCTGCCGAAGGTCATCGACGAAGAGAACCTCGGGGAGGGGGGGTATTCTGTAAGAATCCACCTAGTGGGCTGTCCACTTCGGCTGTCGCCATTGGCTCGAGCGCGAAGCTGCCAGTCACTTTCCTTCGCGCTTATGCAGGTGGAGCCAACGGCGACAGCCGAAGTGGACAGTCCACTAGGGGGATTCTTGCAGAATGCCCCCCTTGCTCGCCCTCTACCGCTTACACACTCTACACTAAAGCTCGCACCGACTGCGATGTCAACAGTCGTCCTGTGCTCCCTGTCCCGCTCAAACACTCTCTAGACTAAAGTTTGCGCCTAAAGCAAAACCAGCGGTCGTCCTGGGGGTGTATTCTGAAAGAATCCACGTAGTGGACCGTGTACTTCGGCTGCCGCCATTGGCTCCAGCTACACAAGCGCGAAGGTGCCAGCCAGTCTCTTTGGAGCTCGTGAAGCTGGACACCATGGCGACAGCCGAAGTGTCCAGTTCACTAGGTGGATGCTTAAAGAATACCCCCCCCCCCCCTGATGTTCAGTTCAGTTTTTATTCCTTAAAGGCCCCCTTTTTTTAATGTCGCCGCCTATATCCAGCGTGCCGAAGAATCGCGAACACGCTACGAGTTTCGACCACGCTACGTGGAATACAAGCGCGTGGACCATGTTTGCGTTTGCACGCCAACACGCCAACAGAGACTCAGTGAAGAACTTCTGCGATGCCCTATTCCTTAGTGTACAAGATTTATCGCCTCTCGGTTCACTGTACTACGAGGTCGTGCATGACGGTATCACACAATTGCAGCGACGACGTTCACGACCTGAAGTTATCCCCGTATGTCGTCTTAATTCTACGCACGTTAGCGAAATCTGGAACTCTCTCGTTAATTCTTCCTTGCGTTGCTAGTTTCGTTTTATTGGCAGCTTCTGCAAAGTATACAGTAGAAGACATTGATGTCGTCTACCTAATAGATTGCAGAAGCGGTCAATAAAAGGCTTCAGAACAGTATTAATTATCTTCTGAAACCAGTTGGTTGAGTTCTTCCAACCAACCGAAGACGATTGTTCACATAAATATGCAATCCAGTAATAAAGGCGGTGTGTTACTCAGAGGCGTTAGCCCCAAGCGTTTGCATGGTTGTCCTGCCAATACCAGGAATCTGGGACATCGCCGAACGGCGCCTCTAGCGGCCGCCTCTGAAAACATGTGCATTTTCTATGGGAGAGCGTCGTTTTTCCCAAATAACTAATCATAGAAGCCATCTTTCAAAATATTACCGTGGAAATAGGCTCTAGGAGCTTAGCCCGACATCTCATGCAAGCGGTACCATTACTTACGACAGAAAACCCGTTCCAAATTGCGGGCGAAGTTCGACGTATGGGAGTGTATGGAAAAGGCCAAATTTTGGAGGCTTTTTTGGCCAGTAAAAAGCAATTTGCGATGAGCCTATTGCATCGATCGACGTATTATTGGGGATTTATCCACTTCAATGACTCGGCTTTCAGCTAGTTGCAGCAGCAACTCTTGAAATGGCAAAAAAGTCGTTCCAAAATCGCAGTTTTCATAACAAGGTCGCAGAATTTATTGTGGTACGCATATGAACCTAGTTTTTGCCTCCGGCAACACTCAAACCGATAGCCGAGCGTTCTGCGCGACCACCGATTAGGATCGCTGATACCACGATTGGCAGTTCGCAGGTTCGAAGCCAGCGGAGCCGCTATTTTTTTTATCACTTTGTCGCTGCTTAGTTTGGCGGTTTCCCGCCAGATGGCATATTCCGAAACGCAGGTCACTTAGTTGCGGTTCTTGTTTCGTTTCTTTCTACTGTACAAACGTCTTCCTAAAAAAATAGCTGGCTCGTTTCGTGAACATGCGAACGTGCTTCCAAACTTCTTTTGCACTTTAGGTGTAATGTATTTTAGACAATAAACCCAACTTTGTGTTTTCAAAGTTGATTTCTTTCTTAAGGCAAACATTTATGAAGACATTACTAAGAAATATTTTTGCCTATTCAGCTATGTCATGGAAAGGTGTGTTTGTGCGACTTTTGTTCAGCCTGAAACGTACCACAAAAATAAATAGCTTCCCGTGTGTGCAATTAAAAGACGCAGAAGTAGAAAACTAGGCTGCAGCCCCAGACGTAGTATTCTTACAAAGGAATACAGAAGCTATTTGACTGAGTATATTTGCATTATATCAAAGCAGAATTTTTGCGTACCGGGTCTTCGGTGCAAATGAAGGCTGTCCGAATTATTTCACAAGCTTTTTTGCTTAGTACAAACCAATGCCTCGAAACATAAACATTATATCCTCAATATGCAGCGCACGTGTCTTATCATTTGAACCACTCCCATATACCTTCACGAAATTCCCGAAATACTAAAGGTCTTCATATCCTTTTACCACGACGTACGCAGAGGAGTATTGGAAATAATGCGAAAAGACACCGGGGCGTGTTAATGTAGTTTGTCGTGTAAAAATAGAGAACTATTCCAATCACAGACCACACCCTTTTTGAGTTATGCCCACAAAGCGTTGCAAGAAGACGTTTTTTTCGGCTAGAATCACCAAAGTTACTATGGCATTCTGCTGTTCTGTTCTTAACTAACTCTATTGCTGAATCAGATCGCAGCACCATGATATCATTACTGGTACTATTCTTCAGTAATTCTGTAAGAATTTTCTCCTACGCTAAATTTAACGTGTTTGGACAATTGAAAAAGCATGAGAAAGCACCGTGAGGTTTGCAGAAATGTTCCCTTATTAGAATCGTTTATCACCCATATCGGTACGGTGGTATTGTCACGATCACTCCAGCGTCCACGGACACCCTTTATCATTTTACTGCCTGTAAAAAAAATACAAAAGTGTCGTTCCTTGTGCGTGAGTAGCACAATCGCAGCTGATCCTTTCATATGGGCCCACTAAGCTACACCTTCCCTTTTCTGCCATGGTGCCACAAGAGATGTCAATTTCACCCTTGAATTTCTCCCTTTCAGTTTTCTAGAAAGTATAGGGACGTACACAAGAAGAACAGGCGAAGTTCTGAAGTAGTCCTGAGATTTTAGTAAAATTTCATAGGCAATGTTATTATCCTTTATTTGTTTACATATTTATTACACCTGATTGGTGATAATAATGACGTGCTACATAATAGTTCAGTTCTACTTAATAAGTCATGTCTGAGTCTGCTGTCCTGAAAATTAACCAGGTGTAAGCACTGCATGACGTTGGCTGGAAGGCCATTCATTAAAAAAAATTGTGTGCAGAATAAAGAAAATGCAGGTGTTCAATCGCACAGTCGCCGCCAAAAGTTTACGCGGCCGAGGTTCTGCGAATAAGTTCATTTTCAACGCAGCTACCCCGCAGCCAGTAAAACTATGCAAAACTTTTGTTTACTCTAGACCAGTATACGGTGTAAATCCGAATACTACGATGCGTGACTAAGGCGTAGAAATATAAATATTTTTTCACCTTCCTGGGTACGAAAGCTTGTGACGCTGACTATACGTTCTGAAGGCGAGGTTGCTTTTTAGCTTTTTCGTGATGACAAGCGCCGAGCTCTTGGTGATGGGATATTGGAGCGTAGAATTGTAGAACTTGTGCAAGCTCAGGCGACTTCACGACGCAAACCTAGCGATAGAAGCTCAGAAGGAGGAATAAACATTTATTGTAGAGCCAGCACTTGATGATGGCCGGGCCTAAGCCTCCCATGAGGGGACGTCGAGGGCTCGCCTCGCCGCCGCCTCACGGGCGTGCTGGGTCGCCCAGGTTTGGTCGTCGAGGGCGGAGCTCCGCAGAGCCTCATGCAACTTCGACGAGGGGGTCGTGGTGTTAATGTGTGTGTACAGTGCTGGGCACTACCACAGCACATGCGGAAGCATAGCCGGGTGAGTGCCACAGCACCGGCAGTTGGGTGTACTGTAGACTTCAGGTAATATAAGGTGGAGGCGGGCGAGTGAAGGGTACGTATTTGTTTGTAGCAGACGCAGGGTGGTAGCCTGCGCCCAGCTGAATTTGGGGTGAGGTGTGGGGAAAGATCGGCACAGCATGCGTTTAGTTTATTAACACTGATGATAGATGAATAGTCAGAGTAAATGAATGTTACTGTCTAATTCTGGACAGACTCGAGTGTAATGCATACGTTCTAGATCACTGTAGGTTCCATACTAATTCCATACTACGCATTCCTATTCGAATTTTGGCCTGCCTTAAGCGTACCGAGTCTTAAGTAATCAAAATAGGTAGGAAATTGCTTCTTGGGATGTAGCCGAGGCCATGGTAGATGTGATTGCGCTATATGTGAGTAGGCTGACTGGGATTATTACATGAAGTGCGCCAACGTACCTACGTAAAGCCATGGTGGAAATTACGGAGCCCTTTATTGTAAATATATTGAAGCCATCTGAGAGTGTCTCTGGTAAAAAGTTATAAGTTTATTAATATGAGGACTGATTAGCCTTCTGTTAAGCTGTTAGGAAAAATACCATGTACGAAGTGCTATTGTGGTTAAAATTACAACGTTATCAGCGCTTCCAAAAGAAAGTGACAGTACAAGTCCATTTTTCTCGGGCGTTCATGTCACCTAGGTACCACCGCCTGACCCAAGACCTTTATGTTTTAAAATCTGCCCCGATGACGTAAGTTACGTTGCGGAAAAAAATAAATACCCTTTCTAAAGAATGAACCATAACAGCTTCCCGACAAAGCGCAGTACGTTGCCCGCAAGTCGTCATTTGTGATAACGATAAGAGCGACAGCCCGTCGTTAAAAATGACTTGTCACTCCCCGGTTTTCTTTTTTGTTCAAAAATGCAACTAACCCGTACAAGGGTAATCCCTCCCTTCGCATGATGCTTGCGACCTTTCTGGTTCTGGACAAGCGCGTTGTTTGTGTATATTTCAGGCGCTTGGCATCGAAAGGCTTAAACCTTTAAACAGCGAAAGGCTGTCACAGTCGCTTCGGTAGCTGCACGGAAAGCGCGGACAATCAGTCTACTTTCAGCACATGCGCTCTCAGCCAAGACATAATTGCGAGAAAGGGGCTCCTATATTACCCATAGCGAGAAATGTATCCACAAATTACACCTCATTATCCCGATGTGTTTATGAGCCGCACTCTGGGCCTGTATTCCGTATTATGACAAAAATATAGTTCGTGCAGTGTCAGTATAGCCTAAACATAAAACAGGAAATTGAAGTCATCACATCAACTATCATATATCATAAATTGAAAGAAATAAAACTGAAACTGTACTTCATAATACTCGCACTGCAAACTTTTATGCATGTGATTCATTTCAATTTCCTATCTGTTCCAGGGTAGAAATATGCTGTTCAGTTGGTAAACACAGATTATTTTGCAAAATTTGCTAAGAATGTTTGCCTCCAACATATGTTCCTATTGGTCATGCACATTTCTGTCTATCAAATATATGGTCGAAACATCACAAAGTGGAATTGTGATTCATTTAAAAGTTAAACTGGCTTCTCCACATAGGGGAAATGCCGTAGGAATTTGAGAATGTAATAATACACAATCATTTGGTTGCATAAACTTCCTGGCTATAGGCATGTAATGAAAAGCCTAAATGTATTACACGGCTTTGTCTTTTCGCAGCAATTTCATTCACTGCATTTATAAAGCAATGTACGTTTATTTTTAGCGCGTGAGTCCAAAAACACATAGCAACTTATTTACCAAAGCGATATAAGTTTCAAAAGCTTGTTAATTAGGTTGTCATTTGAGCAAATAAAACGAGAGACTTTCATGCACAGACAAAATAAGCGGCTAAGAGGAACAACTGACTAGTTATTTCAGAAGAATAACTGAGTTTAGCTACGTAGTGTTAAACTATGTAGCTTTAAATAATGCGCATATTTTATACATCGCCGGATAGGGGTCATTGGAGATCGCTGGGCGAGGCCTTCGTCCTGCCATGGACATAAATATAGTCTGATGATGATGATGAAACATTGCCGGAGGTGACCACCTCTCATCCAAGAAATATTTTTTACAGTTTAATAATTTATTTATTTGCGCCGTCAGCACTCGAAGGCATTACGGAAGGAAGTGGGTTGAGCAGGCTAAACAAATAATGCAATGATTAAAAAGTAAGTTTCTAATCATATAATTTTAGCTGGTGGTACGTGGAAAAAAGTTCAGTGCGCACGACGAAGGCAGCTTTACAATTATACCATATTACCTGACCTTACAAAGAATTTAAAAGGAACATAGTAACTAATTAACAAATTCAGATTACACAACGTACGGTAGTTGATGTTGCATGAAACTTGCGTTTATTTGTACTCTTTATTATTTGTTTGGGGAGGCGATACCATTCAAGGGCTGTGTGAGGCCAGAAAGAGCTGAAGGAAGTTAACGTGACTAAATCTGATACGTATTTTGTACAGCTGATCAATACGATGCCATATATATGGTGACGGAGATAGAGTCGTACGCGGATATATCAAGCCAACTTATAACGAATTATTCTGTATATCGAACAGCTGTCAAATCCCCTTGAAAATTCCATGCAAATGTATCGGGCTGGTGCACGCGTATGAAGAACGCTCGTTCACCAGCACATTCCCCGCAGGGGCGTCTGCGTCAGCAGGCGTTTGGTGTGTTGCGACACCACGGACCCGAGCACACGGGGGTTGGACCCTCCCACGCGTAGCTGTGCGTGGCTTAGCCGTGTCTGGGGAAAGGGGGATCCTGGAGGTTGAGCTGATGCCGGGTGTATGGACCTTTAAGGCCCCCCGGCGGAGGCAACACACCTCTTTGGCCTCTGCTTCACATAGACGGCACCCCCGGGCTGACCCACCCGGGGGAAATCGGTAGTCGCCTTTTCCTGTCCTTCTCTTCAATCTTGGTCTTTCTCTCTCACTTTCAATCTATCCTGTCTTCTTTTCTCTTCCATTTACTTCCAGCATTCCTGGCGGCGAGGGTTAACCTTGTGTGTTATAACCACCCTTGGTTATACGTATTTGGTTATAGCGGGTACGTACAGCTGGCGTTTGTGGGACTTGTGTTTACAGGTCCTACATCGTCCCCTTGTTGGGCTCCATGGTGGGTGGCTGGCGTTCCTGCCGAAAAATTATTATTTTTGATGGCTTTTTCTTTCCCTGCATTACCAGATCGCCCCCTTAAGTGGGGACGCACCGACGATGTATTCAAATTTTTTGGCCGGCAAACTGAAAATTTCCCTCGATTCCACGTAATCCATTGTGAAAAACCCGAAAAGGCGGTGAGAACGATCTCACCTTTTCTTGTTTCAAAATGCCTGACAGAGGACAATAGGGGCCGGCTACAAAGCTACGAAATTGGCTAGCGGCGACCTTCTTCTTGAACTCCGAGATATCAAACAACATGAGAAACTGCAGAACCTCGTATCAATTGGAGACTTTCTTGTCACTGTGACCCCACACCGCACTATGAACACAAGTCGTGGTGTTGTTTCGGATGATGATTTGATGGAGCTAAGTGAGGCAGAACTATTAGAGGGATGGAGTGACCAAAATGTGATCAATGTCAAAAGAATCAAGATGAGGCGTGACGGAAAAGAAATTCTGACCAAGCATCTCATTCTAACCTTCGGCTCAAGTGTACTGCCCGAGACTATCGAGGCAGGCTACATAAAGCTCAGAGTCAGGCCGTATATCCCTAATCGCCTGCGATGTTTCAAATGCCGGAGGTTTGGCCATAGCTCACAGAGCTGTCGAGGTCGAACTACTTGTGCCAAATGCAGTGCTTCTGAACACACATCTGAGTCGTGCAACAATACTCCACATTGTGTAAACTGTGATGGCGAGCATGCCGCATACTCGCGGTCCTGCCCATCCTGGAAAAAAGAAAAAGAAATTGTCACGATTAAAGTCAAACAAAACATTTCGTTTAAAGAGGCACGAAGGCAGGTGTCCTACCTCCCAAAAACCAGCTTTGCCGATGTGACGCGTCAGGGGGCAGCGTCGCAGCGGCTTCCGGCTGCCGTCCGGCCCACACGTAGTGAGCCGGCGGTGAAGCCATCTGCCCCCTCGGCGGCTGCAGCTAGCACTGCTCCGCCATCCCAGAAGGGGCCATCGACCTCCGGGCTGGTGGCCTCCAAGGTCTCGTCCCTCGAGACGAGGCCTTCACCGCGAACAAACCGTTCTCAAGAGCGGGTGTCCAGCGCTCCGCAAGAGCCGATGGACACATCTTCCAGCCAGACGGCGCAGCCAGCGCCAAAGGAGCGGCGAGAATCCCTCGACCGCTCCAAAAAAGAAAAAGCCCGCATCACAGGGCCCGACAAGGGCTCTGTAAGTTAAGTTAGTGTTTTCACACGAGACACACAGCACAAACATTGTCTGCAACATGAACACACAGATACTACAGTGGAACGTCAGAGGATTACTTCGTAACCTCGACGACATCACAGAACTCATACATAAATTTAATCCGAAGGTGCTGTGTGTCCAAGAAACACACTTAAAGCCTAACCAGTCCAACTTTCTGAAGCAATGTGCCATTTTTCGTAAAGATCGTGACAACGCTTCTGCCTCGTCCGGAGGTGTAGCCATAGTTGTAAATAAGTCTATTGCCTGCCAACAGTTTGCCCTACACACGCCTCTCGAGGCTGTATCCGTGCGAGCAATTTTATTCAACAAGCTTATAACCATTTGCTCCATTTACATACCACCCAACCATCACGTGAGTAAAACGGAATTTTACAGCCTCATCGACCAGCTCCCAGAACCATACATTATCACTGGTGATTTTAATGCTCATCATACTCTTTGGGGAGACTCGCGATGCGACGCGAGAGGTCGGCTCATCGAAAACTTCCTTGTTAACTCCGGTGCGTGCCTGTTCAACAAGAAGGAACCAACATATTACAATATCCATCATAGTTCATATTCATCAATAGACCTGTCAATTGGCTCTGCCTCACTTTTCCCTGATTTAGATTGGCATGTAATTAAAAACCCATTCGGAAGTGATCATTTCCCAGTAACCCTAAACTTAGTAACCGAACATGACTCTCTTCCCCATGTCCCTCGCTGGAAACTGGCCTCAGCTGACTGGGAATGCTTTAGGGAATCCACGTACTTATCACGAGATTTTATAAATAATTTTACTATAGATCATGCCGTATCATATTTTACTGCTTTTATCATTGACGCCGCTGAGAAGTTCATTCCTCAAACAAGTGGCACTTCATTCAAAAGACGGGTCCCCTGGTGGAATAACGATTGTAGACAGGCACGAAGGAAACAAAATAAAGCTTGGGGCAAACTACGTGAATGTCCTACGGCTGAAAACCTAACAGAATTTAAACATGTTAAGTCCCAGGGAAGAAGGACGCGAAGACAGGCTAAGAGGGCAAGTTGGGAGAGGTTTCTCTCAGGTATCAATTCGTATACTCAAGAGGCAAAAGTATGGGACAGGCTAATGAGGCTAAAGGGAAAAGAAATCCATCCGTTGCCGCTAGTGAACGACGAAGCGAACAGCTTGGAAGGCCAAGCTGACGCTCTTGGCGAACACTTCGAGCGCGTGTCCAGTTCGAATAATTATTCTGACGCATTCCTTAAGCACAAACAAATCGCAGAACGCAAGGCTATTGACCGTAAATTCAGACAGAATGAACCCTATAACATGCCATTTAACATCGCCGAATTGAGTGCCTCCTTGACTGCCTGTCGGAGCTCTGCACCTGGACCCGACAGGATCATGTACGACATGGTTAAACACATTCACAGTGATACTCAAATAACGCTACTCGCACTTTTCAATGCTATATGGGCTGCCGGATACCTACCTACTGCATGGAAAGAATCCCTTGTCGTTCCGATTTTAAAACAAGGTAAAGACCCCACATTAGTAACAAGTTACCGCCCAATAGCCCTCACAAGTTGTATCTGCAAACTCTTTGAAAAAATGATAAACCGGCGCCTTTTACACTTCCTTGAGTCAAACAAAATTCTTGATCCATATCAGTGCGGCTTCAGAGAAGGACGGTCTACAACCGACCATCTCGTGCGCATGGAAGCAAACATTCGTGATGCTTTCATACATAAACAATACTTCTTATCCGTGTTCCTCGATATGGAAAAGGCGTACGATACGACCTGGCGTTACGGAATCCTACGCGATCTGTCGGCAGTGGGCATCCGCGGTAATATGTGAACCATTATTGAAAGCTACCTACACAACCGCACATTCCGGGTTAAAATAGGTAATGCACTGTCGCGTCCATTTATACAGGAAACAGGTGTACCCCAGGGAGGCGTGCTCAGCTGCACACTGTTTATCCTGAAGATGAACACACTTCGTGCCTCATTACCACCGGCTATTTTTTATTCTGTCTACGTGGACGATATACAAATGGGCTTCAAGTCCTGTAACCTGACCGTGTGCGAGAGACAGGTACAGCAGGGGTTGAACAAAGTGTCTAAGTGGGCAGACGAAAACGGTTTCAAAGTTAACCCCCACAAAAGTTCCTGTGTTCTTTTCACAAGAAAGAGAGGCCTGATTCCAGATCCTTGTGTAGGACTGTGTGGACAGCAAATACCTGTGAACAAAGACCACAAGTTTTTAGGCATTATACTTGACTCTAAGCTAACTTTCATCCCATACATCAAATATCTCAAAGCAAAATGCCTAAAAACAATGAACCTAATGAAGATTATATCTCACACAACATGGGGCAGCGACAGGAAGTGTCTATTGAACCTTTATAAGAGTCTGATTCGTTCACGACTAGATTATGGGGCTGTAGTATATCACTCTGCCGCCCCAAGCGCACTAAAGATGCTAGATCCCGTTCACCATCTAGGTATCCGACTGGCCACAGGCGCTTTCAGAACAAGCCCTATTGAAAGCTTATATGTAGAATCGAATGAATGGTCACTCCATCTGCAGAGATCATACACCAGTTTCACATATTTCCTCAAAGTACACTCTAATCATGAACATCCGTGTTCTAAGATCGTTAACGATTTGACGTGTACTACACTTTTTCATAATCGACCCTCTGTTAGACGGCCTTTTTCACTGCGTGTGAGGGAGCTTAGCGTTGACATGGATGTCCCACTCCTCGAACATCGCATAATGCCTCCAGCTAAACTGCCACCTCCTTGGGAGTGGCAGGTGATAGAATGCGATATATCTTTTGTAAAAGTTACAAAGTACGCAGCAGACCTCGAAATTGGAATGCATTTCCGTGAACTCCAATCTAAGTATTCGTGTGCTGAATTCTACACTGACGCATCAAAGTCGCACGCTGGCGTATCTTACGCGGCAATTGGTCCCTCTTTCTCTGAATCGGACGTATTGAACCCTTATACAAGCATCTTTACTGCAGAAGCCTATGCGGTGCTGTCTGCGGTTAAACAAATTAAGAAGTTAAAACCACAGAATGCAATAATATTTACGGACTCCTTAAGTGTCGTAAAGGCACTAATGTCTATAAGAATACACAAAAATCCTGTTTTTATTGAGCTTTACACATACCTGTGCAATATTTATTCATCTGGTGGACATGTGACAATATGCTGGGTTCCTGGCCATAGAGGCATTGAGGGTAATGAACTGGCAGACAAAGTGGCCACATCAATTACATCTCAAGCAATTAATCTTACCGCTGCTATTCCTGCCATAGACCTCAAGCCTTTTTTGCGAGCGAAACTGCGAAACCACTGGCAACGCTTGTGGGACGCCTCAACAAATAATAAGCTCCACTTGATTAAACCACAGCTACGCTTCTGGCCCTGTACAACAAAAACACGACGAACTGATGTCCTATTCTGTCGTCTCAGAATAGGACACACATATGGTACTCACAATTTTCTGTTGACTGGTAACGAGCCTCCAACCTGTGGTCGATGTGGTGAGAGGCTGATCGTCCTCCATGTCCTCCTGGAGTGTCGGGAAGCCGAAACGGAGAGAAGGAAACATTTTCCTCTTGCATACAGCTATTGTGTCCCGCTCCATCCGTCCATGTTTCTCGGTAAAGAACCACTTTTTACAACCAAAGCAGTCCTCGCATTCTTGAACGATGTTATCCTACATGTCATAAGCCCAATAAATTCGTAGCGCATCCTCTCGCCAGAGGATGCCGCTGTGACAGTAGTTCAGTATAGCACCTGCCTCCAGGCCCTTGTGGTTCAAGGGCTCTGTTTAGGCAGTAGTGCTTTTGCCAATTACAACATGTGAAATAACTTGAATATCTTCACTCTTTTTTCAATGCATTCTTCATTTTCATAGTAAACGTCATTGATCATTGTCATAACCTTATTACATGTAGATTTTACGCTCTTTACAGCGACTATTTTAGGCCCCTTTACAGCCATGCTTCATCTAACGTTTTATCCACGCCTGATAATTCACTATTCATGTACCACTGACACGCCATTATCATCGCCTTGGCGCTCTTTGGCCACATCTGGCCCTTGCGCCAATAAACCCTACTAATCATCATCACCAGCACATTCGATATATCGAACGCGGCGCCACGCAGAAGACCTGATAGTGTACTCCTTTGTACACTTTGAGGTATTCTTTCACCTGAAGGTGGAGAAGAGATAGTGCAGTCAGTTGAACCCCGTCAGGCTGTTCAGCTAGCCCTCACCTCGGACGTCAACATTCCTTCGATTCGATTTTGGAGACGTCGTAGTGTGGGTTGAGTGCCTATTCACGAGTTCATTTTCCGCAAGTGATGGCCGCTACAAGTGTAAAGAAAGAATCAGCTTGGACTTTTCAATGAAGTTGAAAGTGAACCAGCATTTTTTTGCGGGTAAATAAAGTGTGCTTGCTTTTTTCCCCCATGTTGCGTGCAGTAAGTTAGCGGCTCGCAGATGCACTAACCGGTAAGCCACCGCTTACCTGAGGGCCTGTTATTTTATATACCGAATTACCTATATAACGAACTTGTGATCCCCTTCAGATTCAATATATCCGGGTTCGATTGTATCAGTTTACGGGTTACAAATTCAACTTTAGCTTTATTTGGGGTTAGAGTAGCTATTCGATCATAAGTTGAACATATAGAACGAGTGGAGTAAATTTGAGTTCTAATGAGGTAATAAATACAATGGAATTTCACACATTGGATGTATACTCAAATTTTGTTCCTATTAGTGTTTTCCATAGTAACATGAGAGAGGATGGTGGCATTATAAGTGTACAGGAGCCAATAACCCAACGTTCGATCCGCATTGCTACTAATGTCGATATGCCAGGTAAGATTAGCGGTAATAGGTTGACCAGGTAAGATTAGCGGTACTATGAACACGTGAATACTTTTATGATACAGGCTGTAACTCCGTGTTGTTAAGAAGAGTTGTTTTGAATGGGAGTTGCTCAGATGATGTTGCTGCTACGTCTGGTGTGCCGCAAGGCTCCGTGTTGGGGCCGATTCGTTTCCGCTTTTTTAATGCGAAAGCATTATATGCCCCATTACGCGAAATCCCGTAGTTGTAGTCGGCGGCGTGACCGAATGACGCTACCAAAAATGGCCGACGGCAAAGAGTAAAAACGCGTAAAAAATGCTCGAATTGATGACAAATTTAGCAGGCAGGTTCATGTAAAGAAAGTAAACTAATCCCTTTGAAAAGAAAAATATGTAAATTTTGATCTGGGCGGGAATCGAAACCGGGCCTGCGGGGCGCGGAGGAGACCCGACTTTGTCCCCTACGACCGGATAAACTCATCCTAGCCAACTCAACCTAGCTCGACTCGCAACTCCCGCTCCACCGCTACTCCGAATTCCGTCGCTGCCGACAAATGTATGCAGCAATATACGCCTCAGGCTCTGGCGAGGAGCCGGCCCCGGCCGCCCCAACTCTCTGCCTTACGCCACCCCAAGCTACCCATCAACAATCATAAAATCATCCTCCGTCCCCGTGGCGGCCTCAACCTTCGGACCGTGAACGGCGTTGCGCTTCGCGATGGGATTCTGCAAGCAGCCCGCCTCGGACACCAAGAGGCCAAGCCAGACACCGTAATCATCAACACCCTCCAACACGTCGTCCTCATCAACACTCCCGACCCACAACGCCGACACCACTACCTCGAACAAGACTTTTCGAACAAGACTGGGTGCCCAAGCACCTCTACTATTCCTCTGTACTATATAGGTGCTACATCTGAAACAGCCTGAAACCGTAGCCATCTCCTGAAACAGCCCTCCAACCGTACCAAGCCTATGGCCTGATCCCACTCCTGGACCGGACTCAGGCAACCCCCAGTTCCAGTCCCCCAAAAACCACCTGCACAGGAACCCGGCCGCCACACCAGTGAGGTGAGCTGGGCAGGCGTAGTCTGCCAGGACTCCGCCAACCCCCTCTAGAAAATGTTGCATGTCCGCGTACAGCTCGCTTCCCTCCACAACACCAACCAACACCTTCAGTCGCAGCTGCATGCCTTCCTGCAGGTCCTCACCCCTACCCCGGCGACAATGATCTCGGCCGCTCATAAACTCCCTCCCCTACTACCTTCTCCTCCTACTCGCGAACAGCCGGCCAAGAAGAGGGCTGCAACTCCCACTACCTCCTCGGCCACACCAACATCGGCCGCGGCAACCCCGGCCCTATCCCCACAATTCGAACAACTCGTGGAGGCCAAAATTGAGGCCGTGGTGCAGACGGCCATCCACGCCTTCACCCAACAATTCTCCAACCTCACTAGCCGTCTAGACGAATTTGCTCGCCAAATTGACGAGCGATTTAAGGAGCAAGATGCCCTCCACGCGACAGCCTGTGCTGCCGCGCGGCCTAAAAAGAAGGCCAAGCTCCACACCCTCTCCACTTCTCCGCTGCAAACCCCTTTAGCTGTGGCACCAAATGTGTATTTATATAAAACGTTGCGAGGCGAGAAGGTGGTAAGGACTTCCGACGCTGCTCGACGAGTTTCCCGTTCTGATCTCGTCGAAAACTTCCGAGCCGCCCCCAGAGGCCCTGGCAACAGTCACCAACTCCGCGCGCGTTCAATGCGAACGCGGGCAAGACGGCGACGGCGTCGACAACAGTTCTGCGCGTCGCGGATGCTGCTGCATCTCCAAGTTTATACAGCTGATAAAACTACTATCCTTACTCCGTATAGCTCTCTACTAAGTTGCTATCGCCATTGGTGCTTCGCCTTTCGGGTGTCTCCTTGCCTGACCCCTTGTACTTATGTCCAATTGAACGCCGCGGAGCGCTCCTTCGAGTTACGAACTCGTGGGCAAGCGAGTGCGTTCAGACGTTTAGCGCGTTTTCATTTGGCCTCGCCGAAGCACCGTTAGAACGCAGGGGTGAACTTGCACGGTAGTTGCACAGTTTTCTGCCTTAGCCGATGGCCTCGCCACGCTAACCCTAGCTGCACGAGACCGAACGCTCGTGCACGTGCGCTGCCGGCCTCACGGCGGCCAGCGCCGCTGGCACGCGCCCAGCATGATGGACACGCGAGAGACCGAAGAACGATCTGACCAGGACTGGCAAACCGTTAGAGACGCTAGTAAGCGTCTTGAAGAACACATCACCATAATCGTTAAAGTCACCGACGGTACCGCAATACAAGAACTCCCACAAGACTGTGTTGGACCCAGTGTTGTGCACGCAGCGCCTTGACAACTACGGAAAAGAAAGATACCTACGTGAAGGTGAGGACTGTACAAAACCTAATAGCAGTTGACAGCTACCGCCCAACCGCAATAGAGAAACTTCTTCGCATACGGCAAATTTCGATAATGGGAACACAGCACCCGGCCCTCACATACCAGGCGAATGGCACGAACACAGTCAAAGGTGTAATTCATGGTATACAGTGTGCCGTTACAGAGGAAGAACTTGAAAGGGAGGTAGAAGTGCAAGGAGCTAAAATACTGCAAGTAAGACGCATCTGTTCCTCGAAAACAATCCTCATAACTCTCGAGGGAACATATTTGCCACGATATGCTCTCTACTGTCGACTGGTCGTCCGAATGTTCCCGTATAGGCCCCGCAGCATGCTGTGCAATTCATGCCTTCAAATTGGACACGGCGCGGACGTATGTCCTTACAAGTGTAGCAAAGCTGAATAAGTGCAACGTCACGCTTATATGCATGCACTGCGCATGACCCATTGCGGCACTACTTTGTATATATAACCATGTTCTTTCTTACAATAAAGTTGTTCATTGCCTGACCCCAACTCGCACACAACAAGAAGAAATTTGTGGTCTGTGCAAAATGTGGAACTAAGTTGCCTCCCGGATCCAATGACGACACTCCTCATGACTGCGAGCTATGTTGCCGAAGTTGCGGTGGAGAGCATGCAGCAAATTACCCCGATTGTCCAGTACGTCAAGAGGCTGACGAAGCGAGAAGAGAAGCTGCAAGAAGCCGCAAGCAACGCTACTTAAACGCTATGAAAGATGAGGAACCGCACGAACCCGCCAAGCAATCCGGGAAACCAAAGAACAAGCACCGCAGCCGCAGTAGGAGCCCCAGTAGAACCAACTGGCCTGAGCTTCCGACAAGAAACCGCTTCCAAAGACTTAGTAGCCCAGAAAAGCAACGTGATCGGAGTGTCAGCCACAGCAGAGACAACAACCAGGACAAGAGCACCGTAGCTAACACGGAAGCTGGCAGAGAGGCCCCACGACTACACCAGAAAGCAAGAGGAAACAAAGAAAAGACGAACAGGACCCCTTCAGGAACACAGACAGACAAAAGAAGTTCCCGAGAAGAGCAACGTACGTGGGTGAGTGGTTCGCATCTTTCACCAGCTGCGAAGTCTTCACCCTCACATCACACCGCTAATCCACACCCTTCCTACTGTCAGGCATTGAAAGCAGCTCAGACATCGCAATCTCAAAGGAACATAATTAGACATCCACCATCGAGTATTAAAGAGAAAGAGGGGGACACAGGTACACACCATAACAATGAAACGGAAATGACAGAGGTCCTAAGCAGACTAGATCAAATCGTTGTTGTAGTTCCTAAAATGCAGGAAAACATTATGAACCTGCAAGCAGAAATGCAGAAAAGGGATGCTATCATAGAAAAATTAGCAGAGCAAAATGCATTAATCACAGAAAGACAAGAACAAACAGAAAGGACGATTAACCGTATCGAGATAATTCTCAACATGACGAGAAAGCGCCCACAAAACCTCTCGCATTACTCACAAGATGAAACACCTAACAAGGTAGTAATTCCGGACTCGGAGAACACAAATATCCCCAGGGAACATGACACCCAACATGGATAGCGGTATCGGAAATAAAAGAAGCTATCCAACTGAAAATAAAATAATCTGGCAATGGAACTGCAGAGGTTTCAGAAAGAAAAAGGCGCTGCTGTTGCAGCTAATTGGAAAGGAACCTAGACCACCTGATATAATTATGGTGCAGGAATCAAACGGGATAACAACCGTACCAGGATACCAACTTTTTCAGCAACCCAGTAATAAAATAAAATGTAGGAGGGCAACAAATAACATTTATGCACCAGGCATGACTGTAACTTACGTTAAGAATGAATTAGCGGCGGTACAGCTCGACACGGCAGGGGGCAATACAGAGGAGCAAGAATACGTAACGATAAAGTGCAGAATCCCGAAGAGCACACAGGAAATAATTTTTATAAATGCTTACTGGCTTCCTAACAAGGCAAATAACAACATTCAGTGGCTCGAGAAACAGTTAAGGGGCCTAAAAAAATACCCCATTCTCTTAGCGGGGGACTTCAACAGTCCAAGTAAAGCTTGGGGATATGACTGGACGGCACCGAATGGCAGAAAGTTAGAATACGTTATGAATAACGTACAGTTTACTCTGTTAAATGATACCACGATTGCTACTAGAACAGGCAACAGCGTCGAGAAAGACACGAATCCGGACTTAACATGGTTCAGAGGACCCATGAATGCTGTGTGGGAGAACAGCCTAGAGAACATGGGAAGCGATCATTTTATCCTTACAACGCAGCTTATAGTGAAAAAAGGACGAACCGAAAACAGAACTTTTAGTAAAACAAAGATTACTAAATGGGACGATATGCGAGCTCAACTATTACAGAGAGACCCAGGGGATGACTTAGATACTTGGGTAGAAGATATCAAATCTGTGTACAAAAAGACCACTAAGGAAATAGGAAGAGATGAAGATCACCCCTATGTTGACTCCCATCTTCGCGTCTGTATTTCGCGTCTCTGTGTGAAGAGCATAATTAGCTGCACGGCGAACTAGCCCTAATTATCGTCGACTCCCATCTCTTAAATCTCTGGGACAAGCGCCACAGGTTAATCAACAAGTACAAAAAGAATAAATTAAACAAAGCATTACGCAAGACAATTCAAGTAATCACAATAGAAGCACAAGATTATGCCCAGGAATTAGCCAACGAGAACTGGCTTCAAACATGTGATCAGCTTAACGGACAGCTGCATACTCCGAAGGTTTGACAAATATTGAGGACCCTTCTAGGCCAGGCAAAACCAAAGCACGCGATAACTAAACTGCAAATGTTGGAAAATAAAAATGCAGAGGAGCTCGCTGTAGAATTTTGCATACCTTTTTTCCAATCAAAAGCGACGATCATCCCTTACCAGATTACGACGAGTCTGGTAACGACAATTCCCAAGGCATCAACTCCCCTTTTTCCCTTCGTGAATTACATGCCGCCATGCAGAGCTTAAAACGGAACACTACCCCTGGAGCAGATGGAATCACGTACGCAATGTTGAGAAACTTGCCAGATAATTATCAAGAGGCTCTGCTGGAACATATAAACAAAGCATGGGAACAAGGTGTAATTCCAAAACAATGGAAAGAGGCAGTAGTAATACCAATTCCTAAGACAGGAAAACCATCCGACAAAGTATCCAATTTTAGGCCCATATCATTAACCTCCTGTATAGGAAAATTAATGGAGAAGATGGTTTTAGAACGTCTTGAGTGGCACCTGGAAGGCCTTCACTTTTGCCCGAGACAATGATAGGCTTCAGAAAACATGTTAGCACTCAGGACGCTATGCTGAGGATCAAAAACCAGGTGTTCGATTTACCAAGTACAGCTCAGCTAAGAACAATCGTAGGGGTCGATATGCAACGAGCTTTTGATAGTGTCACCCACCGCGCAATTCTAGAAAACCTCAAGGCGACTAAACCTGGGCCTAGAGTATACAACTATGTTAAGGACTTCCTAATTGAAATGACGGTTAAAGTGAAACTTGATGAATATGTGTCACCTAGCCATCCAATCACGCGCGGAACACCCCAAGGGTCTATTCTCTCGCCGACTTTATTTAACATTGCGATGATGAAGCTACCCGCATTGCTAGAACAAATACTAAACCTAGAACATAATCTGTACGTCGATGATATAACTATTTGGTGCTGTCGAGCATCACCATGATGACAAGAACACATTATTCAATGTGGGCTAGATGCTATACGTGACTACGCCGAAACACTAGGGCTAGAATGTTCCCCTCAGAAATCAGAATATATTGTCATTAGTGAAGACGTTAGCAAGCGAGCCGAAGAATATAAAAATTTAATCAAACTTCGAATGAAAGACGCAGTCTTACCCCGCAAGAATACCATAAGAATCCTCGGTTTTTTTCTACAGGACAATGGTAAAGCATCAACATGGGTGCAGAAGCTGACCGTACAACTGGAACAGATCCTTGCAATGATATGTAGAATAACTAGACAAAGGAGAGGAATGAAAGAACATGAACTTCGTAAGGTTATAGAAGCCTTGATCTTTTCTAGGATAATCTACTATCTACCATACGCTAAGATAACCAGCACTCAGCGCAAAAAGATAGACATTATAATTAGAAAGTGTGCTAGACTTGCCCTGGGAGTTCCTAAGTTTGCACCTAACGATAAAATTGAAGTAACCGGCCTCTTTAACTCACTAGAAGACAGAATAGACATGCACAATCAAGCACAAATACAGAGACTTAAATCATCTAATCAGGGTCGACGAATACTGAATAGATTGGGATACGAAACCGCTAACTTACCCCCAATTCCCCCGAAACTACTACCATGGGATGATCTGCCAAGGATAACCGTAGATCCCATTCCAAAAAATATGCACCCGGAAAAGAATCGAAATAGGCGCTCAAAAAGAACAAGTGTAATGCAGAGGACAGAGGATAAAAGCACGTACTACACAGATGCCAGTCATAATGCCGAAATCAGCAAAGCAGCGGTCGTGGGCCATGACTCGACGCTTGTGAAAAATTACTTGGGAGTCCCAACGCCTCAGGACGCGGAATTGCTGGCAGTAATGCTCGCCATAACGGAAATGACACACAGATCTGACACGATCACAATCCGAACAGACAGTCAAAGCGCTTGCAGAGACATTCAAAATGATGATCTTCCTTACCACATACGCACAAAGCTCCACATGTACATGCATGCTCACCCCCTTCTACGCATTCGCATACAATGGGTTCCAGGCCATCAAGGATTGCGAGGAAATGTAAGAGCACACCAGCTCACCCGCGCAGAAAATCCGGGACCTCCTATCCTTTGGCCTGTTTAAGATACATACAACCCCAGAGAAGAGCAGAAGATGCAGCGGAAAGAAAGGATACATATCTTGAAGTCTCGCAGGGAAGCATCAACAATTCTCAACACACCATCCTACACGCATTCGAGAGAGGACGCCTCAATCATACGAAAAGCACAAACACACACATTACTCACACCACACTATACGCATTATATTAACAGGGACCCAGGCTCCCCCACTTGTAAACAGTGCGGGGCCTATCCATCAAATAAACACATCTTGTGGGAGTGCCCTGCAAACGCCATGTTCAAAAAGACAATACTTTGCAAATTACCACACAACCAGCGTCCTGGCAGCTGGGAGGAGTGGACGACTCCCCCACGAAGGTTTGAAAAACTATGGTGGCCGCTTCTGGTGCAGCACGTCAAGAACGTTCTGGGCCAGGAGGCATGAGCCTACCAGGAGGCCCGGACTTGGGCTTTAGTTCCTTCGGGGCTAATAAATGTTATTTCTCTCTCTCTCTTGCACGGAGGCGGAACGTGCGGAAAAAACATTTCACCAAAGCAGCGTTGTACACGTTCCTCTAAAACTGGAACGAAAGCTCGTTCCTCGTTCCTTCCCAATCTTGGAAAGAGTTCCCGTTACAAGATACTTTAAGGCGAATGGAACGCGTTCCAGTTACATTTGTAACATTGTAACGTGTCGTTACATTAACGTTACCTTTGATTTTTTTAAAATTAAAATGTGGTGTCGGATAATCTTGCGACGAAATAAAGTGTGCAATTTAAATTTCACATCAAACTAAGCATATTATAAGAATTTGAACATTGCCGGCGGCACATTATCTGGAGATAAATAGAATCCAAAGCAACGCTCCCAGACGAATTTTTTTCAAGCAGCACCGGACGTACTCCAGACATGTTTAACTGCCAGTTTGGTGCTCGTCTATTACAAGTGCAACACATACGGCACTTTCCACTTCGGTCTTCAAATGCGCAGTCAGGATACTGCGCTTCAGATCTGCAAATAGAAAGTTAGTCGCATGCACCAATAGAATTGAATGTCTGCACAAGAAACTGCATCGAAAGGAACAATACTTAGGCGTTTAATGAATGCTGATCCAATATTGCAGTATGAGCGGAAAAAGAAATGTCCAGGATAGATGTTCTTAATTTAGTAAAGACCCTTGTTTGAACTCGGCAAGAGTTACATCTCGATGTTAGTGTCCGACAGGCCGCCATGGCGGAAAGAAACTACAGAAGGGAGCGTCACGTGGCAATCTTGAAGCCTAGTCATTAAAAAAATATAATGCAGAACTCGCGAACAAAAAATGCACTATAGTCACGTGACAGACAAGCGGTAGTTCTTTGCGCCTTGCATGATGTGCTGCATACGTGCGTGCGTCGGTGCGCCTGTTTAGTGCCGTGGAACGTTTACAGAAGGAACGCCGTTCTCTCTGCCGTTCCTTCGTAAAAATAAGAAGTTACCGTTACATTTCCACCGGCCCTTAAAGGAATGGTGGCATTCCTCCGTTCCTCCCAAAAGGAACTAGTGCGTGGAACGCCGTTCCGTACAAAACTGCACCAAAGGGAATATATCGCTTTCGCATAGCCACACGTAAGCAGTTTGAAATGTCTCTGCCGAATTTCTTTTTTTTAAACAGCGAAGCTGTTTAAGCCAGCCGTAATTTGTGGTGCGTATCAAGAAACTACAAAAAAAAAAGAAATTAATAAACTTTCTTGCAGAGGTGGGTTTCGAGGCCGCGTACCTCCGGTCCCAAAGCGAGCGTCGGAACCACTAGGCTATACAGCCACGCTGCCAGAACGTGCATTTATGCTAACGATATGATTGCGTTCGAGCGTCGTCGTATTCCTCCACAGCTGGCGCGTTTGTACGCTCGTGCTCTGCGAGGTGAAGAGGTTTTGCGTGCTATGAGAGCGAGAGAGAGAGAGCGACGCATTCACGGAACGGGTCTCCTGGAACGCGGTGTCGGTGTTGCAAGCTGCGCTGTGCAACGCGCAGTGTCGGCCGTAAGTCCGAGACGCGCGAAAAGAAATTATCGTCTACATGAGTAATAAGATGAAAAGTTCGCGCGCACTTCCGGAAAATGCTGGGCTACGATCACACAGCTTCGCTGTTTCAAGCGTTGCGCGGCCGAGTGCAAGGTTTTTTATTAGCAATATGTGTGATATTATGGAACCGGGATGCAATTTTTGTGGATGATTGTGTACTGTGTGCAAGGGCATCTAATGAGTCATTGTTTTTATTGGCGGCCGACTTAAGTTATGGGGTTTTACGTGCCAAAACCAGTTCTGATTATGAGGCACGACGTAGTGGGGGACTCCGGAAATTTGGACCACCTGGGGTTCTTTAACGTGCACCTAAATCTAAGTACACGGGTGTTTTCGCATTTCGCACCCATCGAAATGCGGCCGCCGTGGCCGGGATCCGATCCCGCGACCTCGTGCTCAGCAGCCCAACACCATAGCCACTGAGCAACCACGGCGGGTATTGGCGGCCGACTTGAAGCGCGTATAAAAATGGTGTGTCACTAATAGCATGGCCCTAAACATAAATAATTATGTAGACATTAGCTTCACTACAAAAATGTTACAAAATCGGATATAAGTATTTGTTAAGTGGCCAGTTGAAATAAAAAAATAATTCACCTGTGAAATATTTAGGTCTTATGCTGTCAGAGGATGGCTCTTGGTCATAACATCTCAATACCGTAGTTAGAAATGCCGGGCATGCCCTTCACTTGCAACAAAGTTTAAAACACATAAGTATTAACGTAAAAGAGCAGCGTAAAAAACAAATTTTACCACTGTTGGTGTAGGCATGCCCTGTGTTGAATGCGGTTTCTGATGTGCATATCAATGCAGCATTGGGTGAACATTAAAGAACCCCAGGTGGACTGAAGCAATTCGGAGTCCCCCACCACGGCGTGCCTCATAATCAGATTGTGGTTTTGGCACGTAAAGCCCAACAATAAATTTTTTGCATATTAGTGCTCTAGAAAAAGTCCAATTCGTCGCGACACTGTTCGACCTGGGGATATACAACCACTTTCTAAGTGTAAGAGGAAAAAATAACTTGACTGGATCCTTTTGATTGAACAGGGAAGCAGGTTACGTCTTAAATAGTTTTACTAAATCTTTCATAATCATATTGACACGTAGTAGTAGTAGTAGACCTTTATTCAGCCAAATATTACAGGCCGAGCAAATCAACCGCCTGGGCGGCAAGTCTACGCTGTTCTTCCCCTTCAGCGCCAAGCCAGTCGAGCCAGGTGGTGATGGAAAGGGAAGGGGGAGGATATGAATGCGATTGCTGAGCAGCGGGGCAGTGGAAAAGGCAATGAGCTAGGTCCGCATATGTAGAGGGGCAGTTGGGACAGCTGGGGTCGACTCGATAACGATAAAGAAACAGACGGGAGGGGGTAATCAATGCATTCATTTGGATATGCCGCAGAAGGCGAGCCTCCGGCACAGTGAGTGATGGATAAAGTGGAGGGTAGAGGCGCTTGTCGAGACGGAGCTGGAGGTAGACTTCCTTGATGGTGCGGCGCAGGGAGAGTGTCCCACCGTCCTCCGAGGGCTTGGGCCAGGGGATCAACGGTGCCCGGTTAGAAGCGTCACGGGCGAGCTGATGGGTCAGCTCATTGCCGTATACATGTTTATCTTTCACCGGTGACCACTTTTCACCGGCTAAGAAATGTTAAACGTAATCGCTAGGCATAGGACGCGCCTGCAGGTATCGGAAGTTTCTGGAACGTTATCGATGCTTCTATCCGTTCTCTCTTGTCACCGACGCTCATGTCATCTGATTGTATGAGCAACGCGAATTATCTAGAACTTTCTGGAAGACACGCGGGTACCGCGGATTATTCTGGGACCTTCGATAACTCATGTATAAAAGCCGACGCGTTTCGCCGCTGATCAGATTTCGACGATCGCCTTCTGTGTTCGCCGCTTTCGTTGTGCTTCGAGTGTAGCTTGATTTTGTGGGCCTGCAAGGGTTCGCCGTCAGCGCGCCACGTCCACAGCTTGGCGAGCGGTCACGTGACATCGCCGACTACCTCGCCAGAGCCCAGTGGCAATCACGACGACCCTCATGCTCGCCGTCACCAGGCCGCTACATCTCGCCGCATCGCCGGCTGTATGCCGGCCCAACCCGGGGCCGATCTCCTAGCCCTTACCCGGGAAACTAAAGGCAGCAACCGATGGAGGTGCGGTTGCTGTACGACGCAATGCTGAAGATACTCCGCCGCCGACGAACTAAATTCGCGAATCATCATGACGAGGTATCAGCATAGCGCCTGGCAAGAGCCTTGACGACAACACTTCACCGCCGAAAGTAGACCTACCAACGCGACGTAGCAGCAGCGCAGCAAGCCGACGCAGCCGTGATCCGACGCCACGACTTAACCGTAACGCCAGACGATGGTCTACCGATCTAGAAGTGCTATTCGATGGTCATAACGTCACCGCTCTCGTCGACACTGAAGCCGACTATTCCGTCTGCAGTGGCGAGTTCGCCGCCAAGTTGAAGAAGGTGAAAACGGCCTGGCAAGGACCCGATATCCGGACAGCGGGAGGCCACCTAATAACGCCGGCTGGAATCTGCACAGCGCGAGTCACGGTAAACAACCAACTTACCCGGCGAGCTTCGTAATCCTGCAGCACGGCTCCAGGGATGTTATCCTAGGCATGGACTTTCTAAACCAACACGGTGCAGTCATCGACTTAAGGTCCAAGTCGATAACGCTTTCAACGCACAACGCGACACCACCGGATACAAACACCAGTTACCATACCTTGAATGTGCTAGAAGAACAAGTCACCGTTCCGCCTCGCTCCAGCGTAATGATTTCCGTCGGTACCGAAGTGCCTACAGACATGGAGGGTGTCATCGAGGGCGATCATGACTTACTGCACGACCGTGAAATTTGCGTCGCTAGAGGCATAGGTGAGCTACATGAAGGCAAAGCAAGAGTGATGCTTACGAGCTTCAGCCACGAATACAAGCACATTAACAAAGGCACCACGGTCGCCTACATCGACGAAATAGTACAATCCAGCGGTGCTTTCGCCTTCACGGATTCTAGTGCACCTGCAACGATGACTGTAGTACCTGAACCAACTTTCGACGTCAATCAGAACCTTCCCAATCATAAGAAAGAATAGCTAAAAGCTCTGCTCCTGCAATACAAGGACTGCTTCTCGTCGTCGTCAAAAGTTCGACAAACCTCTGTCGCCAAGCACCGCATCATAACCGACGAATATGTCCGCCCACTCGGTCAGAGACCCTACCGAGTTCGGGCGCGCGAGCGCGAGGCCATAAGGCAACAAGTCGACGAAATGCTACGCGACGACATCATCCAGCCATCCAAGAGTCCGTGGGCGTCCCCCGTGGTGTTAGTAAGGAAGAAGGATGGAACGCTACGTTTCTGCGTCGATTATCGGCGCCTCAATAAAATCACGAAGAAGGACTTATACCCTCTCCCACGTATTGACGATGCCTTGGATCGACTTAACAACGCAAAGTACTTTTTGTCAATGGACCTCAACACCGGCTACTGGCAAGTCGAAGTCGACGAGAGGGACCGGGAGAAGACTGCCTTTATAACACCAGACGGACTGTTCGAGTTCAAGGTCATGTCGTTTGGTCTTTGCTGGGAACCTGCGACTTTCCAACGCGTCATGGATAATGTACTGGCAGGCTTGAAGTGGCAGACTTGCCTTGGTCTATTTGGACGACGTCGTTTGCCTCAAGCTTCGAGGAACACCTCCGGCGCCTTCAAAAGTTCTTCAAGTTATCAAGACCTCCGGACTCACGTTAAAGCCAGAAAAGTGCCGCTTCGCATACGAGGAGCTCTTGTTTTTAGGCCACGTCATCAACAAGTCTGGAGTTTGCCCTGACCCACAGAAAACTGCGGCCATCGCTGACTTTCCTCCGCCTGCCGACAAGAAGGCAGTCCGCAGAGCGCTTCGTGAAGGACTTTTCACGGATCGCTGAGCCACTGACGTACCTCACGAAGGCCGACGTCGAGTTCAAGTGGGAGACGCCGCAAGTCGAAGCATTTGAAGAACTGAAGCGACGCCTGCAATCGCCGCCAATACTAGCACATTTCGACGAAAAAGCCGGTACCGAAGTGCACACCGATGCAATCAGTGTAGGACTCAGCGCTGTGCTTGTGCAGAGGACTGGTGGACTAGAAAGGGTTGTAAGTTACGCTAGCCGGTCGCTGTCGAAGGCGGAAACAAATTATTCCACAACCGAAAAGGAATGCCTCGCCATCATCTGGGCTACATCAAAGTTTCGTCCCTACCTCTATGGCAGGCCCTTCAAAGTTGTCAGCGACCACCATGCCTTGTGTTGGCTAGCTAACTGGAAGGATCCTTCAGGTCGCCTCGCACAATGGAGTCTGACACTTCAAGCATTTGACATCACCGTCGTTTACAAGTCCGGGCGAAAGCACTCTGACGCCGACTGCTTGTCTCGCGCCCCCGTTGAACCGCCGCCACAGGACGACCAGGATGACGACACTTTGTCGGGACCCATCAGTCCTTGTCTGCTTGTCTGGCGCCCCCGTCGAACCGCCGCCACAGGACGACCAGGATGACGACACTTTCTTGGGACCCAACAACAGCGAGCTGACCCGGAACTAATGAGCCTTGTAGACTGCCTGGAAGGCAAGACCGTCATTGTGCCCAAGGTGTTCAGGCGAGGATTGGCGTCGTTTTTCTTGCAAAACGACATTCTCTTAAAGACGAACTTCTCGACTGTTTGAGCCAACTACCTCCTCGTGGTATCCTCAGCATTGCGTCCAGAGGTTCTTCGAGCTCTCCATAGCGACCCAACGGCTGGACACCTCAGTTTTTCCCGCACGCTCGCGAGGATCCAAGAAAAATACTACTGGCCTCGCCTCTCTGCCGACGTCGCCCATTACGTAAGGACATGCCGAGACTCTCAGCGACGCAAAACACCGCCAAGGCCAGCCGGACTTCTACAGCCGATCGAGCCACCTCGCCGACTGTTCCAGATGATCGCGATGGTCATACTGGGGCCTTTCCCGACGTCGACGTCCGGGAATAAATGGATCGTCGTAGCTACGGACTACCTCACGCGCTACGCCGAAACAAAAGCCTTGCCCAAAGGCAGTGCCGCCGAGGTACCGAGGTAGCCCGATTTTTCGTTGAGAACACCCTCCTGCGTCACGGCGCCGCAGAAGTGCTCGTCAACGACAGAGGTACAGCCTTTACGGCAGAACTAACTCAAGCCATCCTGCGATACAGCCACTTAAGCCATCGCCGAACCAGCGCCTACCACCCGCAGACGAATGGCCTCACCGAGCACCTAAATAAGACCATCGCCGACATGCTGGCAACGTACGTCGACGTCGAACACAAGACGTGGGATGCCATCCTTCCGCACGTGACCTTCGCATACAACACGGCCGTGCAAGAAACGACGCACGTGGCGCCGTTCAACCTGGTCTACGGAAGGAACCCCGGCAACGACGCTTGATGCCATGCTAACGGACGTCACCGACGAAGAAAATCTCGACGTTGCCAGCTATTTGCAGCGTGCCGAAGAAGGCCGACAGCTCGCCCGCCTACGCATCAAGAACCAGCAGAGGACCAACAGCCGACACTACAATCTTCGACGATGCTACGTCGAGTACCAGCCCGGCGACCGTGTTTAGGTCTGGACTCCGATACGCCGACGAGGACTTAGCGACAAACTGTTACGTCGCTATTTCGGACCATATAAGATCATCCGACGTATTGGCACACTGGACTATGAGGTCGTGCCAGACGGCATTTCGTAATCACAGCGGCGCCGGGCACGACGTGAAGTCATAGAGTTTCTCACTATAACACCTAGAGGGTAAACTGGCGCCACCGTCTATGCGATTTTCTTAAAGGGCGCCATGCCCTCATGGGAATGACGGATATGTGTCTGCGAAGCTTGTGTTGGCTGGTGTTGTACGAGGCTCCGTCTAAAACGTGTCCATATGGCTACACAAATAACGCATTCTTAAAATAAAATCTACATAAAAGGCTTTCATTCACCCATATTACATCTCTCAAGAACGTTTACTCAGCTGCAATGCAGCAATCAAGCGAAGAAAAGCAAGAACAGACGACAAGTTGTTCCAAAGCGAGCGAGAATCTTATCGTCTGCCCTCCAACTTTAGCGGCCAGTTGATACTTATTACGTTCCATAGAATTCTGCATTGAATAGTATGTCCTCAAAATTAACCAAAACGTGTTTTTGTGTAATAATAAAGCTAAAGCAGTTTTTTACGTGCTGTTTTAGCAGGAAATGAATCATTGTGACAGACGGAACGGTGCTAGCCAGGCGCGTCTTCAAGGCGTTCTGGCTCTCCAAGAACGATGGCAATCCGAAGTCACAATATACCGGCATTTCCACGGATACCACAGCGCAGCAGCGCCAGTTTTCCCTCTAGGTAATATAGTGAGAAACTCTACGCGTGAAGCAATCCACGTGGTGCGCCTTAGCCCTTTCTACGCCCGCTGACGAACTTCGGTACTTTGTTACTTTGTTATTGTTTGTTGTTGTTTTTATTGCGATAGCAATTATATGGACACTTAAACCGGATTTCTGCCGTCGGCGTCGCCTTATCCGTCGCCGTGAGGTTCCGTATAGATTCCAAGGGCGATAAAATCGTCGCCGCGCGCCGTATGCGCGAGCGAAAGCGCGAGGGGGGGGGGGGACGCGCGCGCTATCACGGAGAGCGAACGCACGGCCGAAAGCAAACGCGACCGTCACGCGAAAGGCCGTGGGGGTGTGGGAGGGAGGGAGGCGGGGCGACGCTGTGCTCCGGTACCAAAGGCGTATCTTGCAATCGGGCGCAAGGGGAACTTGCCACTTTATCTCCCACGCGAAAGCAACGAAGCGGTAAGGCAGCGCGGGGAGGGAGGAGGGTGGGGGCGCAGCTTCTACTCTGCCAACAACTCCATTCGTACTTTGCCCGGCTGTGGCCGTCGCCCGCACGGTCTCCTATCTCCACACGGCTCTGACCTTTGTATGCGCTGTGCATCCGCCGCTCAGTTTCCTTTGAAGCGATAGACCCCACGAACCTTGCCTGCTGCGGCGGCTGCGATTGCTGCCAACGTTTTGACAGTCGTTGTATGCGGTCGTTCAGTGTGATCTATTCATGTTTGCTTGTGCGCGCTGACACCACGCTTGTTAATTCAGTTAGTAAGCGGATGTGTCCAAGTTTATGCAGCCGATAAAACTACTATCCCTACTCCGAATAGCTCTCTACTAATTTGATATCGCAATTGATGCTTCGCCTTTCGGGCGAAACTGAGACTTTTTATCTCTCTCTCTGTACGCGTGGTTTTGTTTTCGCTTTCTTGTTTGTATCATCGGGACGATGCTTTTTAAGGGGAGGGTATTGACACGTATATATGTTTATCTTTCACCGGTGACCGCTTTTCAGCGGCTAAAAATGTTAAACGTTATCGCTAGGCACAGGACGCGCCTGCATGTTTTGGAAGTTTCTCGAACGCTATCGATGCCTCTATCCGTTGTCTTTTGTCACCGACGCTCATGTCATCTGATTGTATGAGAGACGGGAATTATCTAGATTTTTCTGGAAGAGATGCGGGTACTAGGGGTTATTCTGGGGCCTTCGATGACTCATGTATAAAAGCCGACGCGTTTCGCCGCTGATCAGATTTCGACGATCGCCGACTGTGTTCACCGCTTCCGTTGTGCTTTGAGTGTAGCTTGCTTTTGTGGGCACATGTTCGCCCAATAAAGAATCAGTTTCGTCATACACAGTTTTACGACTGTTTACTTCAGCGTCACTACTACGTGACAGTATGGGAATCTGCTGATCAGACTATCTGTAGTAGAGCACTGCACGGGCCGGTTTTTCAGGTCCGGGCCTGGCCCGAGCCCGAAAGTACTATTCTTTGGCCGGCCCGGTTCTGTTCCACCCATTAGCCCTTTTGCCTTTACGAAGCTAGCTCGCGTTCTCGATTATTGTGAAGATACTGTCATGTGATCAACGGCCGCCGGGCGGTCTTCAAGCTGCATCATAGCAAGTTTTTGCCCTGCATCCCTTCTTTATGGTTACTTGATAATTTAACTGTGAGAGAAATAAACATTTCATTACTAGCCGAACACGCACAGCTTATTATGTGAATATTTGGTATGAAAACAATCCATGCAATGAACAGTTAGGAAAATAGGGAGGGATCAGGCTGGCAACAACCACCGGGAGTGGGAGAACCCTGGCTTACATTTAGGGATGAAGTTGTAAAAAAGCACATCGGTTGATCACCATGCTCGTGCTTTAAAGTGTGCGACAACATACTATAGCGAAGGCATAGGTGAACACTACCATACACGCCGCCGACCGCCATTAAATCTCATATAGTCATTCGGATGTACCTTTAGTGATAGAACTCGAGCCACTAATTTTGGCGCGAATGTAAATTTAAATAAGCTGGTTACTGGTTTTCAGAAATACGATAATACACGGCCACTAGAAGCTTTTTTTTAGGAGCGAAGCTCCTTATAGCGGCACCCGTTCCGTTCCCATCGTCGTAGTAGTAGTGTGTAACCAGTCTGAGAAAAATGAGAAAAAACATTCCGAAGTTGTGTACGTAGCGCGGAATCGAACCAGGGACCCCTCGCTTCCGAGCGCGCGGCGTTAGCCCACTACGCCACGAAGCGCACATAGACGCACAAACCACGATGGCAATAAATACCCAACATTAACGAAAGGCCGCGTTTCTAGCGCGTTTCTAACGCGTTTGTGCTAGCGCGTTACGGCCCGTGTAAAAAGCTGGTGTAAGACGCTGTGGCCTCTCCGCCTTACCTTCAACGCGTTTCGAACGCGCTGCCCAAGGCGGTGGCAAGTCAAGTTCAAGTCGAGGAGCGTTTATGAATACGGGGGGTATACTCTCTCAGCAGTCATGTGATGGCGTCGGCAAACGCGGGGCACGTTCCGGCATGTGTAAATGGCTGCGTAAGACGCTGTGGCCGCTCCCCCTTACTAGAGAGTACTGCACGTTTCTAACGCGTTTGCGCTAGCGTCCCCTTAAGCGGGAGATCCGATGATTCCCTCCGGAGCTTCGCCCACTCATCATCATTCACCCCGTGGATATGCTGTGATTTTTTTTTCATTAAACAGAAATTGTTGACCGACAAGGCTAACGCTCATCATATTTTCACGCGGAACATGCCATCTTTATTGCTTTATTCGGTTTCATTATAATGATGTCAATTTTTTCAATTCACAATTTAGGCACCCTTGTTTAGAAATATATGCAAATTTAGACTCTGTCTAATTGTGTTTCAGTACAGTGCATCTACAACGTAGGCTTTCCTTGTTTTTTTTTCTCCGCCAGATTAAGTTATGATCTGCTTGCTTGTTCACGTAAATTCGCAGACAACGCACCTAGTGCTACAAAAACATATACAAGGCTGCGAACACGAGAGTCGCGCGACTTAACGAGTGGAAATAGCATTCAAAATAAAAATTTACGAGGCAATAAAGTGCTTTGCATTTCTATTTTGTTTTTCATATTCCCCTCCCCAATGTTGAGAAATTTTGCAGCATCCGCGTAGTCAACGCATTTGTCCAAGAACAATATACACTTGAAAGTCTCAGTTTATTTAGTTGGGCTAATTGTGAATTAACCTACGGCAGAATATTCAACTCGCTTGAATATATAACGAAGGAAATTAATGGAAACCAGTAGTAAGTTGCCCTATGCCTTAGGACACAAAAAAGTTGCAAATTAACTTTTCAGAATTTGTTTGCTACAGTTTTATCAATGTACTCTAAGTACTTCTTGAAAACTTATTTAATTTTTGTTTTTCCGTTAAAATGATCATGCCGAAAATCTAGATATTTTTGTGCAGCAACAAAATATTGCAGTCGACTCTGCCTCTAGGCACGTCTTCCGCTCTTGAAAAATGTAACGAGCTCTATCGAAACTGATCTCATTGATAGTTTAGAAGAACTTCTTGCTGGGCGAGTTGGTGCATAGCTCACTCATCAGTTGCGCTCTATCCGTTCACGTCTTTTTCCTGTGTTTGTCCGTTTGTACGCGCAACGCTTCCCGATACAGCTGATCTCATTGATTCCCGTTAAGGATAGCTCGGATATCTGAGACAGTCTAATGGATGTTTTTGCAGCGAGTCTCGCACCAATCCAATAGTTTTCAATTTCTTTAGCGTGACTGCAATGCATATATATTTCTAACTCTTTGTCAGGTTGATTCAAATCTGTGATGTCTAGCAACTCATGAAGTGTGCCTTTCGCCGCTATTCCCACCCACCCAAATGTGTTTCTCCTGGTCGATAGGCGGCGCCGCTGTCGAAATCATACCGCTACCTCCATCAAACTTCGGGTCGTCCGTCACATGCCTGAGCACGATCACCTCTAGGAATTCGAGGTGTTTATAGGCTGGGAACAATGTGGACAAGAGTTCGTTAGTGTCGCGAAGACGCAAGAATTCCTGCAGAACCCATGTTAAGATGATTATCGAAGTTAATGCGATTAGCATTTACACAATCTAGCGAACAAGAAGCGACACACCGTGTTAGCTAAGACATCTTTGTTTAGAATCCGTAGTGTTTCTCCTCATTTTCAAGTGATTCGGCTATATGCGGCCATACACTGCCTCCCTGATTGACCCGATTTGTTATGACCATCGCTCGCCAATGTTACCTCACGATGGTAGAACAAGGATCGCAGGCCGACAGCGCATTCAGTGACGACGATGGAGTTACGAGGTAGGAATGATGTCGATAGAACGACGAAGGCATATAAGGACGACGGCATGACGACGATGAGGGGATTCTGAAGTGACGGCGATAAAGAGTTGCGACGGAATACAATGCCATGACCCCGGTGTTCAAATCTCGATTGATTGACAATAATAGCACAATACTAGCGGAATGAAATAAAAATTATGCTGATGGAACGGAAGGTGGTATGACGACCAACGCATTTAGTAATTTTTAGCCAACCAGACACGCTTCTGAATAACATACCAGCCTGCTCCCTTTCTTTTCTCCTATTCCTTCCCAAGACGCTTTGCAAACATATCCTCTGCCGTTGAGCTCAGTACGCCAGTGCTCTAGCTCATTAGGCCACGATCACACGTTTACAAACGTATCTTGCCAACAAGTATATTATTCAAGCTCGAACTTAGGGGGAACATTGAGCTTGGGGGCTCCTATCGAAATACACGGGAAATCGGAAATAGTTTCTCAGAGAAACCAATTCACCAAATTTGATGAGTTATGTTGAATTTAGAAAAAAAATGTTGAAGTGTAGTGATTGCCGAAAGGGATATTTTATTATAGGCTGGTCTACCTTTCTTACGTCAAACTTTAAAGAATTGCCAAATTTCGAAAAAGAAAACTTGGCCTATAGAGCTATGTAGCTCAGCAGCTAAAAATGATATCGGAATTCTGTAAACTGCACCTCATAATACATCGAAAGCGGATAGCAATCATATATCATACACCATCCTGAAATATACCACTATGTTGTGAATGTTGCATTTGCAAAACCCTTCCAAACATTATAACAAATTCACGTAAGTTTTAAGTTAAAGCAAAAAAATTGTTCGCTTTTGATGCTCCAACGGGTGCAGTTTATAGAAATGCCATATTTGTTTTTAATGGCTGAGTTTCGGATTTGTAAACTTCATGCTTCTATTTTTTTGAAATTTACGAACATCCTGCAATTCTTTGAAAACATTACACTATCTAAACAATAATTCTATTTGCTGCAGTCTCTGCAATTTAACTTTCCCTCTTAAATGCAACACATTTAATTCAAATCGGTTCAGCGGTTTTCTCATGAAAGCATTCCTGCATTTTACATGTATTTGATAATCCGGCATCGAAGATAGGCCTGAGCTAAAGCTTCCTCTTAAACAATGGATCACGCCAGTTTTATAGGAAACCCATGAGACAGAACCCTGACGTATACGCAAGACCGTGGCCACAGTGGTGTACAAATAAAAAGTCTGCTCAAGGAAAAAAATATATATTCATCGGAAGCTTCGCGGGAGCCGTTATCTCGATCAGACATCTCTCCAGAATGCGGACGAGCTTTCTGGCGAAGTGTCTAGCAAAACCGTCGATTCATTGTCAGTAGAGCAAGTAGCTGGCCGTCTTCGAGATAACGCTGATACACAAGCGCGCTCGTTTCCAAGCACCGAGGTGAAGCCACAGCTTCAGGGTGTGTTTCTTTTTATTGCGCTTTATTTAGTTGTGCGTCATAGCATACGTCATAGCGGGAATTTCGAATTCTTTAAGGTCGATACGCCACGTGGTGGCGAAAAAAGGAAACTGTACGAAATGTCCCTAATTCCTGGTATTGAATATCTGGAAAATCCACCAGTTTCATCAAAGATGCCGTATAATCCATGCATTGGGAATGGGATCAGTGACGTCCGGCTGTTATTCACTTTATATTAAGTGCACAGTCCGAGGTTGCCCTCTTCTTTCGGGGCAATGGTAATTGACGACAGAAATGGCAATACAGATGGAAAGACGACCTACATTTAACGTCTTTTCCAGCATCTCTTTTAGTCATGAACGAGGAAGAAAAAAACAGGGGCTCAGTGTTTCTTATTCGCGACCATATAAAACCTATCTATAAATGGGTCGGGAAAGGAGACACAATCTCTCTAATGCTATTCACTGCATGCTTACAAGAAGTATTTAAGCTTTTACACAGGGAAGGCTTTGGAGGGAGGATCAATGAAGAAAAGCTCAACAACGTTCGGTTTGCAGATGACATTGTCTTCTTCACCAACACTGGGGCTGAATTGCGACAAGTGATTTACATCCTAAACCAAGAAAGTATAAATTTGGCTTGCAGATTATCATGCAGAAGACAAAGGCAATGTTCAATAGCCTGGCAAGGGAACAAGAATTCGTCACAGTCAGTCAGTCTCTAGAGTCTCTACAGGAGTACGTTTATCTAGGTCAATTACTCACAGGGGACCCTGATCATAAGAAGGATTTTACCGAGGAATAGATACGGCAGGAATTGCCAAAGCCTCATTGGGAGCTTACCACTGTTATTGAAAAAAAAAATTGCAGAATCATTGCATTCTACCGGTGCTAACATATAGGGTGGGAACTTGGAGGTTGACAAAGAAGCTCGAGAACAACTTAAGTACTGCGCAAAGAGCGATGGAACGAAAAATGTTACGCCTAACGTTACGAGACAGGAAGAGAGCGGTATGGGTCGAATAACAAAAGCGAATCGCCGATATTCTAGTTTACATTAAAAGAAAAAAAATTGGAGCTGGACAGGCCATGTTAGGCGTAGGGCAGATAATCGGTGGACAATTACAGTTACAGAATGGGTGTCAAGAGAAGGGAAGCGCAGTCGAGGACGGCAGAAAATTAGTTGAGGTGATGGAATTAGAAAATTTGGCAGGCGCGAGTTAGAATCAGCTTGCGCAAGACAGGGGTTTTTGGAGATAGCAGGGAGATGACATCGTCCTGCAGTAAACAGAAAGGTAGGCTGATAATGATGATGATCATATAAAACAAGCGGGCAATGAAGCGAAAGCTATGGTTGAAGTTGAACTCTAAAAACTTTTGAAGGGGAAATGAAAGTGACGAAAAGAAACGTTGTCGCCGATGGGGACCGAATCCGCAACTTTCGCAATACGCGAGCGATGCACTACCGATTGGGCTAGAGCGACGGCCATCACTACGTCTACTAGCGTGGGTATTTATGTGCACTAGATTTAGCCCTGGGAGTGTTAGTAAGCGCAACTCAGAGCCATGGCGAGCGGATGTGCCATGGCCTTTTTTTGCTCAATGGCGTCCCGTAACGCCTGAGCGTAGAAGAGAAGGCACGTTGCTAACAAACCCTCGTGTGCTACCTAATGGCATCAAAACCTAATGACATAAAAGTTCAATTTTTTCTGCATCACCAAAGCTGAAGGATACACCCTTTTCAGTTCAAGAAGATTACCCGGCACGTGTCAGAATAGCCCGCCAAAAACTCTTTGCGCATCCGCAACAGGCTCGGTCCACCCCGTTTAATATTCGTTTTGATAAGCTACCAATCAACAACAAATTAAGCATTTACGACTCCGTGACTAATACCGTTAGAGAACTAAAGTCCTAGCGTTAACCACAAACTCGCTCGCTGTTATCCTTCCACCCTACATGGCCACGTTCACACCAGCCTAAGGTTCCAGCATACGACAGTATTTCATTCCTTTTGGGAAAAGTACGAAGCTATCTTCTTAAAAAAAGACTGGATAGAAGCCGTTGTTGATGACAAAACTTGCCAAGGTTGAAGACTGGGCGTGTTGGTGTAGCATATCTCTGGAGGTTGGAATGCGCAACATTTAAGACGAGAGACACAGATGAGGAACACACACGACAGAGCGTCGTGTGTGTTCCTCATCTGTGTCTCTCGTCTAAAATGTTACGCATTCCAACCTCTGGAGATGTTGACGACAGTTCTGCCGACATTGCAATATTTACAGAGTCATGGCTTACTACTGATATAGACATGCAAGAACTTTTGTCCAGTGACATGATCAAGGCCTTCAGAATTAACAGGGCTGGTTGCCGGGGGGGGGGGGTGTCATCTTACTTAATAAATCTGATCTGTCTTCCTCCGCTATACCAATCAACAATGAACAAGAAAAGTGTCTTTTCTTCCTGTTCAAATATTATTATCACGTGCTACCGTGCGCCCGACTGCAATAAATCTTTCACGAAAGACCTACACAACTTGCTTTTGTATTTATTTGCTACATTTCCCAAAAGTAACTTCATCCTCTGCGGTGATTTTAACTTTCCTGACATTACCTGGGATAAAATGACAGCTTCTTCTCAGCTATCTAAAGAATTTCTTCATCTTGTTCTAACATTTAACTTCACACAAATGCTGTCTACGCCGACTCGTGGTGTCAATATTCTTGATTTAGTTTTGGTTTCCAACCTCGATGCTATTTAATCATCAATGTGTACTGATGGCCTAAGTGATCACAAGATGGTGTTATTTGATTGACTTTTCAGGTACCAGCCAGTCAGCCTTCAACAAAATATATCCGCGATTACAACAAAGCAGACTTTTCGAAAATAATCAGTATTTAGATGTCTTTTGTGCATTTTGCGCAGTTTGCTTCCTCGCGAAGTGTAGAGAGCTATTGGCTACTTTATAAACAGAAGACATTGTCTCTTGTCGAGAAATATGTGCCACTTGTCCGTATTCGGGTCGATGTCGATAAACCATGGTTCACCAACTTCTTTAGGAAGCTCGTAAACAAAAAGAAGCGACTTTTTCGGGCAGCTAAACTCTCGGACCGCAATTCCAAATGGGAAAAGTATTTCGCATGCCTCCGCCAGCACAATAATTTGTGGAAGCAATCAAACAAGAAATTTTTTCACATTGACCTTCTTGGTATATTTCGTGAAAACCCACAGCAATTTTGGAAACTTCTACTTACGAACCACAGTGCTTCTCACAATATAACTTCGTCATATTTATTTACTTATTTCGTTTTTTACACGAAACTGCAGACCTCATTGGTTCAAGCAGGAGGGGCAAAAATAAAACAGAATATTCGGAACGCCAAGAAACAATACTGCCAGTCAATAAAATACAGGGTTGGTCACTAACAGCAGGCAGGCATAATATGGAAAACATGAATAGGACACAATTTATACAATGTTGGCAATGGCATTTACAAAATTTTCACTTTGAAACACATCTTCTGGTAATGAATTCCATTCCGTGATTGTTCGCGGAAAATATGAATATTTATATTGGTTTGTGCGAGCAAAGTAAGGGGCTAAGGTGAAATTATGTTTGTGGTGGGTTTTCCCTGTAACTGAGGGCGGGACGTAAGGGTACGTCTGGAGAAATTCCAAATTTCCTATGAAGAAGTGAATGAAGAAAGCTTAATCGACAAATTTTTCGTCTTATGTGGAGGGGCTGAATTTGGTTAGCTACCATTAGAGCAGATGGAGAGTCAGTACTTCGAAATTTCTTGTAGATGAAACGCACTGCCCATCTCTGCACTTTTTCCGGTTCTGTAATGTCTTTTTTGGTATGTGCATCCCAGACTATTTCTGCATATTCGAGTTTCGGCCTGATGAGAGATAGGCCAATTTTTAACGTTGCCTGATGTTCCTTTAAGTTTATACCTCAAGGTTTAGTTTCGCAGATGACGTGATATAATTAATGTGGTTAGTCCAACTCAGCTGGGAATTAGTCATAACACCTAAGTACTTATAAAATGTAACATTAGAAATAGGTCTGTTTTCAAGAGAATAGTCAAATTTTATTGCCATTTATTTCGCGTTATTCGCGTGGATACCGTTTTTTCTGTATTAAGAACCATTCCCCATTTGTCGCACCAGTTCATGACATCGTTTAGTGCATTATTAAGTAAGGCTTAATCAGAAGGTGAGTAGATCGATTTATAAAGCATGCAGTCATCAGCAAACAGACTAATAGCAACACAGGTATCTATAGGAGAAACTATATGGTTCACATACACTAAAAAAGTAAGGGGCCAAGTACACTTCCTTGGGGAACACCTGAGGAGAGAGGAAGAGGTGAGGAACAAGCGCTAATAACTTCTACAAATTGTGTACGGTGTTTCAAATAGGCGGCAATCCAGTTAATGTGGGCTAGGAGAACTCCAATTATATTAGGCTTGAGCAGCAATTTATTGTGCGGAACCTTATCAAATGCCTTACTAAAATCAAGAAAAATTGTGTCTACTTGTCCTGAGTTATCTAAAATGGTACTGAAATTACGAATGGCCGTAACTAATTGTGTGATAGTAGAGAATCCTTTTCGGAATCCGTGTTGGCAGGGGCTTAAAGCTGCCTTAGTGTTTAGTATCTGAAGAATGTGATCAGCGACAATGTACCCAAGCATCTTACAACAGGCGGATGCAAGAGAAATGGGACGATAGTTCCTCACGCACAACCGGTCTCCTTTCTTATAATCAGGAACAACTTTCGCTGTAAGCCAGTCAGAAGGCAACGAAAAAGATGATAATGAGACACGAAAAATTATCGTTAAAATGTGCAAGAGGCTCTCCATAGCGGCTCAAGAATGCATTTGGGACATTGTCAGGACCAACAGAACATTTGGGGTCTAATCTAAGCAACATTTCAACTACACCTTCGTAGGATACAAAGACTTCATTATCAACCCATGGATCGCATGGAAACTCAGGGTCATCATCATTAGAAAACACGGAGTGAAAATAAGTATTGGAGTGTTCAGCAATAGATTTGTGACATGTGACAACACTTTCGTTAACAAGAACCTGATCTATAGGCTTATGAGAGTCTCGAATGTGACTCCAAATTTTCTGGGGATCACTTTTTATAAATTGTGCAAGGTTTTCGTTAAAATAATGTTCTCTAGCTGATTTAATACTGGGTGTCAGTTCAGCTTGTTGGTTGTTCAAGCTACTAGAATTAGCAGTATTTTTCCGCCTGAGACGCTTAGCCTTTCTTTTTAAATGAATAATATGCCGACTAATCCAGGGATTTACTTTTTAAAGCGCTTTTTCTTGTTGGGTATAAAGGTACTGATGTAGTATTGACAGTGATCTTTAAACGTGTTCCACAATTCACATATGCTGCTACCCGAGAATGTGTCCAAAGCAAGTTCCAGGTAGTCTAATACTGATTCATCTTTTGCCTTTTAGTAATCTTTTATGGTCTTATACTTCCTTAGGTGTGCTTGTTGGCCACGCGATAACGAAAAGGACACAGCTATGAGGTTATGGTCTGATATGCCCTCATGTACAACGGAAGAAACGTCTGAATAACACCGGTCGAGGAACACGAGATCAAGGATCGAACTCGACGAGCCACGAACTCTTGTTGGTTCAGTTACAACTTGATGTAGGTTATGCGTGAGCATAATATCGGAAAGAATTTCAGAGTTTTATGAAGTTCCAATGTTTTCGTTGACCCAGTCAATGCCAGGAACATGAAAATCCCGAACAAGAATTATCGGCGTTTTTATAAATGTGCACATGGGTCTTGCAGTCGGCGCAGATAATGTGATTCTGCAGATGGTGCGTGGCCTGTACACAAAGAATAAACGTGTGTCCTGAGTATGTTATCTGGAGGAAAAGGCTCTCATGATTATCTAACTGATCTAACAAAATTGCCTGAATACTACTTCTTAACATTATCGCCACGCCCCCTCCACGTGAGGCTCTGTCACGCCTAAATATAGTATTTGAAGGCGGAAAAATACAGTCATCGGTAATCTCAGGGTGAAGCCAGGTTTCGGTTATGACAGCTATATGCGGGTTATAACTGTACAGTGTGATTTCAAGTGTGTCTGCTTTGTTAATTATGCTTTGTACGTTTAAATTTAAAATACTGAGTTGACAAGGGTCAGAGCTGCCGGAAACATTTTGTCAATTTGAAGTCGACGAAGATGTAAGAGCTGAACTCGTTTATTGGCCGAGTCGTCCCAGACAAATGTTTTTTTATTTAGTTTTAGTTTGTCATGAAATAAAATTTGTGTCCGTTCGCCCTCTCCTCTGCAGCTGAACCCCAAAGAAATTTCCGTTTTCGCAATGTTTCTTGTGAGTAGTCATGCTGAATGTGAATGGCAGAGCCCTTCAGTTTCGCGACATTGGAAAATACAGCCTTTTTTCACTGAAATCTTGGAAATTTAGGATTATAGGACGGTTTTTGCCACCATTTTTTCTTCTCTCAAGTCGATGACTACGGGCCACCGAAGAAACCGATACACCAAGCCTTTTCTGGAATACTTCGACAAGGATACCTTATCTCTCAAATGTTTTTCGGCTTCAGGATCAACTTCCGGTATGCCATAGACAATCACGTTGGATCGACGGCTGTGGTCCTCAAGGCCAATTAATTTGCGATGCTGTGTGCCAAAGGATTGTTGAAGTAGACGCATGTGTTGTTCGGTTGGCGCTATTGGATTGAGACTTGCCTGGGATTCCGGGAACACCTTTTCAATATTATTAATTCTAGCGGATAACGTCTCAAGAGATTCTCTAAGTGTATGTTGCATAGTCATCAAGTTATAAATGTCTTGTTGGATGGCTTTCTGTGTTTCAATTATCCTTTCAAACATATATTCAACAGTAGGACCAGGGTTGCATTCAATACACAAGAGCAGTTTACACGCATGATAACATTCGTAAGTAATGCGAAGACAGCGCCATGGGCACGGCAGGACCAATAACCTAGGGTCATTGCTTCTGCAAGAGGAGTAGTCACCAACCTGGATAAGCACAAAAGGAGGCATGCTAAGAGCCAGGCGCTTCCACGGTCCACCGTGCCCAATGAGGAAGCAGTGCCGGCGATCCTCTTTTATAGCTGCAGTCGTAGGTGGCCCAGCAGTAATGGCCGGGAGGCGGCGGGTTGAGCGCTAGTGCGGCATTCCCATGTTTCTAGATTGCGGTTGTTTTCGGCGTCGAGTTGTTTCCGATGCACGTGTCGTTGTTTACTCCGGCGAAACCAAAGAACAGCACCTGGATAAGCACAAAAGGAGGCATGCTAAGAGCCAGGCGCTTCCACGGTCCACCGTGCCCAATCCTGATGGATCGCCTGTCCCTGCCGATCATTGATCCGATGTCATGAATTCTCACTTCTCTTCTGTTTTCACTCAAGTACCCGCCTTAAGTACCAGTACCGTTCCTGACTGCAACTTTTCCTTCGTGCCTTCAATTGACGTCACATCTGAGGGCATTTTGGCCCTGATCGATAATGTCAAGGTCTCGAGTGCTCCCGGTCCGGATAACATTCCCGCTAAACTAATCAAACGCACTAAGGTGCTTACTAGTAAATTTCTACAAATCATCGTTTCGCAGTCCGTAACTACCAGTATCTTTCCTAACGAATGGAAGTTAAGCAAGGTTGTCCCGGTTTTCAAAAGCGGCGACAGAACTGATCCCTGGAATTGTCGCCCGATATCACTCGCCTGTATTGCCTGCAAACTTCTCGAACACATAATCTATTCTCATGTTGCCTCTCATCTTGAAGCTAACTCTTTCCTTTTCAGTACCCAGCATGGCTTCCGACCCGGTCACTCATGTGAAACTCAACTCTTTTAATTGACTACTGACCTCCATTTAAACCTTGATTCTCTCTTTGAAAAAACTAAATTATGGGGTTTTACGTGCCAAAACAGTGCTGATTATGAGGCACGCCGCAGTGGGGGACTGGAAATTTGGACCACCTGGGGTTCTTTAACGTGCACCTAAATCTAAGTACACGGGTGTTTTCGCATTTCGCCCCCATCGAAATGCGGCCGCCGTGGCCGGGATTCGATCCCGCGACCTCGTGCTCAGCAGCCCAACACCATTGCCACTGAACAACCACGGCGGGTGATTCTCTCTTTGAAACAGAAGTAATTTACCTAGAGTTTTCGAAAGGCTTTGACCGTGTACCTCACGAACGACTAATGATCAAAGTAAACAGCTTATGTCTCCATCCTCTAATCACCTCCTGGATCCCGTGCTTCCTAATTGGCCGATCACAGTTTACAGTGATTGGGCACCGTCACTCTACAGTCACCGAAGTGTTATCTGGAGTGCAAGGTTCAGTCCTTGGACCCCTTTTGTTTTTAATTTTCATTAGTGACCTCACTTCTGGTATTTCGTCATCCATCCGGCTCTTTGCCGATGATTGCGTGCTGTACCGCCGCATAAACTCATACAATGATCAGTTGCTTTTACAGCGTGACCTTACTACAATTGAAAAATGGTGCACAGAGTGGCTCATGCAGCTAAACGTCAAAAAATGTACGTTCATGCGCGTATCACAGGAACACTCTCTCATGTCATGCTCTTACTCTTTGTATTCTCTTCCTATTGAGCTGGTTCAATCATCCAAGTACCTTGGTGTCATCATTACTAGCAAGCTTACATGGTCAGAACATATTCAAAACCTGGTTACTGCCACTAATCGATCCATGGGATTCATAAGACGGTCACTATCATCATCATCTCCTGTGATTCGTCAACTAGCATATGAGACATTTATCTGTACCAAACTGGAATTGGCGTCGGAAATATGGAATACCATTCAAGCCTACGTTGTTGAGCTACTTGAAACCATCCAAAACCGTGCAGCCCAGTTTATTACATCCCAGTACGACTATCGGATAAGTGTTAGAAACATCAAATCATCCCTTCACATCCAATCATTAGGACATCCCCGAGAAATCTCACGCTTGTGCCTCTTTCAAAAGCTCTATTACAATTTCCCACATTTTCGCGCCACGCTTCTTTTGCCACCCAACCCTACTTCACGTCGTCTCTCAAACAACTTCAGTCTTCAACGTCTTCACGGCTCTACAAAATCCTTCAACAACTCTTTCTTGCCGGTAGCTATTGCAGAATGGAATAGTTTACGTGACCACGTAGTAATCGAACGTAACTCTACCAAGTTTCGAAACATACTAACTTTGGGTATTGATGCTTAACGTATTTGACGTATTTTTGCTGTATCGCATTTTTTCATTGAGTGTATTGGTTATTACTTCGTGTGTTTGACTGACATTGTATTACACCTTCTTTACCCTTCTGAATGTTATTGTTTTTACTTCAGTCATGACTGTTTCAACATTTCTTTTTCTTATGTATGCTCCCCCCCCTTCTGTAATACCCCAATAGGGGTATTACAGAAGGGGGGTCAATAAATGATGATGATGATGATGATGAAGACTGCCAGATTCGAGAGCCTCGCTATGATTCAATCAGGAGATGAGAAACAGAGGGGCTTGATTTGTTAATCATGATCGTATGAAGCCAGCAGGCAATCATCAAGCAAATGAAAGAATAGAGGTAATTAGCTGTGGTTGAAATTGAACTCTAAAAAATATTGGAGAAAACGGGAAATAAAAGTGGGCGAAAAGATAACTTGTCGCAGGTGGGGACAGAGCCCACAAGCTTGCCATTTTTTTTTTCGCTCGATACAGATTAGTTGCGGTAAAACAAGGAAAGTAGGTAAAGGGAGCATTTCGACAAGTGCCTTTGTCGAAATGTTGACTTTACTGACATTCCTCGTCCTACAGTTATTCACCTCTAACGTCCATCTTCCTGGGAACCTCTCTCTTGTTTTGGATTTCTTTCGATAGGTTGTTTAGCTTTTTTCTGGAATGTAGTAGCTCCAGGTATATTAAAGGGCACTTGAAACATGGTGGTACAAGCAGAGAAGCTTCCAAGCAGAAGAATTCCGCGTAGAATTTTTTAATGATGTCTGCACTTTCGGGCTTGGAAATAAGGCGTGCATTAGTTACATGTTTTGAATTGCCTCCACCGGTTCAAAGACACAGCGTCGTCCCAGTCAATGTTTAGCCCTCAGTGACTTCGCATCCCCGCGAGAGAGAAGAAAGTGGTAGTTGACGCCTTCTTTCACCAGGACAAAAACTTGAGCCTACTGCGACCGGTATTTTAACCTCAAGATTACCCTTTCGCAGTGCCCCTTTTTGCGACAACTGTCAATTTTTCTTTCTGCATTTGTCCTGCTTCTCACTACTGTTGATATTGAAGCTCCACGCTTGCCAAGAGCTTGCAGTGCGGTGGAGTAAACTTGAGAATTCAGTAAGTTGGTCTCACTTCCCGTCAGTGATCCAGAGCGAGGCCTTCGTGTTATTTGTTTCTTTGTCTGGTTGCACAATGCATATAACTTCAAGGCATCAAAGGGATCTGAGTCGGCCGCACCAAGTTCAATAACTGATCTTCCTGTATGTGGGAAAACCTTACGTTCGAGTTGCTGGATTGAGAATCAGACTACCAGTAAATATCCAGCCACGTTTTCGAGGTTCGCTGAGACCAATAGTAGGGAAGACTTGCAGCAGCTCTACTAGTGCATTGAGTGTTTTCGCCCTTTTGTTTGGGCATGTCGTTGTAAATCTCTCGGGAGACCGTGAATTACGAGCGCTAAGTTTGATCTCAGCGGCACCTCTCGTTCAGTAGGTCGTAGCAGTCGCTGCTTTTCAAAAAAGCAGTGAAGCGGGGAGCCAGAACTACAATGGTCGAACAGCGCCTGGTCGAATCGTTGAAGGTCGTTTTGTCGTAATATAGACAGGAAGCTCTCTTTCTATGTGAATCAAGCTTTGCAAATGCGCTTTAGGAAGCGCACCTTGCGCCACTTTTTCAATACGCAAATGATGAATGGTTGCATGTTTACCACCGCGTCATTTTTGGATAGTCAACCAATGTATTTCCCTGACTCTCCATCAAAAGCTATCCATCTTTCTATGTTATCAGAAGACGCCGTAAACATTTCTGGGCGTAAAACTTCAACTGGATGGTTGGAAACTCGCCTGTGGCGTAAAGACGACACGATAGTTTCCTTCATGGCATTTTGTTACGAAAGTTGTTGCTGTTGTATAAGTATGGCCTGAATAATTGTGCATCTCTCGCCATATGAGGTCGCACATCCGAATAGTCGTATGAGTACCAGCTGATTGAATAAGGCTACTAGGATATTCACTTTCGCAGAACTTCGTTGAAAAAATTACTCAGGAGACACAGAAGACTGCTACAGAATTACATCGAGGCGCTCACCCGTGGTGTCCTCTATCAGATCGAGCCGAGAATCACACTTGCAGCTCTTGGATACCACTCGGTCGTTGCACCTCTCCCCGAAAAAGACCCATATTTTCGTCCTCTAATCGGCTGCGCTAAATTATGTAAAAAGCCCACATGTAATAAATACACGAAACAAGCGTCATTCGACATTTCTGACTTCATTATTCGCCTCTTCCACCCCCTCCACCTCTAGTGCTCTCCCACTTCCGCTTTGGCGCGTTTCATACTTGTCAAAAGAACTGTTTGCGTAAAGCTTGCTTACTTCAAAGCAACCATTGGGTCAACTATTAGCAACATCAACTTGTTTTTTCAACTACCGCTCATGTAAAACTCTTTGTACATGTTAACAGAGTGATGATTTGGACGAGTTGGCGCAGTTCAATCATGCTGGCGGTCAGCGCGCTACGCCCACAACAAGCTGCGTTAAACCCAAGAATATACCAAGGACGCAGAGTTGCCTACCTACTAAATTTTACTGGACAACCGTACGCCTATATAGCGTGAAAACGGGAACAACAAACAAAACACCGACACCAGAACTCCGTATAGGGTCCTTGGGGTATTGTCAATAAATAAATAAATAAATAAATAAATAAATAAATAAATTCGTTACTAACTTGTTTAGCGTTCTTTGATGGGAATGTATGTAAAGCAGTTACGTTTTCCTCTGTCCAGTTTTCTTTACTATGCTATTTTCATTGTACTATCTTCCTAATCCACGAATTATCTGCTGCGTGTATAGCTCTTGTTTGATTTAATTGAGTGCTTATTTGTCTTGCTCTAACTTGCAAAATTTTCTAACAAAATACGTGTTGGAACTTCATCTTGAAGATGTTTTTGGTGTGGAGCGACTAGCAAATGGACGCAGAGAACGAACAAAACACTCATAGTTCTGCGTGTGTGTCCTGTTTGTCTCTTCGTGCGTACTAGTCGCGCTACACAGAAAGGGCCTTCAAGATTACTTTGCAATGACAGAGGGAATCAAATGTTTTCGTAAGTCCTAAAAGATCATATATATCTCGCGGAGATTATTGATGGGAGAAGGGCCGCCGTGAACTACCTCTAATAGCATAACAGCTGACAATCCGCTACGAAAGTCCATGCTATTATGGCACTAGAATATATATATATATATATATATATATATATATATATATATATATATATATATATATGTATTATCTCAAGGAAAATGTTTTGTGTTTAAGAATGATGAGCTCGGAAATTCGACAACACATGCTGGTAATTAAAATATGAGAAAAAGCTACACGGCAGGTTACTACCTCCATCCTCAGGGATTGGGAAAATTGTGTCCTTCCAGGCAGCCGTGCAGAAGATTGCTTTCTCTTACATGAGTCTCCTTATGTTGAATTGCAATAAGGGTTATTATTACACGTTATGAAATCCTTGTAAATATACTTTTCAGTGGTGCTCGGTCTTCGTGTCTGACATGATCGTAAATTTTCCTTTAAATTCAGCAGTAATGCAGAAGCAGCCTGCACAATTACCTGGTTTTTATCCTGATTTTGAACTGCGAACTACGGCCTCCTTTATTATCACATTCCAGCAAGGATACTTCGCTAAACTATTCGGGATGTAGCAGAACTGCGGGTGGAGGAAGGACTTACGTGTTTCGCTCATATTTCCAGAGAACGCAACGCTTGACAAGAGCGTAGGCGAACTAACAGCAAGTAAGCATTGCGATTTCTTTCCTTTATACAAAGTAGATGCCGTCGTGTGTGCCTCCACTCATCATCACCTGTCAGCAGAGCTGCAGAGCAGGATAGCGCAGAAGTAGATTAAACCATAGGCTGCGGATCACACCGGTGGCTATCATTGTATTTTTATGGCCGTAAAATAGGTGTGCATATACCGAGGTTAAAGTAACATCGAGATCTTAGGAGGGAGTTATCACAGTTTTTACGCACATCTCAGTGCATCATAATACCCGCCGGGGTGGCTCAGTCAGCTAAGGCGTTGCGCTGCTGAGCACGAGATCGCGGGATCGAATCCCGGCCGCGGCGGCCGCATTTCGATGGAGGCGAAATGCAAAAACGCCCGTGTACTTGCGTTGTAGTGCACGTTAAAGAAGCCCAGGTGGTCAAAAATTATTCCGGAGCCCTCCACTACGGCATGCCTCATAATCAGAACTGGTTTTGGCACGTAAAACCCCAGAAAGAAGAAGAAGTGCATCATAATTTCTGCGGACAGCTGTAGAACTCTTTTGAAACCATACATACGTATGTTTCGCTTTGCAAGCATTAACGAACAAATAAGCATGATAACTTGTTGTACCTTACAGGTTGACCATAGCATGAAACGGCGAGCTGCGCCTCTGAACAACTTAATGAAAATCGAAGCACCACATCCTCCTACCGGTTACCTGTGTTGTAAACATTCTGCTCGTAAAAGAAGGGGGTTCAATTGACTACAGCTCAGCCATTTCGTATTCTACCTAGAATGCATGCAACGTCTGTGGCGCAGAATACTCCCGGTGAAATTCCGACAGCATTCATTTTAGCGCGAAATTCCGGCCTCGGCCACCTTGTCACCGGCGGTGCTGCTCGCGACCGTGTAGGCAGCGACTCCTGCTAAAATTACTAAAGCTCTTCTATTGTTGCCCTTGCACGTCGATAGTCCCGTTGGTGCCCAGGGTTACCCAGGAACAACAGACGAAAACATAATTTTTCCTTATTGGTAACTGTGATTGGATACACCTGGCGCCATTTGGTGAGGCGCCTGAGTATTCTGAACCTCGCGAAAGCAGATACATGGTTTGCAGGTGCGTCACTTCCGGATTGTTTCGCGAGCGCGCTAGGTACCACGCTGATCGCGCTGCTGCGTTGCTAATCCGAGCCTCCTGTTGGCGTCTTGATTGTGCCAATCTGCCCAATTTTAGGTTGTCGCACAAGAAGTAACACTGTGAAGAAGGCAAACTACGCGAAACCAAGCACGTATAGGTCGACACCGTTTACCAAAATGGATAACGGGGCAGTGCAAACGCCCAATGCTGTCGGAATAAATGTTGGTGTGGTTGGCTAGCTTGCAAACCTGGATAAATCAATTTCCTTTCCAGAAAACGTATGGCTCCTTTTCAGATGTGCGCAATGTACTCATGATTGGGGGAAGCTCAAGGGTTGAAGCCAAGATAAATAAAAGTGAGACGAAAAACACATCGCGAGCGCTTTGCGAGCGCAGGGTCAATATCAGTCTGCCAGGAAAGATTGCCAGAGGTATACACGCCGAGGTATTTTAAGTATTGACTTGCGTTAAGCTAGCGTTATTAAGAAAGTACATGCAAGGCCCATAGTTAGAAATACGACGTGAAACTATCACCGGTTTACATTTATTGCGGGTATATTTCACTTTTATTCAATATACACATAAAGGCCATCAACATGATGGTAGTACACAGGGGGAGGGTAGTCACACATCACTTCCAGTGTTCCAGTGTTTTGTTGTGGGTGGTAGAAATGATGTCGCACAAAAAGATGTGTCACATATGGGAAGTTTTATTTTTTAATGGTCTCGGCACTGAAAGAGCTGCTGGTTGAGCGAAAAAATCGTCATGAAGCGATGCGTCGGGATAAAGCTTGTGAGGGCGTGATTGATAAGCGCGAAACTTTACGCCGTACGCAGTTTTTGGTAGAATTAGTGTTCTATAGGCGAGCTTTCAAATGCTTATTGGAGCTTGTTTCAGATTTCGTCTTAGAAAACCAAGGTAGCGGTTAGTTGCGGTAAGGGGGATGTTAATACGCGTATTGTAGTTCCAGCTTAAATGACATTGCAACTAGACAGGAAGGTATTTATAGTTATCGGTAAGTTCAACGGCACTGTTGTGAGTGTGATGGGTAAATGACGTTGCTTTTGTTTTAGAAGGGTTTAGTGTAATTAGCCAAGACGAGCACCACGTGGTTACTGCATACAAGTCAGATTGGATGGCTAGCCGGTCGCTGACGGAGGAAATGACACGATATATTGCGCAGTCTGCAAAAAAAAAAGCCGTATTCAGGAAGAAACAGCTGAATAAGTCGTCAATACAGACTGCAAAGAGTAGAGAATTCTTAGCGAATGATTATCCAAAAGAATCGAACGATGCATTAATTAGGTCAGCTTGAAGCGCAAAATGGTAAGAGTGGTTTGAAAGTTCATGATAACTAGCACAATCATCAGCGAAAAGCTTTACTATCGAAGAAATGTTTTTTGGAACGTCGTTAATGTAGGTGAACAGTAGGAGTCCGAAAACCGAGCCTTTCGGGACGCCAGATGTTACCTTGTTCGAAGGCAATTTGTTTTCGCTAGCAGTTACAAATTGCGGTACGTTAGAAAAAAAGCACTCGGTCCATTTCAAGATATAATCGACAATTTTGAGCAGGGTTAGTTTTAAGAGTAGTAACTTGTGGCAAACAGAAGTTACAAATAGTTCGTAAACTTTAACAGATCGATTTCTAAAGCCATGTTGATGAGCTGAAAAAAAATGAATTGTTCTCGAGAAAAAAGACGAGATGTAAGTCACATGTTGCATGATTTTACGCCGTATTCTTGTTAATTAAATTCCCATATAGTTGTTAGGATCATCAGCATTACCAGAGTTGTCTAGCGGAACCATCTTCCCAGTCTTCCAGTCGTTCGGCAGTACGCAGGAATCCAGGGATTCTGAGAATACCTTAGAAAGAAATTACTGAGGAAGAAGTGTCGATGTTTTTAAAAACTTTCTGGCTTATACTATTTTCACCTGGAGAATAATGCATCTTGAAATATTAAACTACGAGGGCGAATCAGAAAGTCTTTGCCCCTATTTATTTTTAGCCAAACTAAGGATGTAAAGGCGAAGTCAAAATATTCATTCCCAGTGGTGGACCTTTCTTGGACCGGCCCGACCTTATCTGCCGGTAGTTCCTCGGCACGGCGGTGCTGTCTGTTGTTGAAGATGGCGGTTGTGCTTCACACGTTCACAGCGTAAGAGCAACGAAGTGTGATTCGTTTTCTAAGCAGCAATGCACGAACGCCTATCGAAATCCACAGGTAAATGTAGCCCACGTATGAGGAAAGGTGTCTCGCTTTGAGAAGTGTGAGGTGGTGGTTTGTGAGTTCGCCGTGAACCAAGACAGCAGTCCAACGGTGGTTCCACCGTGAGCCGGACGAATTCTCAAGTTTAGTGCTGCGATGGGACTGATGTCTCAACCGGTGTGGGGGAAAACCGTGTAAGGTACTCAGAATAGTACGTTTACTTTCGATTGCCTTATTTTGGCTAAATAAAAAATAGGGGAAAACACTTTCGGGTTCGCCCTCGTAGGTGGCGTATGCCATTAAAGCAAAAAGTAATCGGTTCCATTAAGTTGCAATCACGAGCAGTAACTTTTGGTAGTGAAGGCGGAATAAACTGAAGCAAGCTGGAAATACTGAGTTGAAATTAGTGCAAACGTTTTCACGGCACACTTCGATCGTTATCAACTGTTAGTCGAATTCGTTCTTCATTGTCACTATTTACGACATGCCAAATCTAGCGTGGGTTGGTCACGAACAATCACCGCATGGTTATTTCGTAGAATGTACGCTTGGCCGTAGAACAATCACTTGTGTTGCCATAGGCGAGTTGGTACGGTAGCATAATTCTGTTGCATCTCGAACAGACGACGATGTAGACGAGATACACGGGACGAGCTCGGCATATCTGATCTGCCTGTTCGTCCTTTCGCGCTGCAGCAAAATTACCAACTCGTTCAACTTTCGAGCCTAGTCATTTCTTCTGCACAGGTACCTTTGCGATGTGGCCGTATTAGCCTTTCCAATGAAAACAGCGCTCAGCCTGTGTATCTGGTCTACGTCTTCGTCCTTTCGCGCTGCAACAGAATTAAATACGCACTTGTCTACTTGGCCGCCCCATCATGATAAGCTGTCCACCACGCTGGGTTAATGGAGGACCTAGCTTTTCGATATATGCGTTTCTTTTTATGCAGAATCCCAGAAGCCGTTTAAATATCGCTGTAAACAAGGGGGATGTATTGTTTGTTTTACTTTTACGTAGCGGTGTTGCGCTCGCACCCATGCGTCTGTTTTCACCAAGCGCCGAAGCCGGCACGCATGCGTGTTGTCTACAAGGCTGTTGTGTTTCCCTCTGCTCTTGTCACGGCGGGGTTTTAAATAGGATAGCGGAGCCACGCCGAGGCGATTCTGTGTATCTTCTTACGGCAACTATGCCCTATTAAAACGTTGTTCCTCATCCGGTCTCATGTTCCTGACTCGGCTCGGAGCCCTTCTCGGCCAAACGTAACAGCTGGTGGCAGCGGTGGAATGGCAAGCCCTCTGAAGCTCTGCGGCAGCAGTCAATGAGGCTTTCGTTTTGTACCCTGGTACGCCGGGTTTTATCATTTCTTGGCCGAAGCAGGAAACAGGAAGGGCGACTAGAGGGGATTATTGTCACAGCTGCGGGTAGCCAAGGAACTGAATAACTTGCTAAGTGCAGATTTGTTAGCTATAGCAGAAGAGCATGTGGAATGTAGCAAAGCTGTTCGGAAACCCGAAATTGCAGGCAAAACTTTAGATTGCTCGGCCAAGGCCGACGAAATTGCTGAAGCAGTGGATGAAGTCCAAAGGACACGCCGTGTCAGAGAAACAGATTAAGAACTGAAGCATTGCCAACTAGAGCAACTAAAGCAGACACTGGCAAACAAGGCAGAGCGAAGACCCGTCAATTATGACATGAGAAACTTTCTTCAGCCTTTTGCCATCAGTAGGGAATTGCGGCTCTTTGACAAACGTTCATCGCATTTGTAAAATAATGGGCTTTGAGCTGTCTTCCCAGCCCCAGAGACTTCTGAGCTTGTTGCCGGCACAAGCCGCCGATATTCTGGCCAGGCTGAGCCCCGAAGAAACGGAGCGTTGCGAGGACGTAAAAGGCGGGTTGTTGCCAAAGTATAGGCTGTCACCTGAAGCTTTCCGGTTAAAGGTTACAGAAACAGTTAAACGGCTACACGGAAGCTACTCAGAGTTTGCGTACAAGCTAGCAGGCTTTCTGGAAAATGGATGAAAGGGGCTGAAGCGTATCATGACAAGGCGAAAACGTTTGAGGAAATTTGCCTAGAGCAGCTTTGAGCAGCCTAGAGCAGCTCTCAATTAAACTGAGGTAATGGGTTCTCGATAGGTCACACGTGAAAACGGACAGGCAGCGGAGTATGGCAATGACCTCACGTTTTTTTCGGTATTAGCAGAACGATATTGCTAATACCGAAAGAAAAAACGTGTGGGTCCTACGGATTTCTACAGTGGAGCGGAGATTATCTCGTAAGCCAGAGAAGAAAGATGGCAATGAACTACAGGAATCCTTACAGTCATGGCACAAGTCGTTTGAGGTGCAGAAACTAATTGTACTCGTATGTTTTATTGGCCAGTAATCAGGACACTTAGCCGTGTGGTGCCACGTTGCGGAAGTGTCCCCGATCTAGTTCTTTCTGGAGCAAAACGAAGACCTGAGCCGCTACTCTGGACATTCCGCCATTTTCTTCGAGGCGTGACGTAAGCGTGACGCTTACAAAATGGTGCCCATAACCCTAATTTGCTTTCGTAATGTAACGCAAATTTGACGTTTCGCCTAAGAAACTGTAATGTTGGCATTGAACAAATTTTTCACAAATTCTTGTCTCACATTTTCATGCATATGCAACATGAGTACTAGAATGCACAATCTGTCATGCAAATATAAATTTAAAGGCTTGTGGTGCTGTCAGCCTTACCATGCTGACAGCACTGGTGTTATGTATGTCTATAAATATTCTGCAATGCCACTTAAGTGTTGCTTGAACGTCACATACGTACGTTGCCTGAAAGCTCAAGTGACATAAGGCAACATCCAGATTACGTTGTCAGGAAGTTCCGTTAATGTTATGTCAACGTCATCAATGTGCTGCTCAACGTTGCCATAACGTTACGGCCCAACGTTGCGTGGCGATCAAAAAAGCGGACATTAGAAGCATGTAGGCAACGTTATGCACCGACATTTGTGCACTTTCACAGAAAGTTACGGCAACATTTTGCGTTACTTGGGGTTCATTTCCTGGAATTAAGGTGAATTGTTCGGTGAAGGAACGTCATAGAATACGGAGGTTTCACTATTTTGGCTGTCGGCAGCAGAGACAGGCAGACATAGATCAATGCATATTGATGAAATGTGCCTGATGAAATAAATCATTGTTTCCCAATTCTTATTTCCAGAATTTTTGATTTTCAGCATCCTTCGAACGTACTCACGAACAGATATTACTAACAGCGTTTGTGTGCCGAAGGCACAAAATCACAAGAGGTAGTTTTTCTTAACAGACACCGACGCTTGCGCTATTACGGAATACAGCCTTGGAAACAAAGTGCGCTTAAAAATGGCTATTCAGATTCCAATACGCAAATAAGCACATTTCTTACAGATTATCCTCCAAATTGAGAAATATGTTCATCTCTTTGATTCCGTTTTTACTAGCTCAAAATGGATCCACGGTTGCGGAACCCTTGCCAAAGGAACACAGAAGCGGCTCCTCATCCTCACTGCCTACAGCCATTCTGAATAGAGGACGGGGTGAGTAACAATATAACCAATAACAGCAAAGGCAGAATGACGTAAGCTCGGTCGTGGCATCTCCATCGAACTTCACTGCTCGCTTTTGAACTTCATAAATTTCCTTAAAGCTGTCATTGCAGCTGGTTCCGAGGCATTTGGTTTCCTGCAGTTTATGCAACTGATTTGAGAACAAAAGTCACGCGTAATAAACATTTTATCACGTGCTAGCACCCCAGTCCACTGGCCTCAAGATTTCAAACAACAAAATGCAGCTTATGCGGGAGAGACTAGTTCATCTACCTAGCTGCAATATGAAGGAGGTGCCAGTAATTTCTGTGGTCTCCGTGATATCATAAACCAATTATCGTAGATAGCTGAATGCAAAGTCGCGCACAGACAAAGGCGAGCGTTCTTTTTTTGTCTGTCCACCACATAGCTACCAAAGTCAGAACGCAATATCAGATAACCCAACAGTGAGACTTTTTAAATTTTAAATTGGTAGGCCCTTTCCGTGACGTCCGGGCCATAACTCACGTCGGTCGTTCGCTGGAGTCCTAACGGCGTATACGCATGCCTCCCACAGTGTGTCCGGTAGTTCGCTGTAGTTCGCTACACTGGTGCACTTCTCAAGGTTATTTCGAGTAGCTTCTTCGGCTGTATTCAATAGTACAAGTTTATAAAAATGGCTTGTGCGAAATTGTGTGTGGGTCGCAAGTTTGTATGTGACGTTAGTAGCAAGACGACGGCGGTGCTGTGAAGGAGATGGCATGACGGCCAATTTTCGTACTGCGGCAAAGAAATGCTTCAGCCTATTTTAGTACGAGGTGGACAGATAGAGAAGGCGGTTAAATCTCGCACAGCTTTTGCATAACGTTTGCTGCTACGAACGAATGACTCGGAAATTTAGGCCCATTCCGAAGACATTCCACTTTACACATCGTCTCAAAGCGCTATCTGCCATAAGGGAAGCATGGCACAAATCGGCACGCCCTCGCTTTTGTAGGCAAGTTGTTGCTATGCATTGTGATGTGCACGATAGACGGCCTATAATTCGCCCATTTCATACCTATGGCTGTGGCATAATGAAACTGGCGCATGCGCTCGTTCGACAACATATACTACGCGTCTGACGCAGGCGCCACTCGTCTGAAAGAGCTTGCTGCTGTTGTCACGACAGACATATGCGTGCTGTTATGCCCTATTTCTTTATTGCGATAGCAATTATATGGACACTTCAAGCGGATTTCAGCCAATTGGTGTCGCCGTGAGGTTCCGTATAAAGTCTAAGGGCGATAAAATCGTCGCCGCTCGCCGTATGCGGCATGTGCGAGTGAAAGCGCGCGAGGGACACGCGCTTTCGCCGAGAACAAACGCACGGCGGAGTGCAAACGCGACGTCTTCCGTCGCGCGAAAGGCCGTGGGGGGATGGGAACGAGGGAGGTACGGACATTCTGCTCCGCCATGAATTGGGTATTTCGCGACCGCGCGCAAGGGGAACTGGCGACTCAATCTCGCGCGCGAAAGGAGGAAAGCGGAAAGGTAGCGCGGGAAGGAGGGGATGCGGCTTCTACTCTGCCAGCAACTGCGTACGTGTACTTTGCGCGGCCGCGGGTGGTCGCGCGCGCCGTATCTCTCAAACGATTTGCAGACGGTTCATACCTTTATCATAGAAAAAGAAATTCAACAAGAGGGTACACTCGGCGATAACTGGCCACAGGAACTACGTCACGCTAGTATTGATGCCATCCGTCAGCTGCCGCGAGCATCGAAAAAAAAAAGAATGTGAAATAAAGCTAAAAGACTTTTTTAGTTTCTTTTATTCTTTCCCGCTAAAACTAAAAAGTTTTGCCTATAAATGAACTTATGCTTTGACACTTATTGTTCTTGCGTTACCCAGCGACACGCCAATGTCGCGCCAGATGCATGCGTCATGCGCCAGACACGCCACCGACGCGAGCGAGACCGGCTGCATGTGAGCGCTCGCCTGTTCGGCAACCCGTCTGTGCTTTTTTTTTAATGTAGCCTGATTGCTCGGGCTCTCGGCGTATTCTTGCGTTCCTTCTGTACTCCAACACGGCACCACTATTGGACTACGGCAAGGTGAGAAATTTTATCTGACAGCCTGCGACGTATTTAAGCTTACGGCACGGAACTGAGACCTTTTTTTTATTCACAAATTCTCCAGTTTGCTTGCAGAAAACCAGAAGGGTCAGGACTAAAGGCGCTAGCATGCGCCTGACTGAGGCCCAGACCCGGCACATTTAGCGAAAAACAGCTCGGCAGTCCTGGCGCAGTTAACTTGAGCTAATTAATCGATCTGGGACATGTTTGCGACGCTTTTTATGGGCCCCAACATTATTGTAACTTATTTCGGTACTTTTGAGGCATGCTGGGCGCTATGACGAAGTTAGCGAGAACCAGCTCGGCCGGGGTGCACAGTTAGTTTCGTGTGTACTGCATCTTACTAGTACAAGTTTGTGGTGCTTTCTCCGACGCCAAACATTACTGAAAAGTAATTTCGCTTCTTTTTGGAGTAATTTTGAGGCACGCTGGCCGCATAGGGCGCTGTGAGGCAGTTAGCGAGAACCAGCTGGGCCGTGGTGCACAGTTAGTTTCGCGTGTACGGCATCTTACTAGTACAAGTTTGCAGTGCTTTCTCCGACACCCAACATTACTGAAAAGTAATTTCGCTACTTTATGGGGTACTTTTGAGGCACGCTGGCCGCACAGGCCGCTGTGACGCAGCTAGCGATAATCAGCTCGGCCGCGGTGCTCAGTGTACTGCATCTTACGAAGACAAGTTTCTGACACTTTTTATGGCCCCGCAACAACATACACCTTCTTTCGGTACTCACGCGCTTGACGAAAACGCGACGAGCGATTGCCAAGAGTTAAAACACGGGTGTCTGTTGCTTGCACCGGCAGCTAAACGCACAAAAGATAACACCGAGGAACGCAACAACCAGGGAGTTGTAACTAGAAATTCCGTCTTCTGAACGAATTAAAACAGGCTTCGCACCCATGCATTTGTTTGCAGTGCGAGTAGAAGGCATTCTGCGAGCGTCTAGCATGGTCTGGCTGGGATCCTCTTGTGATCATCTCTGTGTACTATGTAAGACACTTTTCACTTTCGTGTAGTACCGATTCCTATGAAAGAGGGATCAACCATAACTTTTTATTGCGATAGCAATTATATGGACACGTCTAGCAATTATATGGACACGTCAACCGGATTTCTGCCGTCGGCGTCGCCGTCGCCGTGAGGTTCCGTATAGATAAAATCTTCGCCGCGCGCCGTATGCCCGAGCGGAAGCGTGCGGAGACGTGGCGCTAACACGGAGAGCGAACGCACTCAATCTCCCATGGGCAAGCAAGGAAGCGGGAAGCCAGCGTCGGAGGGAGCGGGGGGGGGCAGGGGGGGGGGCGCACTTCTACTCTGCCAACAACCGCGCCCGTCGCTCGCCCGCACCGTCTCTTATCTCCACACGGCTCTGACCTTTGTATGCGCTGTGCATTCGCCGCTCAGTTTCCGTTGAAGCGATAGACCGCACGTACCTCGCCCGCTGCGGCGTATGCGCTTGCTGCCAGCGTTTTGACAGTCGTCTGCAGTCATCCAGTGTGATCTATTCATGCTGTGCGCGCTCACACCACGCTTGTTCATTCAGTTAGTAATAGTCGGGCCACATTTTCCAACGCACGCTACACATGCAATGCTGCCCAGATCGGCAGTGCAGCGCTACAGGTGTGTCCCTTCGCACGCGCTGCCCACGGGAAGCGCTTCTCATCAACACCACCTTTTCACACGCGCCTTCTCGTGGTCATCGAGTCTCTCTTCATGTCGGTCTACTTACGCTGCAGCACACCTGTTTACTTAATCAGCGCATGTTTACTACAATTCATATTCCTACCAAATCCGCTCACCTTACTTCGTATGAAATTGCTGTGTTGCTATCGCATTCATTGCTTCGCCCCTAGGGCGAAACTGTGACATTTTTTTAAATACCTGTGGCACATAGCACAATTCTAGCCCTCGAGCTCGATTACTCGAAGAGGCAGACATGACTGGCACGAGAAATGAAAATGCATAATCGACTAATAACTAAAACCTTACTAAGAAGTTGTTTTTACGTATAGCGTACCATCGCGTCGGCTGAGGCCAACTTGTTATGTAAACGCGCAGTCGCCCGTGTATTTCTGCTGTTCAAGGGCAGGAAATTATGGCCGGGATTGAGAGAATGCTTGCAAATCGGATGTTTTCTGCATATTTTAGGGTATTGTTCGAGATGAGTCACGCATTTTCTGCGCCATGCCTGTAAAAGCGAATAAGCTTTTGTTTGTAAACCACCAATTCACCACTTTCGCACGTTTCGCCTCTACACGCAGTGTTACTATAATGTCTAAATACCAAAATGACACATGCTTGTAATTTACTTTTTTCAGCTGATGCCGTCCGGCGGAGATTCGTGCACAACCTACTGCTGCTTACCAGGTGCCACAACGTTGGATGAATTCCCAAAAACTCGGAACGAGCATTTATACAGAGCAAAATAAACGTTTCCTCATTTCACAAGGCGTCTTGCGTCTACTTTATGAAATCGCACGTTGCACAGATTCGATGGAGGTTTGTAAAGATCGTTCGCAATCAATTTTAATAAATAATAAAACAATTCCGCGCCAAGACCGCGGGGTTGAGCAGTAGAAGGTTGAGCAGTAGCAAGAAAATGCACCGCCGATCCGCGCAGGCGCCGTAACGCCTACCAGCAGTGGCGTTAAAAATGCGCGCGCCGAAAACCGAAACCGGAAGTGTGGCTCAGGTGTTAATTCTGACTCTTGGTGCGCTGCAGTCAATTCGGCCGCTGGACTCTATGGGAGTGTCTGCTGTTCAATTATTTTCTCTATGACTTTATGCGCGCTGTGCTTTTGCCTCTCAGTTTCCGTTGAAGCGATAGACCGCACAAAGGTCACTTCGCTCGCTGCTGCGGCGGCGCTTGCTCACGCCAGCGTTTTGACAGCGAGGGACCGCATTTCCATAGAGGCGAAATGTAAAAACGCCTGTGTGCTAGCGTTGTAGTACACATTAAACAACTTCAGGTGGTCAAAATTATTCCGGAGCCCTCCGCTACAGCGTGCCTTATAATCAGAAATGGTTTTGGCACGTAAAACCCCAGAAAGAAGACAGCGAGTGACCCCGGTCAGCGAGTGTGATGTGTTCATGTTTTCTTGGGCGCACTGACACCATGCTTGTTAACTAAGTGAGGAAGCGAATGGTTCCAGGTTTATACGGCCGATAAAACTACTATCCTTACTAACCTAATTGCTATCGCAATTGATGCTTCGCCTTTCGGGCGAAACAGACCTTTTTTTATTGCGATAGCAATTATATGGACACTTCAAGCTCATTGCTGCCGTCGCCAGGACGTTCCGTATAATGTGCAATCACGATAACATCAACGCCGCGCACCGTACGCCGTATGTGCGAGCAAAAGCTTGCGAGGGCTAGCCGACGATCGCGGCTCAATCTCCAGCGCTTGAGGGAGAAAGGCGGGGCGGAAGCGCGCCATCTTCTGTCGCGTGCGAGGCACAGGGGCCAGTAGCTTCGTATACGCTGTGCTGTCGACGTTTAGTTCGCGTTGAAGCGAGAGACAGCACGAAGGCCAATTCCCTCGCTGCTGCTGCTGCTGCTGCTGCTGCTGCTGCGCGTCATGACTGCAGCGTTTTGACAGCGAGTTTCCGCGGTTATCGAACGAGATGTACTCATAATGGCGCGCGTAGCAGCGTGCTTGTTAGCTTAGTTGGTAAACGAGTGTTTGCAAGTTTATTTTATTTATTTATTTTATTTATTTATTTCACAATACTGCAGGCCATGACAGGCCCAAGCAGGAGTGGGAAATCAAAACATAACTAGTATAAATCGGGATTACAAATGAATAATGTCATTAACAATCAAACAGGGTTACATCGCTACACATAAAATACGTGCTTAGGAACCAGCAAAAAGAAAACTAGAACAAAAATTTTTCCAGTGCCGTTTGAAAATCAGCCTCCTCAAAAATGGTTTTAGGCATAGCATTCCAGTCAGAAATTGTCTAGGGAAAGAAACTTTGTTTAAATGCATTGGTTTTAGCAAATATTGGTTTCAGTGCATGGTCATGATTGTGTCGAGTCTTTCTGGTGTCTAAGGGTTTTACATATGAAGGTATGGACATGTCAAATTTACCTTTCAACATGTTATGCAAGAACACTATCCGAGCATATTTTCGACGCACCTGTAATGTTGTAATCCCGTGTTCTTGCATAAGTTTAGTAGGGGAGTCACACCTTTTATATTTACCAAAAATAAATCTGATTGCCTTTCTTTGCAACATCTCAAGTCTATATGTATCCTGCTTAGTTACGGGATCCCAAATTACGGAAGCATATTCTAATTTCGACCTTATGTAAGTATTCTACGCTAATAACTTTAGCTTTGTTGGAGCTTTGTTTAGTTTCCTTCTTAGGAAACACAACTTCGTAAATGCTGATGCACATATATCTGAAACGTGACCTGACCAGGATAATTTAGAAGTAATTGTAACGCGTAAATACTTATAGCTTGTAACCTTTGCTATAGCTTGGTTACAAAGCGTATAGGAATAAGAACTAGGCTGTAATTTACGTGTAACTGTTAATAAGACTGTTTTTTGCGCGTTAATTTCTATATCCCAAGTTCGACACCACTGTTCAATCTGGAACAATTGTTCCTGCAATACAACATGATCACTCTCACACAATATCTCCTTGTATATGGTACAGTCATCAGCAAAAAGTTTTATACACACTGTATCAGACAAAAATTCAATGAGCTCATTCACATAAACTAAGAAAAGCAAGGGTCCGAGTGCACTGCCCTGGGTCACACCAGAAGAGACAGGCCGATAAATCCAATTCTGAGGTCGTGAGGGCGCTGGGCAAAGACCATAAAAATAACTACCTGGTGGCCAGCAACAGTAACGCGAGCTATGCTCATTCGAGCAGCAGCGACCGTCGCACCATCAGCGACACATACGACTCGGGTCGCAGGAGGTGTAAGGATCTTTTTCATGCGACGATGAATATTGGCACTCATGACAGAGACGTGCGCCCCCCTATCGATCAAAGCTCTGACAGGGACGCCGTTGAAGTGGACTTCAAGAGTGTTCCGGAGAGCACGTCAGGGCAACCCAGGTTAAGGTGCCCCCTATTTTTAGTACCAGTTTACTACCGACATACAACACTGTTTCTTTCAGACTGTTCATTATTTGCGTCCTTCACAGTTATATTGTGAAGGTGCTTCATTTTTACGTTAGTGCACTAATAAATGAAACTTGTTTTTGAATCCTATTCGTTTATTAAGGTTGTATTCTTGCTATCATTGTCGTACGTAATCTACTTACATAGAATACTCCGGCACCCTGAAAAGGAATGCATTCACTTCTTGCCGGACCACGGCCGCCATTGTGATGCAAATAAACATACCTTGAACTCGTTCTCTCCGAATTAAAGGCTGAATAAAACGCTGACGACATCCTGAACAAGATTAACAAGTGCCGTAGTAATTAATCATTTAGTGCCTGTATTCGAAAGTTTATTTTTTACAGGCTGTGTTCTTGTACCGCAGAAACTTCAACCTGATGTATCTCAAGGGCTCATGGGCAAGTTATTCTCGAGTATACAATATAAACCATCATCGTGCAACTCCATGATGCCCTGGCGGCAAGTCACCATGGCGTGCCACGCAAGTGTGACGACGCTGATTCATTTGCATTGGCATATACTTATCCTCTGTAGCGCCAGTGACGTCGACGCGATCGCCCTAGGAAAGAAGACGAGATCAGGCGATGTCACGAGCGGCGCCGGTGCTGGGAAGCGAACTGGGAAGCGAAGAAATAAAACAACGGTTGAGTTTGAGCTTCGGTACTGGAACAACGTCTCCAAGAATTTCCTCACCGACCATGGCCTCATTGTAGACATCAACGGACAACTTCTCCTGGAAGTGACAGCTTATCTCTAGGTGCAAGGCATTTCTGCGCCGCAAGCCAGATTTAACGCTATCTTGCGCTAGTTTCCAATGGATCCTTCGTGGCTTTCTTACGAGAATTTTCCTAAATCACCGCACCGCCCAACTGCAAAAAAAAAAAAAAAAACCGTCTGCCACGACGTGCGACACCATATCATCGCTTCCGGGCATCCTGCATTCTTCCGGCCACGTCGGCTTGGTCCGGACAAGCTCGAAGTCGCACGTGCAGAGTTCGAGCACATGTTAGATTTAGGCATTATTCGTCCATCCGCCAGTAACTCGACAGCTTCACTCCACATGGTGCCTAAGAAATCGGGTGACTGGATGCCATGTGGCGATTACAGATGTCTCAATACTAAGACTATTCCTGATCGGTACCCTTTGCACAACTTACAACATTTCACCGTCGTTCTTCACGGCGCCAACAACTTTTCAAAAATTGACCTTGTCCGCGCCTACCACCAAATTCCTGTGGCTGAGCAAGACATACATACCTGCGACGGTCATTACAACGCCATTCGGACTCAGAGTTTCTGCGAATGACGTTTAGTCTCATGAACGCCGCCCAGTCATTCCACGTTTTATTGATGCGGTAACGCGTGGGCTACCCTTAGTCTTCGCCCACGTCAACGACTTGTTGATATCAAGCAGGTCCGTCGAAGAGCATTTATAACATCTACGACTTTTGCTCCAAGGACAATCTAAAAACGGCATCGTCATAAACTTCTCCAAAAGCGACCTCGGCGTTGACAGTTTCTAGGACATAACCTCGATGCCAGCGGCATTTGGCGACTTTCATCAAAAATGGAAGCAGCAGAGAGCTTCCCCAAGCCCACAACGATCACAAAGCTGCGGCAGTTCCTCGGCAGGGTTAATTTTAACGCGATAGCGTTAAGGGCCCCGTGTCGCAGAAAATCCGGCGTCAGCGTCGGTCTCGGTGTCGCCGTCGGCCTCAGCATCGGCGTCTGGCGGAAATAATCATGCCGAACCACATCATCCCGAACCACCCCGATCGGGCGAGCCCTTAGCATGGCGCAAGGCGTTAGTGAACAAAATTGAATTTCTCAAAGTAAAATCCGTCAGAAAAATCCTAAAGTACGACTTAACCACAATCTAGAGACATCATAGCGTCGAATTGTAACTTGAATATAGGAGAAAAAAGGCTTATAAGCAGCCAGGGATCTTTGAATGCTATTGTGTTGTACTCTTAAAGGCAATGCTTAAGCGTTCTCCAATTCTGATGGTGTTTCGGTGTACTTTGATTCTAGACAACATTGAGGGGAATGTTGAAAACCGAGATTTCAAAAGTTTGATCGGGCCTATGTCGCAGAAAATACGTTGTCGGTGTCGATATCAACAGCGTCCAATAACGCTATCGCGTTCCACTCTTAAAGGCGAAGCTTAAGCGTACTCCATGTTTTTTACCGCCCATTTATCAGAAACTGTCCTGCCATAGTAGCGCCTCTGGATCACCTCCTTACCAAAAGAACACGACGTCTTAGCTGCATTGGGACGCCGCCGCTGAAGACGCCTTCATCAAGATCAAGGGCGCATTGGCAAACGCCCTCCTTCTTGCACATCCTGACCCCACGGCATCAGTGGCCCTCATGGCTGACGCGTCCAGAACAGCCATGGGAGCGGTCCTCTAGCAGCGCATCGATAATTTACGGCAACCCTTAGCATTTTTCTCCAAGAAACTCGCTCCAACCCTAGCTCGCTACAGCACTTTCGGTCGAGAGTCGCTTGGAATTTACCTCGCCATCCGTCACTTTCGCCCTATCGTCGAAGGCCGACCCCTTACCATCTTCACGGATCACAAGACCTTGACGTATGCGCTTTGCAGAGAGTCGTCGACACATACGCCACGAGAAATCCGCAATCTCTTGTTTATATCGGAATTCTCCACCGACATACGACACCTCAGCGGTGACCTGAATGTACCTGCTGACACCCTGAGCCATGTGAACGCCGTGACAGCACCTACACGTCCTGCGCCACTCGATGTGCAGACACTCGCCGCACATCAATTAATGATCCTGAGCTCCTTCAAATGCGCTTATCCAAAACAGCACTGCGGTTGGCCGATATGCTGCTTGATGGCGTCACACGCATCTGCGAAACTTCTACAGGCACACCGATACCATTTGTACCCAGGATGTTACGCAAGCAGCTTTTCGACACACTGCACCAGCTCGCTCACCCAGGTGGTCGTGCTCCACAATCCAGTCGTCGTGTGTGCCACGTCTCGTCTTCTTTTGACTGGTTTTTACTATTCAGTATGTACCAACTGACCCAGACAGCTACTCTACTCCACAACGCCTTCTTTCATTGCGCTACGTATGGCTCCGGATGAACGCCGATGTTCGCGACTGGGAACGTGCAAAAGTTCATCGGTATCCTGTTCCCCCGACACGCCAGTTTCTTCAACCTGATCATCGTTTCGACGTTTTCCACTGACCTTCTTGGACCCCTACAACCGTGTCGGGGATTTCGCTACCTGCTCACCTCTATCGACAGGTTTACCCGTTGGCCAGAAGCAACGCCACTTCAAAACAGTTCTACTGCAACTGTCGCGACAGCTTTTGTCACAACATGGGTTGCTCGCTCCGGTTGCTGCAAAATTATTACTGACAGAGGACAGCAATTCGAGTCCGCTCTCTTTCAAGAGCTCCTGCGGTTTCTTGGCACTAATTGTCTGCGCACGGCCGCGAACCATCCCCAAACCAATGGCCTCGTGGAACGCGTTCATCGCCATCTCAAGTGAGCGCTGATTGCTCATGGCACGCCATCGCAATGGGTTCAACGTCTGCCACTGGTAATTCTGGGTATAGGGTGCCCCTTGAAGTCGGCCATCGGGTGCTCGAGTGCGGAGCTCGTCTACGGTACTACGCTCCATCTGTCAACGACTGCTTCCCACCACAACCACCTTCGGCTGCTCTGTCTACTCATGAATATGTGCACCTTCTTCCCGACCTCTTCCGGGATTTAAAACGCTGTCCGACGTGTCCAGTTCAAGCGCGCACACGCAAATGCAAGTACACACGCGCGCACGCTCAAGCCACGCATATACACTCCTCCTCCCTGCTGCCTCTCAAAAACCTGGGCGTGCAAACAGATTCAGTGACACTCACTCTGCAATTACCGTTCAAACTCCAGGAATAATATATCGCTTTACGTTTTATATTTGGCTCTTCTTCATGTTTGTTGACACTCGACCGATATTTATTTTGAAATACAATTTTCCAAGTTCGGCCTTGAAGTTCCACAGAATGGGGAAGAGGAAGTGTTCAGAATTCCTGGGCATGTCTATGCTACAAAGCACGAAAGCTTTATTTTTTTTTAACGTAACACAAGGACATGCGCATGCTTGTAGTCATGTTGTTAAGGAATTAAATCTGATTATAAAAGTGATCAGTTAAGAAATGAGCGACACATTGCTACGTTTTAGTAAGTAAAAATATTAAATATCATATTTGAAGAGCACCACTAAAAAAAACCAAAACTGAAAACAAATCTTGAGTCTTGTGTTTCAGCCATCTGGAGAGAGACTGTGGAACGAAGTGCTACCTGGCGTTAAAGAAAGCGCGGTATGGAACCGCTGCCAGCATGACGAGGAGTTATTAGGCCATTCGAACGCGGCTTCCAACGCCCCGGTAGTGATACGCTGGGAGTTTTAAAGATACCACGTGAAGTTGCACGACTGTGTTTCAAAAAAACTTGCAGTGGCTTAGCTCGGCTATGCCAGGATATACGTAGCGTTAGCAAAGGTTCAGCTGATTATTCTTAGCTTTCCTGGTTCTCTCCTACGCTCAACCGCTAATTGCCAGGTAACTACTTCGGGATCCGATGAGTCAAGCTTCTCCGTTCTTCTGCGCTGTTGAGCAGCATTTGCGCTCTCCTTCTCCATGGCTATACCACACTGGCAAACGCCAGTCAGGAGCGCAGCGGCTCCAGCGCAGTGTCAGACGGCGACTGCACAGCGAGCGCGCGCCGGCGCCAGTGCGTCTACCACGGCTACGACGTCACTCCTCTGGAATGCGCAGACCGGCGGCGGTGAGTCGCGCGCGGCGGCGGCGGCGGAGTGCGCGAGAGGTGCCGGCTCCGGTGGCTCCGGTGCGCAAGCCGTGTGACATCACTGATCCTTGCGCATGCGCAGCACGGCTATTGATGTGCCGCGCGAAACGGGCTTGGCTAGGCCAGTGTAGCTAACGCTACAAAACCGCGTCTGGGAACAATGTTACGCCGCGCTTAGAAAGTCCGGATTGGGATCGCTTCAAAGCTGCGTCTCCGGACTACATACGCTGTAGCGGCGATTACGATTCCTGCGTAGTTTTATCACAGCGACCGTCTTTGTCACGAAAATCGAGTACAAATTTTCGTCGTTTCTGTAGGCTTCCATTGCTCAATCTTAACTGCTCTGGGCCGCGATTTTGTAGCGAGGCATTATGACTTCTTCTACACTCTTAAAAATAAAATTAGTAAATAGCTAGTAAATGCACGTTTTTACTAGGTTACTGTGTATTTTACTACCTTCTGACTAGTTCTGTACTAGCCAGTGGTTAGTAAAGCTAGTAAGTGCTACCTTTACTAACCAGAAATGCTTCTTAGTAGTTTTTACTAAGTAACTACTAAGCAACTACTAACTTGTCTGGCCTTGGCCTATTTTGCTGTGATTGTAACAGTCTTATGCGAAATTGAGATTAACTGTAGTGTTGTTCATTATGTTGGATTAACAGTTATATGCGACGTCGTATCACACATATGTACAGACAGTAGGCTTTAGACATTTGAGCACAAAGCTTTGATTATTCAACCAAATGCATAGGTGCTCACAGGTGCCACATGTGCTCCCTCAAACTAGGCCTATAAATACTGGTGAAGTTGCTTATTCAGCAAGTGTTGCGTAGCACCTTGGTCGCTCTATATTCGCGACTCCAGCAATTCATGCGACACCTAGCGGCGAGCGCCGGAAACAGCGTACGGAGGTCCGAGCGTCGGAGCAGTGGCTAGCACCGTACCTTCGCATTGCGATCGGGTGCGCTTCTAGTACGATGGAGTCACCATATGACCTACGAAACTCCACACGGCCCTGGAATTATGCTGAGTTTTGCAGTTTTGCGGCGCCGAAGAGCCACATGGATTGCGAATCTTATCAGAGACAACGGCAAATGTTGTGTTCTCAACATCTTGCTCGAGAAAGTTCTCATTTTTTTCTAGGCGAGGGTCGGTTTGTTTGTGTGAAGATAACGCGATCCTGTTGCTTGTACTATATTTGCACTAAAGCGCTTCAGCGAACTTCAGAAAGTTTGCGTAGAGGTTGTTACTGCCATCGTGATAACGTTCAGCGTATGCGTGCTGCAACATGCAGTTTCATGTGATAGCCAGTGTGGTTATGCAGTTTATGATGCAAATCTCGCCGCGGTACTCAAGCTTTCCTTGATTATAGCTGCTACATCGGATACATGCAGCGCACAACGTGGAACTACCGAGTATGGTACATCAGCGAAAATCGGTACATCGGAGTTTCAGGAACTCCCGAGTAACGTCGGTAAATCGTTCTATGTAAGCACAACATGTAGGCACCAGCGTGCAAAATAACTATGTGGCGGCAAAGCGGTACGCCTTCCTTGCGACCTGGGCACGCTACCCGTGTAACTAGTGCAAATTAGTAGGCCCTCATTTGAAAATGCGTAATTATGAAAGCAATTGTATCTCTCATCAGTGTCTGAAGGAAATTGGCAGTTCAGAGGCGAACACAGTTTTGGCCACTTAAAGTGCAGGATACGTAAATTATACAATAACAGAGAAAATTAATTAGATTCGTAATGCATTAGCTTAGTTAACATTAATTTACACAGAAACATTTGTTGTATTTCATTAGTTTACACAGCAGCCATAAGCGACATGTTCGTAGACAGCGGGGAGTAATAATCAGTCATGGTCAGGCCACTCAGCACAAGCCATACCTGTACATGGTGTGCAAATGTGTTTTTATTGTAGTAAGCAGATCTTTCAGTTTCTTATTTATCGTTTTGTTCTCTACGAGAGAAACAATGCGCCAACTACTGCAGTAACTACAGCTAAGTGAAGCAGCAGTGACGTCGCGCAAATCTCGAATGTAAAATAGATAACACGAACGCAAAAGTAGCGGGAAAGGTTCGCCACAGATTCGTAGTGCATGCTCGCGATAAGGTGCAAAGCTTGATTTTAGTTTCGCTGGCTCTCTGGACAGAAAAGAGCGTGCAGAGTTTGCGCCTTCGCCGAACGAAAATGTGTTAAGGCAACAACAGTGAGAAAGTGCGCGCCAGCTGCGCATTTATCCGCATGTACAGCGGCAACAGCTAATCGAGCAAGTCGGTGCGCTGCTGCGGGCCATGTTAAACGTTCCTATCTGAGCAGGTTGTAAGATTTCGGCAATCCTGGCGAGGCTAGCGTGACGTATCCAACTTCGCCAGCCGCTGTCTCGTACGCTCGAAACACCGGACAATCTATCCGCGTCTTAACAGTGAATCAAAGCAGCAGAAACGTGCTTGTACATTTCCGAACGTCCAACAATGCACGAGTATACGTTGGTTCCACGACCAATGGGTTCAAGAATACATCGGTGATTTTCATCAGAATCTCGTGCGGGTCCGCTGTCACGCCAGATGTTTGCACACACCGTGCGACCACTTTAGCCTCATTACCCACTGTGCCTCTCTTAGATCAGCTAAAATGATTTGGTCGGCGTAAGCTACACGCTTTCCTTCCACAAAACAGCGCAAACCAGCATCACACCGCACGAAAATCATCAAACACAGTGGTTTCGGCGACGCGGGGACCTCCGTATAACCGCCATGTTGCACAGTGTAGCCAGACGCGGCCAGTTCTCGCAGCGCCCCCTGCAGTTCATTTGAGTTGCGAATATGCTTTCTTGCTTGTTGGACATATGCAGTCAATTCTTACCCGGAGGCAGTGCGGCTTCATGTCCTTGGCAAATTTACATTACGTATATGCCACCAATTAAGGCCGTAATATATAGCAATAGGACGCGGTTCTTTTCATGTATATTTATTATTTCACTTTTTTATGCTTTTACAATACCATCGACTTCATAGGACAATGCAATCGGCTCTTATAAATCGAATAGGTCCCATTGTATTGTTGGTAATTATATTTCAGTTGTGTTAGTAACTGCACTACCGAGGTAGTATTTAGTTACTACTAAGTTAGTGCTTTTTGCTAGCTTCAGCAGGTAGTGAAAAGTACTAACCATCATTTTACTACTTGCATTTACTAAGAAGGTAGTGCTTTTTGGGACTAGTAACGTGTTAGTATTTACTTAGTGAATATGACGACCTTTTTTTAAAGAGTGTACTCTAGTCTTATCATCCACCGCTCTCGGCCGGCGGATCCCGTTGATAACGCGAGCGGACCGTCGCTCCGACCACTGATAAAGCGCGATAAGCGCGAAAAGGCATTAATCCTGGAAAGGCATCGCTACAAAATACCGGCCCTGGGCTGGTATTTTGTAGCGGTGCCTTTCCGATGATAATGCCTTTTCGCGCTTGGTCAGTGGTCAGAGCAACGGTCCGCTCACGTTATCAACGGGATCAGCCTGCCGTGAGCGGTGGATGATAAGACTAGTGTAGAATAAAGCATAACGCATCGCTACAAAATACCGGCCCTGGGAACAAAATTCTAACGTTTCATAGCACAATCACTGCATTTGTGTAGTGTGGTTTGTCTTATAGAAGACGTCTGTCACCTGCATTTTTCAATAATCGCTCTGTACTTTTAACTATTCGCGAAAAACCAACTCGTCCCATTGAAAACGTGCAAGCTTCGCGCTGCGGTCGCTTGGGGCGCTCGTTGGTACGTGTACAGAAAAGCTGGATATGGATGCTCCGACTCAGCCACAAGAGAATCAAGTTATTCAATATAGCTTGTGCCTGCTTTAGCTATGACGTACGTGGATAGGCAAATTATTGTGTGTTCTCTATGGACTGCATGGAGAAAATAATAAAGCGCCTGCAACTGGAAGCACTCGCGATAAAAGATGTGCTTCTATCTTGTGCACACAGCACCGGCGGACTAATTCGTTTTGTTGCTAAGTGTGTTCGTGGTCAGTGTGAAATTCTGCTTAACTAGCTTCGTGTCAGTCCTACACAATAGACGTGTATGAGCTAGGGCTTAACCTGTGACTGCCGTGCAGCGTGAAAAACGGAGAAAAACTTAAATGTACTCATATGAATCGTGGTATGCTTAAAGCACACGGTAATCGAGATGACAAAGCACGGGAAAAATACAGCACATATATATATATATCCGTAGCGAGAGGAATAAATATGATACTCCTCTTTAAAAACAAACACACAAACACACAAACAAAACAAAGTACAGCATATTGGACGTTGTCTAGTATCTTTCATACAGTACGTCAATGCCTAACATACGTCTATATTTATGGATATCTCGCAGAAAAAAGCGTAGCCAACTGCACGACGTTTCAGCTGCAGTGAAGCCGACGGCGCCACAGGGCACTCTCAGGTGGATCTCTGGTATATTTCTGTGATCTGAAATGCGATCGAATTAAAGAAGGCACACTAACCGGCATTCAGAGACGACAAGACGGCTGCAGCGCTCTCAGAGCCAGCCACTGCAGCCGACTGACAACCGCAAACGCTCTGCGGCCCGCACCGTTTCCGCAGTCCCCTCACCATCGTCACATCAAAAAACATGGCGGCTGCCTACCGGCGCTGGAAATTCTGTTCAATAGGTTGCGACTGCAGTCTACAGTTAAACAAAAGAAAGGAGTTGTGAGAACACCACCTGAAAAATTATGGACGGAAAAAGACTGCAAAGCATGTATGCTAGCTCCTCTTGGCAGGATTTATCGGTAAAAAAACTTGTTTCACTACGTGTGAATAGTACCTGTGTCAATGTCATTCGCATGATGTGACGTCATTATGGCTTACTCTGTGTTCACTCCTGTGACTTGACGTGTTACATCTATGCACTACGCATGGCGGGTGTTGTTTCCATGTTGAAGAGGTACTGTTGGGCTAGTTGACTGAACATTATCGATTCAACAACCGCGCACTCGGTGAGACTAAGACGAACATTAAACACATGTTCATGTGTGTGTATGTATGTCAGTGTTCGTCTTTTTCTCATCAACTGTGCTGCCGTTGAATTGATAATTGTTTCTATGTGTCTTTCTATGTTTGTTTTTTGTGTCTCTGTGAGCGGACACTGAGGGGACACTGCTGATTGTGCCGGTTTCGGGACTATAAACTTTATTATTGAGGCATATTTAAATTGCGCAATCAGCTCGACAATGTTCTTAGCCTGTTATCTAGAAACAGCTTCTGAGACTTTCAGCAATATACATTTGCTCTTCTACAAGTTCTGCTGTTACGATGTGGTTCGGGGAGCAGGCTTAATTGTGAGAGTCAGAGACGCCTACGAGGGCGGCAAGGTAAGAATGTCAACACATAGCACACAAACATAGAAAGTGCAAATACGGGAACACAGGGCATGGGAGCAAGGGATAGCAAGCATCCCCACAAAGCGTTGAGACAGACTGCCACAGCACACTCAGAGTTTGAGAAACTGCACGAGCGGAGATGGCAGGCGAGCTCTCGCAGACTCTTGTTTCGTCGGGTGGTTGGCGGGAGTGGAAGACGTGTCGTTAAGAGGTCCCCTCATGCGCTGGCGCTCGACCGGGTCTCTCCGACAGCTGTTGGACTTCAGAACGTTGACTTACGACCGAAGCCAACACGTCTTCCTTGCTCCTCTTCTCAGCTCCATCTGTCCTGCCCGACGTGGTATCTTCTCCTTCTGCAGGCTGTTTGAGCCACGCGCTATTCGCTGATTCGCTGCCTCGATTCGTTGTTTTCTTCTTGATTTGTTATTTTGCTAGGCCACGAGTGCTAGTGCAGCGAGGTGTCGTACTTGGTGTGGACGATGCAGGCGCCGCGGTACACGTGCTTCCATGTTTTTGACGCCACTCCGTCGTCCAGGCGTCTGTTGGCACTTGAGCACAACTGCCAGTTGTAGCGCTCACCGTCTTCATATTGTTGTACCACATGCTATTACTGTCTTTTTAAATAACTTTTTGTATGGAAGTTGTTTATCTAACTGTATGACAGCAGTGTCCCCTCACTTTCTTTTACTGCAACCGACCTACTTGACAGTAACTAACGTAAAGCTCCTCATATCTAAATCGAATATCTTGGGGAACCAGACATTTCTGCTACTAATAAATAGCTAATTGCTATAAAAGGGGAAAAGGTTGCGTTGCCGAAAAGCGTGTGCTTATCAGTCGGTATTGTTTTCGAACACTTATACGAAGCGCTGTGATGAGGACAAGTGTAAATAATAAACGCTACTTTTTGCAGCTTTGCCCAGAAGAGAAACTTGCAGAATTTGTGAAGCCGAAGGTAAGGCGTACTTTTCAGTTGCATCAGGCAATCTAACCCTGAGTGCATTGTTCTATATTTGTCTAAAAAATATTCACACATTTATCGCTGTTATCGATATATCGCACGGCCCAAGACATGCCAACAGCATCTGAAGTTTGTGGAATTTTGACGCATAACAACGTACTACAACGTGACAATATTTACAAATATTCTGTGTTCGGAAATTTTCATCAGGCGATTTTAGAGTTTCTGTCGCACTGCATGCTCGAAGTTTAGGCAACGCAAATAGTTTGCGAGCCCACGGCTCGCCTTGCACATGCAACTGAGCCCACATCTTAGACACATAGCAGCTCCTATAGCCCACGTGAGACAATAAATCATGTCGGAAGGTATATTCCGCCATGTTCCGCGCACGGAGATGGATAGAATTGGTTAGGTTCACATTTTCTTGTTTCAATTACGGTACATGTAACTGTATAATTCGCTATGCGGTGGATATTTACTTCACATTAGCACATCTCACTGAATAGCGAATGTGTTGACGTCTGCTTTGATAAGAACGTTAAAGCAGATGGTTTTATTTTTCCGCACTTAGACACTAGACGGCCACTAGGGTAGATCTACTGATCTCAGCCTACAATTCAGTCGCTTGTCTTTGCTGCGTTAACTCTTCTGTTTCGCTGGCCGATTGTACCGCAACAGTGCCTTTTTCTGGCTTTATATGTCAATTCCTGTGCGAGTCGAGAAAACAAAAAAAAAGAATGTATATTTGATAATTTTTTTTATGATAGCGACCACTCAAATAAGCAGACGCAATCATATGCTTGTAAACTTTTCTAATCTTGGCCTACACGATGCTTTGATCACTTGGCTGGAACACTTTCTAAGAAAAGTGCTGTTTAGTTCACGTCTACGAACAGCTACGATTCCCCTGTAGATATGATGTTCCCCAAGATGCAGGCCTATCGTCGGTGTTATTTTTTGTCTACGTCGATAACCTGCCTAGTAAACTAAAGAAAAAATTAAGACTATTTACTGACAATTGCATCGCGTAGAACTCCATCTGCTCGGCTGGGGACAGAACCACGCTACAAAAGCGCATCAATACAATAGAAAGTGGTGTAAAAAATGGTGCATGAAGCAAATGTTTGCAGAATACTTGGCCATGACATTTGCACGCAAACACACAACAGTTGATATCACATAGCATATAATTTGAGGTCCCATATTCCGGACATCATCCTATAATTGAGTTCATTTCATGGCCTCCTTCTCATGGGCAGCTCATACTGAAACTATTTGGTCGGGACCTTCACGCACGCTAGGTTACTTGCGACGGAGCTTGTAGCTAGCTCCACCAGAAATTTAACAAGCTCTCATGCCAGAGGTATGTTCCCCCTAAATTTGAGTACGTGGCTATATGGCATCGCTCTCGTGAATACCCTATTAACATACTAGAAGCAGTCCAAAATTTTTTGCAAGGGTTATCGCTACTGAATGAGGCCCAAGATATGCACTCATGCGCATACATGACCTACGATCTCTCCTTTCTCGCCGCGTCATCTCCAGCCTCTTCCCCTCTTTACTACAATCCGCATTCAACACAATAATCAAATTTCCTAATACCGCCGCGTATTCAAACCACCGTCAAGATTATGTTCCCGCCTTAATCGCAGTCATCTGATAGCGCACATTCGCGAACGGCACATCAGCGATGACCGATGAAGTTTTTTTTTTTTCCAAATGCAACAACCATGTGGAGCGCCATTCGCGATAGCACATTTTCGAGTACAGACCCTGTCTTCTTCCGGCAACAACTGTCCAACATCACATGAGAAAACAATTTTATCGTTGCCCTGAATTACTGTTGTTTTCATTGAAATGAATCTTACTACTGCCTTATTAACATACCAGTTTTAGTGTTTTTTAAATATTTTTTCACTGCTTCTTTGTTTCAGTACATGCACAACTAATTTCTATTGAAATATCCCATCTCATTTCTCTTGTGTCATTGGTGTTTTCTTTCCTATGTGTCATACTACCTTGTTAGAGCGGCCGCCTTATGTAATATCTTTGGGTCCCATTAAGGCTGCAATAAATCAAATTATATGAAACCGCTGCTTGATCGCGCCATAGTTGCTTGCATAAGGGCTTGCGTTACACCATAGTTTTCGTACTGTCGTCGATTATGGTTGCACCAAAAGGTATGCAAGTACGTTTTCAATGAATTACACTGTCCAGAGCACCGTCTGCTGCGACTGGTGAGTCTAACCAAGGCGCCGTGCAATGACTTCTACGAGTTCGTGTGTGGCCGTATGGAGCGCGAGCTGAAGGCATCTGCGTCCTGGTCACCGGTCGCTCAGCGAACTCTGGTGGCTGATAGTCTGGAACGCCGCATGCTGCTTTTTCTCCAGGGTATGCATAATCCTCCAATAAATAAATAATACAGAGTGCAAGAAACAATTCCGACAATAAAAGCGCGCAAACACACTTCAAGTTAAGCTGCACGAAACTTCAAAATTATCTATGTTGCGCTACCATAGCCCAGCCGAAAATGCACAGAGCTAGTTCAAATGTACCGAGGACTGAAGCAAGGATCCCTTCTGTCTCCACTGATATTTACGCTTTAGGTTGAGGGAACAGAAAGACGACTGGAAAACAATGATTAAGTTTCGATTTATCTTTCATCTGTATTGGGCAGATGGCGCAAGAGAGGGCCCCTGGGTTGGTGTATGGGAAGACATACTGCTATTAGCGGATTAACCAACATATTTACAGAAACGTGCGAATATGCGTGGCAATAAATCGACATCTTATGCCTCAATTTTAGCACAGAGAAATCGGGAATCGTCATCTCTATTGAAGAGATGAGTAATGACGTGGTAGCAATTCAAGAGAAAATAATATCCGTAGGTAAGTTATATTCAGTCGCTGAATATCAATCATAAGCAATCATAATACCTTGGTGTACGCGTAAACAAAAGAAACACCGAGTCAAGCATTCACCAAGGTAATATGAGGATAATGAGGAAGCGAAATACAAGTATTATAAAACATAGAACACTTTGGGGACACAATTATTATGAGGAAGTGTGAGGAATTAATAAAGGAGTAATGGTGATCGTAAATGCCAATGTGTGCCTGAAATTAGATATATTGTCATGGTTCAAAGCTTACCAATGGTCGAGTGACCGACTGGAATTGGGGGCCTACGGTAAAACCACATGTAAGGCCGTGTAGGGTGACGTGGGTTGGGTCACTTTTGAAGCCAGAAAACCACAAAAAAATATGTCTTGAAGAAAGTCTCAGGAACACGGATGAAAAGAAATCGGAAGCAAACATTCAGAAATAACTGTGCCTCTAAATCGTGATCGCAGAAGGGAGAAAAAGGCGAAGAAAGTTGACAGGAATGTACAAGATAATTGAAAGTGCAAACAGACAATCAGGCTACAGCAACAAGACAGTGAGAGAAACAGAGACAGTGCAAATGATGGAAACAGAACGTCCATGGAGATTAACAAGTACGGCAAGAAAGAATAAAGGAGAGAAAATTTGTACGATAAGACAAATGGCAGTGCCTTGCCATTTGAGGCCCAGCTGGCTGTTCTGAGGGGAAGAAAAACATACCGAAGGAAATATTCGCAGCAGGATCATAAGCGTGTCTGCTACTGCAATATCTAGAGGTAGTTCAGCACGTCCTAATGAAATACGAAGATATTCACTCCGTCACTTTCCAGAAGCGTTGGGACGCAAAGCTGATGGAAGCATTAACTGCTCATCGGGGGAGATAAGTAAAGGCGTTTAGGCTATTGGGAGGGCACAGGGAAGATATAGATAAAGCCGCGGTTGTTACAGGCATAAGTATACCTGTTTAATGTAGAGGTGGAGGCTGTAATGTAGAAACGTAAGAATAATGATAGATATGAAAAATGGTGAACTGCAATGGATGCATACTTCGGGAGACTTTGCTCTTGGGATACATGAAGCTAAGAACAAAAACAACGCAAGAAACGGCCCTCTACCTTCTCTCGTTTCACGCGCTGTTTTTATTCGTATATATATATATATATATATATATATATATATATATATATATATATTCAACATAATTAGTTCAGGGCAGGCTAAGTGACTCTCATCACGCCGGTTGGAAGTGCACGCCAGTAGAAATTATCCTCATCTGTCTAATTCATTCATGAGCTAGTTGGTAAGCATCCATAACATAGACGAATGCGTGCAAACTGATTAATAAAAATATTGTGGAGAAGCCATCGAGATAATTGTCAACCTAAGCAAATAGCCGAACGCACCCAGAAAGCCATTGGCTTTATTAAAGTGGCTTTTCCAATACATCGTATATTTTATTAACTTCGGATGAGTGCTCGTGTACGCGATGCACAGGTCGAGTTTTCCGTTAGATATCTATAAAGTTGGTGAAGTCCGCCTATAATGCTATAAAGAAATGCTTGAGCGACCGTGGGATTGAGCACAGCAGCCCAAAGCTCTGACCATTAGGCCACGATAACACCAATACTTTGCTCGTGCCAAAGAAGCTCTTTGAAATATCTCGCGCGTTCTTCAGGCGTCCGTTTCTGAAATCTTTCCCTCTTGATAGCTAGCGCTTTCAGACGATTTACTATACTGCACTGCTTTCGAGATCGGCCCACGGTTTGATGCCGGTTTGATGCCCCCCCCCCCCCCAAAAAAAAAAGAACTATTCGTTTTAAAAGCTAATCGCTTTACCATTCATTCACAATGATGTCAGGTTAGAATAGTGCCTCGAGCTGTCTGCTTGTGTCGTCCTCTTAGCGCTTAGAATTATAATATTATGAGTGTTGCAACGCACCTACTAAACGGCAGTTTTCGATCCCGTGCAGCGTCTCATTGGCTGTAATGCATAGCTCACCATGCACATCTATTGGCCATTATGTTCTTTTTGTATCTCGTGTTGGAGTTCAAAGCTTTCAAATTTTCTATACATGGTTGACGCCAAACAGAGCGAAAAAAAAGAAAGAAACACAAGGCCGATTAAAGTGGTGTGCTCTTTTACTTTCCCAACAGGCGAGATGTCCTCCAGTTATTTATTTTATGATCTAGACACGTTGCGAATTGTAAACATTTACTAAAAGCAGCGCGCCCTAGAAAACCAAACAAAAATTGTCTCTTATCACATTTATTATAGCAAATCATCACGTTCGTAGTCTGAGAAACATGCCCTAACATGAACACCTTTTTGTTATTTTGTAGAAAGGTCTGATACTACCTGGGTTCATCATTACGTCTGGAAAAGTTGCGTAGAGGGTAAGTCTAAGCTTCAAACTATCGGCTTTTTTCCTTTTTTTGGAGGTGGGAGGGCGACACAAGAACGTTATTTGCTCGTGTCCACGAACTTTCGAATTCATTGCCTTTGCCGGATGGCAAGAGTAGGAGTACTTCAAAATGTTCTTAGCATAGACACGCAATTTTCACTTGCATATATTTATTCTACTCTAATGGAATATCAACAACATGTCCGCGTAAATATGCTACGGCTTATCAGCAGCATTTCAACTGCCAGTGCGTCCGGCTTTTCCGTCCCTGAGGACCGCCCAGAAGCTCCGGACGAGCAACACCACTAATCGGATCTCAACGATGAAAGTACGCTCTTCTATAAGGTTTTCTTTAGGCGACAGAAAATAGACGTGGCAGCAACTCAGTTTTCTCTCTTCCGTTTTCATAAAACTTGTATTAATTTGCGCTGCCCTCAGATAAGTCTGACGTCACCACACTTGCAAGGTTGCATCTAAAATGCTACAATTTTGAATCTGTAGCATCATAGCATTCGAAATGGTGGCAAAATGGTACGAATTTCTGCGTTGTGCGAGTGCGCCATGCAAGTTGTTACTAAATCCATTATCTGACCCGAAGAGCACTTATTTTAATTAAGGGGCTTGCTTGCATTGCCCTGGCAAGCGCTGGTTGCTGAGTGTTTACATTGCGTGGTAGACGACTGCAATCTGGCTTGAATGGTTATTTTCGGCATTGAGATGGCACCGCGCCATGTGCGCTTTCAAAGTCGTGCAATGCTGATCCTGACTTCGCGGCATCTTGTCTCCTTGGAGAGAATCCGCGATATTGAAAGGTGATATCTATGACACGCTGCTGGAAAAGCTGCTGGAGCCGATGGAATAACCGTCGATTTAATCAGATGGAATAGATATGCTTGAAAAGCTTGCGGCCCTTTACACGCGATGCCTCACGACTTCGAGTGTACCAGAGAGCTGGAAGAACGCCAACATTATACTAATCCATCAGAAGGGAGACGTTAAAGAATTGAAGAATTACAGACCCATTAGCTTCTTTCAGTATTGTATAAAATATTCACCAAGATAATTTCCAATATAATCACGGCAACACTTGACTTCAGCCAACTAAGTGAACAGGCGGGCTTCAGGAAATGATTTTTACGATGGATCAACCTCTCTATATGACTTTCATTGATTATGAAAAAAGCATTGGATTCAGTAGAGATACCAGCAGTCATAGAGGCATTGTGTAATCAAAGAATACAGGAGGCATACGTGAACATCTTGGCAAATATCTACACGGATTCCACAGCTACCTTGGCTCTCCACAAGAAAAGTAGAAAGTTACCTCTCAAGAACGGGGACAGGAAGGAAGACATAATCTCTCCAATGCTATTCACTGTATGCTTAGAAGAAGTATTCAAGCTCTGAGACTGGGAAGTCTTAGGAGTGACGATAAACGGCGAATATCAAAGCAACCTTCGGTTTGCAGATGACATTGTCCTATTCAGCAACAATGGAGACGAATTACAACTAATGATTGAGGACTTTAACCGAGAAAGGGTAAGAGTGGGGTTGAAGACGAATATGCAGAAGAAAAAGATTATGTCCAATAGCCTGGCAAGGAAACAAGAATTCAGGATGGCCAGTCATCCTCTATAGAGTCTGTAAAGGAGTATGTTTATCTAGGTCAATTACTCACAGGGGATCCTGATCATGAAAAAATTTACAGAAGAATTGGGCTGGAGTGCCTACGGCAGGCATTACCAAATCCTGACTGGGAGCTTACCACTGTTGTTGAAAAGAAAAGCTTACAATCATTGTATTCTACCGGTGCTAATATATGGGGCAGAAACATGGAGGCTAACTAAGAACCTCGAGAAAAAGTTAAGGACCACACAAAGAGCGATGGAACGAAAAATGTTAGGCTTAACGTGAAGAGACAGAAAGAGAGCGGCGTGGATCAGAGAGCAAACGGAGATAGCAGATATTCTAGTTGGCATTAAGAGGAAGAAATGGAGCTGGGCAGGCCATGTAATGCGTAGGATGGATAACCGGTGGACCATTAGGGTTACAGAATGGATACCAAGAGAAGGGGAGCGCAGTCGAGGACGGCAGAAAACTAGGTTGGGTGATTAAGTTGGGAAAACCCGCCGTGGTTGCTCAGTCAACTAACCCGCAGGGGCGTCTGCGAAAGCAGGCGTTTGGTGTGTTGCGACACCACGGACCCGAGCACATGGGGGTTGGACCCTCCCGCGTGTAGCCGTGCGCGGCTTAGCCGTGTCTGGGGAAAGGGGGATCCTGGGGGTTGAGCCGATGCCGGGTGTTTGGACCTTTAAGGCCCCCCGGCGGAGGCAACACACCTCTTCGGCCTCTGCTTCACATAGACGGCACCCCTGGGCTGACCCACCCAGAGGAAATCGGCTGGTCGCCTTTTCCTATCCCCCTCTCTGACCTTTTTCTTTCCTATCTCCTTTCTTTACTGTCCTGTCTTCTCTTCTCTTCTCTTACTTCCACGTTTTTCATAGGCGGCTTGGGTTAACCTTGTGTACCTGTCCTCCCATGGGCATAATACATTCGGTTATAGTAGCGATGTACGGCTGGCGTATGCTGTCTTAAACATTAAGAACTGCAGCGTCCCCAAGTTGGGCTCCATGGTGGGTGGCCGCCATTGCTGCCGAACACAAAACTAATTACATGGGAACCCCTACATTTCCCCGTCTTGATCGCCAGCCTCAGAAGAGGGGGCGCACCGATGAATCCTTGTATACGTTTACAAAGCCAACTGAAACTTTCCCGCGATTCCACGTGATCCACAGTGAGAAAACCGAAAAATCAGCCCGAATAATTTCACCATTTGTTGTCGCAAAATCTCTGACGGAAAACCTTGGACCTGGCTACAAGATCACCAGAATGACCAGCGGTGACCTTCTGTTGGAGGTTAAGGATCACCAACAATACCAAAAGCTCACCAGTCTTCAATCACTCGGACAGCACCCGGTAACTGTTACGCCACATCGAACCATGAATACCTCACGCGGAGTAGTATCTGACGTAGACCTCCTAGAATTGACTGAAACCGAGCTTCTAGAAGGCTGGAGCGACCAAAATGTCATCAATGTGCAACGCATAAAAATCAGGCGGGACAATAAAGAAATACCAACACACCATCTAATTCTGACATTTTCATCAAGCATTCTGCCCCAGACGATCCTAACAGGCTACATCAAACTGAACGTGCGACCTTACATCCCAAATCCGAGACGATGCTACCAGTGCCAAAGGTTCGGACACGGTTCGCAGAGTTGCCGTGGTCGACTCACCTGCGCCAAGTGCGGAGTGCAAGGCCATGCCTCAGATAGCTGTGAGGCCACGCCTCACTGTGTAAATTGTGACGGCGAACATCCGGCGTATTCTCGCTCTTGTCCAGGCTGGAAAAGAGAAAAAGAAATAATAACTATAAAGGTCCGTGAGAACATCTCGTTCAGGGAAGCACGCAAAAGGTGCTCGCCTTTTCATAACACTACATACGCTGATGCGGCACGTCAGGGGGCACGGTCGCATCGGCTTCCGCCACCAGCCCGGCCTGCACGTAGCGAGCCGTCGGCTGGGGCAACCGCCCCTACGGTGGGAGCAGCCAAGGCTGCCCTGCCCTCCCTCGACTCGGCCACACCAGTGGCCTCTGCAAACCTTGGCAGCAGCCAGGGCCGCACAGAGGCAAAGGAGGGTCCATCAACCTCCGCACTGGTGGGGGCAAAGGCTTTGTCCTCAAAGACGAAGCCTGTACGTACACATCGCTCGTTGGAGCGAGTGTCCAAAGCCCCGGATGAGGCAATGGACACTACCACATGCGAGATGGCGCATGGAGCGCCTAGGGTGCGACGAGGCTCTCTCGAGCACCCCAAAAAGGGGAAAACTCCAATTACAGGGCCTGAAAAGGCTCTGTAGGATAAGTCCAAGTACTCGACCAAGACACACAGCACATTTCCTTCCAACATGAACACAATAATTCAGTGGAATATAAGGGGACTACTGCACAACCTAGACGACATTCAAGAACTTTTACACAAATTTAATCCAAAAGTGCTGTGTGTCCAGGAAACTCACCTTAACTCTAGAAACAGCAGCTTTCTCCGTCAGTATAATATTTTCCGAAGAGATCGCGAGGATGCTGCCGCATCATCTGGAGGTGTGGCCATAATACTCGATAGAACTGTAGCCTGTCAGCATTTTCCACTGCAAACCGCACTGGAGGCCGTGGCTGTTCGTGCTGTCCTTTCAAATAAACTGGTAACCATTTGCTCGCTCTATATACCTCCAAACTACCAGCTGCACAAACAAGAATTTCAGTCTTTCATTGATGAGCTCCCCGAACCCTACCTTGTTCTTGGGGATCTCAATGCACACAGCGGCCTGTGGGGCGACTCTCGCATCGATGCGCGAGGCCGTTTAATTGAAGACTTTCTTTTCTCATCCGGTGCGTGTCTGCTAAACAAAAAAGAACCTACATATTATTGTCTCGCAAACAGAACCTTTTCCTCCATAGATCTCAGCATAGCTTCTCCATCCATATTACCTGAACTCGAATGGGAAGTTATAAAAAACCCTTATGGGAGCGACCATTTCCCTATACTGCTGCGAGCACAAAGACAATACGAATCTCCACCACATGCCCCCCAGTGGAAGGTCGATGCAGGGAACTGGGAGAAATTCCAGACACTTACCAGTACGATCTCGTGGGCTGACATGTCTGTGCTCGGAGTTGACGGTGCCGTCGAGTATTTTACCAACTTCATAATTGATGCAGCATCTAAGTGTATTCCCCAAACAAGTGGACTTTCTCGTAAACCTCGTGTTCCGTGGTGGAATGAACAATGTCGGAACGCGCGTAGGCAGCAGAACAAAGCATGGAGGCAGCTTCGCGATTCTCCTACTGCTGAAAACCTTGTCAATTTCAAGCAAATTAAGTCCCAAGGTAGGAGAACGCGCAGACAAGCCAGGAGAGACAGCTGGCAAAAATTCTTATCAAGCATCAATTCGTACACGGATGAGGCCAAGGTTTGGAACAGGGTCAATAGAGTAAGAGGACGACAAACACATCCGCCTCCCTTGATACACACGCAGGGAGACAGCCTGGAGGACCAAGCAAATCATCTGGGTGCTCATTTTGAACATGTGTCCAGTTCATCACATTATTCTCCAGCATTTACAAAATACAAAGCAGCAATAGAAAAGAAAAACCTAGACCGAAAGAGCACCGGGAACGAGCCATATAACTTACCTTTCTCTCTAGCAGAGCTGTATGCATCACTCACCTGTTGCAACCGATCTGCCCCAGGCTCTGACCGCATACTATACGAAATGTTAAAAAACCTGCCCTCTGAAACGAAGAAAACGCTTCTCTGTCTGTATAACTTTATTTGGACCTCCGGCGAGATCCCCTCTGCCTGGAAAGAGGCCATAGTGATCCCTATCCTAAAGCAGGGCAAGGATCCATCGTCCGTATCCAGCTATCGGCCCATAGCTCTAACAAGCTGCATCTGCAAAGTCTTCGAGAAGATGATAAACCGGCGTCTAATACATTTCCTAGAATCAAGCAAGCTGCTTGACCCATACCAGTGTGGGTTTCGCGATGGCCGATCCACCACTGACCATCTAATACGCATAGAGGCTCAGATTCGTGAAGCCTTTGTCCACAAGCAATTCTTCCTGTCTGTTTTCCTCGATATGGAAAAGGCATACGACACCACGTGGCGGTTCGGAATACTGCGAGACCTCGCACACTTTGGAATACGTGGAAATATGCTGAATATCATTGAAAGTTACCTGTCCAACCGCAGATTCCGTGTCCGTGTGGGTAATGCCTTATCAGTACCATATGTTCAGGAAACTGGAGTACCACAGGGTGGTGTGCTCAGTTGCACCCTTTTTATCATAAAAATGAACTCTCTGCGTCTGTACATCCCACACAACATATTTTATTGAGTATATGTCGACGATGTGCAGATAGGGTTCACCTCATGTAACCTTGCAATCTGTGAGCGGCAGGTTCAGCTTGGTTTGAACAAACTATGTAAGTGGGCAGACGAGAATGGATTTAGGCTTAACCCACAAAAGTCCACATGCGTCCTCTTCTCCAGAAAGAGAGGTCTGCACCCTGATCCCAACATCGAGATGCAAGGTGAGGGTCTACCTGTAAAAACTGAACACAAATTTCTAGGCATAATTCTGGACGCGAAGTTAACATTTATCCCACATCTAAAGTATCTAAGAAACAAGTGCATGAAGACAATGAGCATCTTGAAAGTGTTGTCTCGCACTACGTGGGGTAGTGACACAAAATGTCTACTGAATCTCTATAAGAGCCTGATTCGATCACGTATAGACTACGGTTCCATTATATACCACTCCGCGACTCCGAGCTCCTTGAAGATGCTGGACCCTGTCCACCATCTGGGCATCCGCCTCTCTACGGGTGCATTCAGAACAAGCCCCGTAGAAAGCCTATATGCAGAATCAAATGAATGGTCACTCCATCTGCAGAGAACGTACTTGTCCTTTATGTATTTCCTGAAAGTAAACTCAAGCAAAACTCACCCTACCTACACAACTATAAATGACCTGTCCAGTGCCCAAACCTTTCAGAACCGCCCTAGCGTAAGAAAGCCCTACGCACTGCGAGTAAGAAGTCTTGCCGAAGAGATGGATGTGTCGCTCCACGAACACGATGTCATGTACTCTCCTGTACAGCTGCCGCCATGGCAGTGGCAGCTGATTGACTGTGATCTGTCCTTCGTTGATGTTACAAAGAATGCGCCGGTCGCACATATCCGTATGCACTTCCTCGAATTGCAGCACAAATACTCTAGTCCGGAATATTTTACTGACGCCTCAAAGTCGCACACTGGCGTGTCTTACGCGGCGGTCGGTCCATCCTTTTGGGCTGCCGGAGTTCTACACCCAAACACAACCATCTTTACAGCGGAGGCCTACGCCATCCTGGCGGCGGTTAAACAGATCAAACAGCTAGACATACGCAAGGCAGTCATTTACACTGACTCCTTGAGCGTGTTGAAATGTTTAAAAACTCTCAGTAGGCACAGAAACCCCGTCATTATAGCTCTTTATTCCCTACTTTGCACCGCGTATGCATCTAAGCAACAAATTGTGCTGTGCTGGGTGCCAGGGCACCGCGAGATCGAAGGGAATGAGTTGGCCGACAAGCTAGCCACATCTGCTCATACAGACGCTGCCACTTCGCCCACAGCCGTCCCTGTAATGGACCTAAAGCCACTTATCAAGAAAAAGGTCAGAGCCTACTGGCAACGTCTGTGGGACAGAGAAACGAACAACAAACTACATACTATCAAGCCTCATCTCGCTCATTGGCCGTCAGAATCGAAAACACGCTACACACAGGTTACACTTTGCAGACTCAGGATAGGACACACATACAGTACACACGCATACTTATTGTCCGGTGGCGATCCGCCTGTCTGTGACGAATGTGGCGAGCCACTCAGTGTACTTCACGTCCTCCTGCAATGCCCTGAACTGGAGCCTCAGAGGACAATACATTATACATTTTTCATTATCATTACGGCAGAACCTACCATTACATCCATGTATGTTTTTGGGCAATGAACCTCTTTTTAAATACCAATCCGTTATCGCGTTTTTAAAGGATATACCTAACTTTCATGTTATATATGCAGGTGACTTGTAGCACGGCCTCTCTGGAGAGGCCGCTGCTGCGGTATTTTTTTTTAAAGAAAGCACGTGCCTCGTGGTCTTTGTTCACAAAGCCCTTCCGTAGGCGTTGTGCTGCTTTTATATTCTTAACTTTAGCACCATGACCACTTCTCATACATTCACGACGCATAGATCACTCCACACGTCACTGCCATAATTCTATTAGATATATGTTTTACGCTTATATACCGCGATTTGCTTTTAGGCCTCTTTACAGCCACATAGCATCCTACCATCGGAACCCACTGATCATGGCAAACATACTATTCATTGTCTTGGCGCTCTTTGGCCACATTTGGCCCTTGCGCCAAAAAACACCAAATATCATCATCATGCTCAGTCAACTAAGGCGTTGCGCTGCTGAACACGAGATCGCGGGATCGAATCCCGGCCGCGGCGGCTGCATTTCGATGGAGGCGAAATGCAAAAACGCCCGTGTGCTTGCGTTGTAGTGCACGTTAAAGAACCCGTAGTCGTCAAAATTAATCCGGAGCCCTCCACTACGGCGTGCCTCATAATCAGAATTGGTTTTGGCGCGTAAAACCCCAGAAAGAAGAAGAAGCAAGCAGAATATTAAGTTGGTAAATTTGTATGCGCAAGTTGGGATCAGCTAGCGCATGACAGGGGTAATTGGAGATCGTAGGGAGAGGCCTTCGTCCTGCAGTGGACATAAATAATAGGCTGATGATGATGATGATGTTCTATGACACGCACAGCACACAAAGAGAACGCAATAACTGTGTAAGCAGCCTTCTCACTAAACGAAATAGAATATGTGGAGCATGTTTTGACCTGCATTCGCGTGTGTAAAGGGTCTGTGGAAGTTGTATTGGCTGCTTTTATGCAAAAAAAAATATATATCATCTCGTTTTTGGAAGTAAACCTGGGGTTGAATCTGCTGCATTTGTTCAATTTTTGTATGCGTATTGAATAGCTCCTCTTCAAAGAATGCATTCCATTAAACCCGAACCGTTGAGTCCCACTCTTACAGCGGGGAAGGTTCCGCACAAGCCTACTTAATATGTACGAACTCATTTATGCAATGTTCTTCTGTATCAAAGCTTAGTGCATCACTAAAGAAAAGTGCGCAACTCCAACATAAAGTACGGCGGCGTATGAAAAGAAATGAGTAGGAAAATAATAAGTTGGCTTTCGGTTTTCCTAGTGGCTGTATGGTTTCTAGAATGTTGGCTTAATTAAAAAAAAAAGTAAACTTAGTTCCACCCAATGTGAAATCTGTTGAAACAGCGGAGCTGTGATTATGTTGTGTTTCTGTGTGATTTTCTGTGGTTATTTGTGGGTTTCTGTGATTGTGTATGAGTTTATGTGCTTATGTTTGTTTTCCAGTGGTTTTCGTGTGATTATGGGTTATGTTTTGATTTGTACTGCTTAACATTCACCAGTAACTCCCAGTCGAGGTTCTCTTGCACCGTCGGTCAAAAGGATCTCTCGGCACTTGCGTCTTTTTTCTGCCTCTTGCTGCGACACATCACGGTTCGTTTTACTCCAAGTACGCTTTACTTGCGTTTCTTTCTTGCGTAGTTCCGGATTAGCCTCCGGCCGCTTTCGTTTCGCTTGCGCTTTCCGCCGACGATCCTCCTTGGTAGCGGTCTCCCGGCGGTTACGTCTGGCTTGCGCTTGCCTCCTGCGTAGCTCCAGATAAGTCTCGCGCCGCTGCCGTTTCGCTGCCGATTCCCGTTCTCGAAAAGCAGAATTCGCCCGAAGACGGCGCTGCCGCTCTCGGCCGATCTCCCGCAGCCGCTCGCGCCGAGCGGAATGCATAGCGAGAAAGGGCGCACGCTTCCCCGGCGCGGCTAGGGGCGACGGCGCCACTAGCGGTGGGTTTGGGAACCTGCCCCCTGCGTGAAACCGGCGGACAGACGGACGGCGCAGCCTCACCTACAACAGTCCGCTGTTAAAAGTCAAAACTTGGTACTCATCCGATGCCTCGCTTTCCCATTAACAGGTCATGTGACTAGTACTCGAGAGTCGAAAAATTTGGTGCTAAGAGTAAATAATAACATGGGGAAAACAATATTTCCATAAAGTCCTCCAAAAAAAACGACATCAGAACTAATGACACAGTCGCTAACATCACCTGAAGCTCTGGCGTAATGATGGGAATAAACTGTGACATCTGCCAGTCATCGTAATTAGGTAAACATTCTGAGACACCGGGGCTCGCGGTGCAGGTCAACCCGAGGCCACTACCACGGTTACTGTGCTGCGAGAGTGTTTTGCGTGGCTGGGCCTCCAGGAGTGGCCGCTGGCTGAGCAGCAGCCGGTCGACGACAAGGCCGTCGCTGCGGTCACCGTAGCTCTCAGCCGCCGCCTCGGACTCGACGCGCTCTTTCGACTTTCGCTAGCCCCTTTTCTTATCGAAGGGCAGCTGCGACACGTCTACAAGGTATGGGTGCTTGTTACTAACGGCGGTGTTGCGTAGCGCGCGAATGTAGGAAATAAAATTGAGTGTGGCTTAATTCACTTATGCCTGGGTGTGCGTAGCGAGAGGTACGGTTAATCTTATTGTTTAGCTTGATTCTCTCTACGGTTACATCGTTATCGTTTAGCTTCGTACGTCTTAGTGTTAGGTTTGGTTATTACCTCTAGTTAAGGTATGGTTACATTAAAGACTAGACATTTTTAAAGTGTAACGCATTTATTTTGAAAATCTTCATCTTGTTTCTCAATTGCCACAAAGATAGTTGGTGAGGCGGGAGGATAAGGCGTTGTCGTCCAGTGATTTGAACACGTTTCGGGTGCTATCCTCATCTGAATCCGCTCGCCTGGCCGCTTCATACTTAAGACGCTTCTCGAGGCGTGCGGCTCGTTCTTCCTCCGTCTCCTCGGCTCGCTGCCTCCTCTTGGTTTCGTTCCGACGACGAAGCCTGGCTTCTTTCAGTCTCTCCGACTCACTTTCCATATCTGCCGATGAATCCCACCGAACCGCCCCTTCTACATATACGATGCAACGCCGGCTCCTCCTCTGTTGTTGCAATGCGGTTTCACCGGCTCCTCCTCTGACGTCATGCCAGATGGCGCGGTGAGCGGCGCTATAAGCTGCGGCGGTTGCTGGGCAACGGCTCAGCTCGCGGTGCGCCCACCGGCGACAGCGAAATGACGCGAATACGGCCAATGTAGCTCTCGCTACAAAAAGGACAGAGAAGATTAAAGAGCACTAACTTCCAGCTGATCTTTATTTACAGATGAGCATGAATGATATGCGCAGCAAGCAGAAAAAAGAAACACAGAAAAAAGGGGGTACCCTGAGCCAGTGCATCGCTGATATGTCCGATAACTTTTTAACACTTTAACACGTGCCCACGATTTCCCTACGCCTTGCCAAGTAATCACGCTCAAGCTATGCTAAAAGTCACGGGAGGCTCAGGGGGGCCCAGCCCCCCCCCCCCCCCCCCTCGGCAGGTCAACTGTAGCACTGCGGCATCCATTCGACAAGCGCTAGAGGTGATTTCATTATTAGTAGTGCTATCTGCGGGAAAATTGTTCCTCCCAATTTTTCAATTAATGATTTAATCAATATTAATCAGATGACGTGGCATGAGCAAAGACAGGAAAGCAGGTATCGTGGTACTGCTGCATGGATTTCCACGAGGCACTTTGTAAATTGCTGTATGGGCCATCAGGTAATTAGTTAAAACATCATTAGTGAATTTTTGGTAATTAGTCGATTATGCATTATCAAAAAAAGATGGCTGACTAATGGAGTCGTATACTCGTATTGTGACCTGCACACTGACCGGCTCTTCAGGGACCCCAAACGCACGCCGACCACGACTCCTCCGAACGCTCACTCGCCTCTCGCTCCCCCAACCCTCTCTGACGGTGTTTCTTTATATATAAATTTTTTTTTGCCACTTTCTCGCTCTCCCGCTCTTGTCCCCTCGTCTTAGAAACCGCGCCTAGCCAGTCAAGCGCCGGCGCTCGTTTTCTTTTCAGTTTCTCCCTTTACAGACAGCCACAGCGGACATCGACGTGACGTCACTCCACTAACCCTTTAAAACTAACCCGCCGAGGATGACGAGGCCGCCTTTGACGAAGATAGGTCCTCCTATCGAAACGTTGGCCAGCCTTTCTGAGGCACCTTATCCCTGTTTATAATCCTTATTCCTCGATTATGCATTGTAATTTGTGTGCAAGTTATGGCCACCTCTTCGAGTAGACCAGCTCATTAACTAGAATTGGGCAATCTGCCACAGGCAACCTTTAAAAAACTTTGAAAGTATTCGTTGAAACGCGCTGTATGTATCTATACACAGAGCAGTTGAAAAAGGAAGATGACCGACATTTAAATCAACAAGGACGGAGTTCCACAGGTTTAAATCAGCAAACCCGACAGCCTGTTGCCCATAGTTGCGCGCAATTGGTTGTAGGCAATACGTTATCATTTAAAGCAAATATAGCATTCTTTAGGTTGACTAGGTGATGTGTCCAATGATAAATGATAGATTAGGGCTAGATAACATGTAAAAGAACATAATGGCAAGCTAATCTGTAATGAGGTTTTTATTGGGTAATATATGAAGTTGTCGAAAAATTAGACACATGTGTACATTATTTCAAGAAAGTTTATGTATAGTAAAGCTGATTTTGTGTTTGTTCTATAAATGCTAAATGACTTGAATAAGTAAGATCCCATGGCGATATGCAGTAATGACTATGACTATGTAAGAAAGGATAGTAAAGCCTAACCAAGCTGTCAAGATGGAATAAGCGCGAGATTTTAAGAGTAGGGTAACAATATCTGCGGTCTGTCCCTTTAAGACCAGATTATGGTTTTTAAATTCTGAACTACTATTTACCATCACCCCCAGAAACTACATTGATCCATAAGCATGATAGGAAAGGATTGAAGAAATTAAATTATGGTGTTTTACGCGCTAATTAAACCATGATTTGATTATGACGCACGCCGTAGTGGAGGACTCCGGAATAATTTCTAACACCTCGGTTTCTTTAACGTGCACCTTAAGTACACAGGTGTTTTCGCCCCCATCAAAATGCGGCCGCCGTGACCGGGATTCGATTCCGCGACCTCGTGCTCAGCAGCCCAACACCATAGCCACTGAGCAACCACGGCGGGTAGGAAAAGAGTTAATATATATTAGGGGAATGTTGGCCCTATAATTGTTGTGCGATAAAAACACCGCGTACTTTGTTTTAGAGGAATTTATTATTAAGTTATTTGTTGGAAACGATGAAGAAATTTAGTAAAGTTGTCACAATGCCTGTTCATTAGTTGGTTGATGTCATAGCCAAAGTAAACTATAGTCGTGTAGCCGGCATATAATAAACAATCACTAGGAGAAGTTAGTGTGTGAGCCAGGTCATGGATGTAAATTAAAACAAAAGCGGACCAAGAATTGAATCGTCGGAACTCTACTATATTAACTGTTTTAGAGTTAGACATTGCTCCCGACATGCAGATCGTTTGTTTACTGTTCTGAAGGCTACTGCGTATTGATTCTACTGTCTGTGTGGGGGGGTGGGGGTGGGGAGGGGGAGTAATTTCATGTAGAACAAGCTTATGCATAAGAATATCATGGGTATTTTTGTCAAGGCTTTAGTTCAATCAATAAAAACTCATCCAACTAATTTGCCAGCATCGATATTTTCTATTACTAAAAGCAATCATGGGGATACTAGTTGAGCATTCATGACGAAACCAAATTTTCTATTTCTCAACACGCTGAATGGTTGCAAGCAAATGTAAATATGGGATGCAATAAGCGTTTCTACAACTTTACTAAAGACGGGAAAAGTAGCGATATGCCTATAGTTCGTGTCTTCGGTATTGTTGCCTTTTTTGAAGACGGGAATAATTTTCCTTACTGTAAGTGCGTGAAGAAAAAGAGACGTCTTCAAGAATGAGTATTGACGTCAGGGCAGTAATAGATATGCTGCCAACTAAATCTTTAATCTACGCGCGTGGATGTTACCGCTACACCATGAATTGTGCATTTGAGATTAAGAATCCTAGTGTGCCCATCAGAAGGGGTTGTCTCGTAAAAGGAGGAATGCGATACGTTTCGAAGGTTGTCACATAGTGAAGGACTAAGAATGTCCATCTGTGTGTGCGTGCAGCGCTCACAAAAACATTGACTAATGCGACCCGCAAATTGCGCATTCATGAGCTAAGTCATTGTTATCATATATGCTTGGTCTACTGATAATATTTTGTGCGTATATATATATATATATATATATATATATATAGTTGTGGCTAAGGAAATCACGATGGGCCCCGTAGTATCATGAAAAAGAAGAGAGTACAACGTACTTTTCATTTGTACAGGATATATTGCTAGGGTTTCCACTGGTGGTCCCACCTTTGTCAAAGTGACAAGTACATGCAGTTGGGTTTCCTTATAACCACGCTATACATGAGATAGGGTTGTGCACGATTATGACAATTGGAAAGGCAGCGTAAAAATAGCGATAACACCGGTGAATTTTATCATACGGAAAGTCATAGAAAGTTTAACATACATTCAGTACTCGCGACAGTACAACCAGAACACACGTGACAGAAACGGATACAGTTCACAAGTACAGTATATGCAGACTTGTTACGGTCGAAGGTAATCAAGTAATATAAGCAGGTGTGGCCGCAGTGTACCCACGTGGCACACAGCACAGATATAAATCGTTAGTTTAAAGAATTGCACTGCAAACCACTCGAGATCAATGAAAAACATGGAAATGTCGTACACACGTGGCAGTACAGAAATAATCTTTAGTGAACTAAACAATACAATGCAAACCACTCGAGATCAATAAAAAATATGGAAATGGGGCACACACGTGGTATGCAGTACAGAACTGAATCGTTGGTTAATTAAACATTACAATGCAAACCACTAGAGATCAATAAAAAACGTGGAGCTGATAAAGCGCCGTGCGGTACTACAGCAAGAATGTTGATACGCACTGCTCATTTAGCGCCATAATGAATGTAACGCTCGACGCCCTCTCTACATTCCGCATGCCGATGGAATTGCAACAGTCCTTAAGACTCATGAAGATTCTCGTTTCGAGAAACCTGTTGATAACGACACCCTGTGATCGCTGTTAAAGCTTATTCTTGAGCTCAATAATTTTCAATTTAACAATTGTCATTACGTTCAGACCAGTGGTGCGTCACTGGGAACTCGAATAGGCCCAAATTAGGCTAATATCTCCATGGGTGTTCTGGAAAATGATTTTCTATCCAGAACTAACCTACATCCTTTCTTTTATAAACACTTCATTGACGATATCTTCTTGATTCGGGCACATGGTGAAGGTAACCTCTTAAAGTTCATAGAAGTGAATAATCACTTTCCCCCTTCAATCAAATTTTCGCACTATTACACGTTATCTTCGGTAAACTTTCTGGACCTCACAGTTACGCTATACGAAGTTAAACGGCTGGCAAAACTTTATCGCAACCCTACTGATAGAAACCAGCTTCTACATTTCCAGAGCAGCCGTGTGCGACATTGCAAAACCGGTATCCCCTACAGTCAGGCTCACCGTTTGAAGCGATTGTGTTCCGATCGCAAATATTTTATTTCTCATTGCGAACAACTTAAAAGTGCTCTCGTTAAACGGTAGTATTCATCAAATTTAATTGACGACGCCATATGCCGAGCAGACCAATTAAATAAAGCCGGCATTCTAAGCAGGAACCGGTTCCCCGATAGTCGTTCCAATACTAATCTTGCGTTAATTACATTCTTGGCATCAGCGGCAAAAGTTTCGTTCTATATTGAAACTCCACCACAATATCCTTGCCTAAAGTAAACAACTCTTCGATATCTTTCCTGAACCGCCTCGTGTCGTGTACGGACGGTGTAAGCCCCTCCGCGATATGTGGACATCCTCAAAATTAAATGAGCACATCAAAACATCTGGCTGCGCCTCCTGCCACAAAGCACATTGCGAGGTGCACATGCAAACCATCGAGAAAGTGATTAGTACGTTTTCATACTTTACCCTAAAAATTCGCGGATCCTTTAATTACGTTACCTTCAACGTTATACACATGCTTGAGTGCACCGTCTGCAGTAAACAGTATATTGGCCAAACAGAAACCTCGTTTCGAATACGCTTTATTAACCACAGATCGCATGCTAATACGCATGATAACCTACCATTATCAAGACATTCATTTACCAGGGCACTCTTTCGAAAAGCTCAGGACCACTATATTTGAATCAGGCTTTCATCCCCATCACGATCGCGATGTCCGCGAGTCTTACCTAATCTATAAGTTTAACATCGTGACATCTGGGATTAACGAAAGCATAGGCACACTAACTAGCGTTCTTACTAAGCCTGGTTGACATTAGCTTGTGGCTCCCTCTGTATGCCATTAGATGCAGCTTTCTTTCAAAAACCCAGTTTTTTGCGCAGTTACGTTGAATAAATTTCACTATTGCCCACAGTTTCTGCACGACACAGTATTCCAGAGTACAGATGCCAATAAAAGCCCTCGTCATTCACCCTGCTCACTGTGTCGGTTACTGAGCAGTGCGTATCACCTGCATTCTGGCTGTATTGTCGTACGACGATTTATTAGCTCCACGCTTTTTATTGATCTCGAGTGGCTTGCAGTCCTTGGCAACCATTCTGTAACTCTAATGGTCCACCGGTTATCCATCCTACGCATTACATGGCCTGCCCAGCTCCATTTTTTCTCTTAATGTCAATTAGAATATCGGCCATCCACGTTTGCTCTCTGATCCACACCGCTCTCTTCCTGTCTCTTAACGTTAGGCAAACATTTTTGGTTCCGTCGCTCTTTGTGCGGTCCTTAACTTGTTCTCGAGCTTCTTTGTTAACCTCCAAGTTTCTGCCCCACATGTTAGCACTGGTAGAATGCAATGATTGTGCACGTTTCTTTTCAACGACAGTAGTAAGCTTCCATCCACGAATTGGTGATGCCTGGCGTATGCACTCCAACCCATTTTGTTCTTTTCCAAATTTTCTTTTCATGATCAGGATCCCGTGTGAGTAATTGACCTACGTAAACTTACTCCTGCACAGACTCTAGAGGCTAACTGGCGATGATTATTTTTGTTCCCTTACAAGCTTATTGAACATGATATTTGTCTTGTGCATAATAATTTATAGCCAATTTATACTGGTCTCTTAAATGAGTTCTCCAGGTTCCGCTTCATTTATGTCAATGTAGCGCCTAGAACAGGATGACCTGTATTAGGCGCGAAAAAGAGTGGTGTCACTCTTAAGGCATAGCCGTGCTCTTATATATCAGGCAAGCAAATGAAAATACAGTTGGGGAGGTTCAAACACGCTCATTGTCATGGGACCGCCTTTTTCATTTATTATTTAAAAAACCGTAATCAGTAGGTCAGACAAGAAATTGCAATTGGAAAACGCAATTGCATCAGTATTCAAGCAACTAGTGCATTAATCTTGATATAAAAACAATTTCTAGATTCCCCCCCCCCCCCCCCCGGTGGCGGTATGCTCCCATGTATGAAGGCGGGGACTTTGATTGCCTACGTAGCGACTGCATTCCAATGCGTGTTTGGCGCAGAATCGCGTCTGTAATATCGCCGTTATTATATTTAGAGCGATGGCACGCTATGCTGCTGAATGTGGCATAATAGATTCGAGGCCACATTCATTATTTGAGAGATATTGCAGGACCTGAAAGAAAGCCACGCGAACCAGAAAATCACACACTCTTTATCACCTTATCTTCAATCTGGAGATTGCTACAAGATTACGCTCAATCTTTTCTTTACAACAGAATTCCACAGTGCGCAAGGCAGCTGTGACAGAAGCGGTGCTGATATTACCGTGAAAGTCAACCGGTGCTTGAACTTTACACATCTCCCTAAGCCACGGTGTAGCTTTCTGACAAGAAACTCGATTTGTTCACGAAAATCCTTGCGTTGGGTAATGCTATCCTGCAGGTGCAAGAGCCTACTCTGGTGACGCCCTGGTGTGATCTGCCAAATCCCCATGCTGGTCCAGTGAGCCGCCTACGAGCATTGGCAAGCGAGGCGGTGTTGCTGCTCGCTCCGAATTCACCAAACACCTTAGACGCCGAGAACAGCGCCTTCCGTATTGCTTGCATGCTGACCAAGGTAAGCCATTTCTAAAAGTCCTATGTTGTGCTTGCTTCGTTGTTTCCCTTATATGTTTTAACACGAAAGTGTTTTATGCCGGGGTCCACCAAGACTTCACTGACGTATTTCCGTCACGGAAATACGTCATAGAACATAATACAAAGAAAGAAACCGGAAGAAAAAGTTCCACAAACATGCAAAATTTGGGAATCGAACCCACGACCTCTCGGTCCGCGACGATAGATCGCCGAGCGTTTAACCCATTGCGCCACAAACGCATTTGCAGAGAGCTACACAGACGCGCCTTATATATCTAACACTCCTCCGTGTACCCGCGCTCTTGCTCGGGGCGGTGCCGCCGCCTACGAGCAGAAAAGAGAAGTACTGCATTATGACACTAACGCGCACCGACAGTGAACGCTTCGGTGGTCTCTGCACTACGACGCCTCGATGCCAGCATTCGAAGGGACGCTGGCATCAAGAAGCACTACCAACGCCACCTAGGTGGTGGCGTTCACCGTACTCAGCACAGCGGAGCGAGGCTTCCGCAATTAGCTCTGAAAATGTTTCTGAAGTTGATCGCGGAGGCTGCAATTACGACGCGCTGTACGCGCTGATTTGACTCGGTGACGATTCAGTTACGTGCTTTGTCTTGCGCGTTGTATTAGTGTGTCAGTTACGTGCTTCGTCTTTCGCGTTGTGCTAGCGTGTGCAGCGTAGTGCAGCTTCCATATGCACTACGGCTGCTCATGGTCATCGACGTTGGTAGTCGTGATGGAGGAGACGTGCCACCAGGCGTCAGCGTGGGTGCATCAACGCCTAAGGGCGCTTTAGCCACAAAACACCAATAGACATTATATATCAATGTGCAATAAACATTACACTACTTCTGTCAAGACACGTTTCACTTTCGTGTTCTATACCGATTCCTATATAAGAGGGATCAACCACATTTTTTTTATTTGAGTGGAACGACCAAACGAACGGGTTTGTTGAAGCCAACTAATAGCACTCTTTAGACAGGTTTAGTTTAGCGTGGTTACCGGAATAGCGGGCGTACCGGAATAGCGGGATCGAAGTGCGCATGCGCAGAACGCTAACCGACCCATACCGTTTACCGTGCGCACGCTATTTCTCAGAGTTAACGTTACCGTGTTAGCGTGGTGTACGTAGTGTACGTAAAACATGGCGGCGGTCCCGGTCGCCCGCTTCGAACTGAATTTGGCGTTGTTTTTTCGCCATCATTGCCGGAGCGCGTATTTCTATTTGCGCCCCCGTACAGCGCTCGACCGCTGGCGCCGCGCTGCGCCGCTCGCGCGTACCATGTTTCTAGCCGCCGCCGTTGGAACGGAGGAGGCGTTGACGGAGAACACGCTGGGTTGGGGGTGACTAGCCTGCTGTTAGGGGATCGGTGGTATTCATAAACGCATCACTGTTTTGATGATCCAAATATAATCTCACTATCAGGGAGGGAGCAGTCTACCTGACTGGAGCAGTATTTTTTTTATTTGGGGTGTTGCTACGCTGCGCTCCGCAACACCCCAACGACCGCCGCTTCGCGTCGGCGCCCGGCACCACGGCTTCCGCCGTGGCGCCGGGGTTCAAACTACCGCGCTGGCAAACAGACAGGAAAACAAATAAAAAAAAAGCGTGATATGAAAAAAAAAATCGAACCAGGGCATGCGGGATTGGAACCCGCGTACGTATAATCCCGAAGCGAGCCCCGTAACCACTCAGCCACGCAGCCATACTTGCTAGGCTTGCAAGCACGCGAACCACATGAATGCGTTCGAGCGCCCTCGGCGAAAGCAACCACCTAGAAACGCGGTACGCGAGAGCGGCGCAGCGTGGCGCCAGCGGTCGAGCGCTGTACGGGGGCGCAAATAGAAATACGCTGCGGGGACATTGCCACATTAGAGGAGCGCCATAGAGAGGCATACAAGCAGAAACAATAGACAGAGACCAGCGCTACCAGCAACCATATTATGTCCTATGGTAGCGCGTTGGGTTTGTTGGTATGATGTACTGAAGGACCTTAGACGTAGTGCACCCGCCGCTCGACACAAGAGCGACACAAAACGCAAACATACGAGTACGTGGCGCTATGTATGAGCGTGTCTAGTGTCGGGTGCGCACCAGTTTTTATTCTCATAAAAAATATCACTTTCAATGGATCAACACGATTAAACAAAATTTTCTGCTCGAGCGACATCTTCAGTATTCGACAATGTTTACCGCGTAATCCAATATTAATATCACTCCTGACTGATGATCTGAATTTCATGTCGTTAGCCAGTATCTAAGAAGTTGCCCTTAAACTTGCGAAAACACAACGCTTATCCGTGCAGGCTGTAGTGAGGTTAAAATGCAAGTGAACCCGGCTTGAAATCTATACTGCACTTTCTACTACAGCATCAGTCGACGCCGCGTGTGGCTATTGGACAAGAAAGGCCATCGACCAGCTCATCAAAATGCGCTATTTTCTTGAATTCATGGAGCCTGTCATATACTCGAATATAATGAACCTCCTAAATGACAAAACTCTTTCAAAGTCTCAGCACAGATTTCGCAAAGAATCGTCCTGCGACACTGCACTTAGCTATTATTGACGATATATATTCAAAATTTGACAGTTACACTAAAACGGACATATTTATTCTCTTCGCAAAGTCTTGCGACAAAGCGCCTTTCGGCTTTCAGTTAGTTGCAGCCTCGTCCCGTCGTCTGCTTGGTTGTATACGCTGTGGTTTCCGCTCGTTTTGACCTTAATCATGTACAGACCGGCCTAGCTGTTGACCTGGTTGCTTTTCACAAAGTAACTCATCAACAACTACTCTTAAAACATTCTCACTTGAACTTGCACCCTGACCTACTTCTTTAGAAGATTTATTTTCTAACTACTCACTGTTATCCATGTATTATCAGCACTACTTCAAAACAGTTTGCCGGAATAATCTGGCATTTCCTGAATTTTAGTATCAGGCCTTCTGCTATTTCTCACTTGCACAAATTGTGCCACTGCCTGTTGCTCTGAATGCTTGTGTGTTTTCTGACGCTTGCGTTATCTATAGGTGTAAAGTCAGCCTAAACGATCACATTTTGGTGCTGAATGACACAAACAGTATCATGACTGGTGTGATAACCGTCTAGTGGGTTACTTGCCACGGTAGCGTAATGGTGCTGGCGTAACGCTGCTCAGCACCATGGCGTAATGGTGAGCTCGAGGTCGTGCCTCGAGCTCAGCACCATTACGCCGGCCGCGGCGGCTGCATTTCGATGGAGGAAATCAGACTTGCACGTGTTACAGAATATAGGAACCGATTAGAATTGCTTTATGAAAAATCTAATTGATTATACAATGACCAATACTGCCCCACGAAAGTAATCACGCCATTAGTTGAAAGTAATCGGTCACTTTTACGTTAGTTCCATCCCAAGCGTTTATTAACACTCCGCAAACACAGTAAACAGAACAAGCTGGGCTTACTCTTTCAGTGCGTCCTCTGCAGCCCTTCATACACTGCTTTAACTTCACAAAAATTCGTCTCCTTCAGTCATCTTCCATCGCTTCTTTGTGAATACATCTGCGTCACTGAAAACTCGCTCCAAGTGCTCGCTGGAGTGGAGGGTGGCGTTCTAACTCACGAGCACCTAATAACGCATGGACAGGAAATATAAAAGTTAGCGAACAATTCTCGGGAACCATCTGATGATAAAAAAATCGCAGTCTAAACTCCTTGAACACGAGTGTCCTGACGTAGTGGTGCTCGAGCCGCATAAAAATTCGCAATCATCGCCAGAGGCGGAATGAAATGATGACAATACAGACCTTGTAACCTGCCGTTAGAAAGGGGAAACAAATACTGAGCGCAGGGTTTGCCTGTCTGAGCATGTGCATCCGGGAGGCTCCTGCTTAACGCTACTTGCCGCGACTTCCAGAGTTCTCCTCTCGTTCACGCCAAATTCAAGTGTTCAAAGCTGCTTCGCTGGTTAGAGCTTATCTCTTCAGTAACTGATTACATGTGATTACATGTAATTGCTTATTGGCTACTGCAAATAATGAGATTACAGTGAGCCTTACCGATTAAAATGTAATGATATAATTACAATACTACCAATAGGTGTGATTGATTACGACAATTATTGACATGTAATTCGTTACATAGAAGTCTGGGAAAGCACAAACGAACATTTGTTTAATTTGGTTTAGGCGCACGTTGTAGAACCCAATGGGGCAAACATTATTCAGTGATGCCGGAATAGGGGGTGTCTGTACCATTATGCTTTGTACCGGTATAATGTGCTGGCCATCAGAATAATTATGTACCCCTTGACACTCTGTGACCTGCCTAGGCGCTATGTTAGGCCGCTCATCTCTCGAGCATGCAGAATGGGCGGTGTAGGGCTGCATGATTGTTTCGTATATACTTTCGTAGTGCCGCGAGTTGCCCACGTGTTTTATAAATAGGGTGACGTCCACTCCCCAGCGCGTCCGTTTCTGTTTTTGAGGGGTCGGACGGCCCGCGTGGTGTCAGGTGACGAGCCGAGGCGCGCGCCAGGGGCCGCGGTGCCGATGCGGCGAACGGATTCGGAGAAGGCGATCTTGCGCGTACTGGGTTGGCATTCCGCCGATGGTCGTAATAGGCCCACGCTGAAAAACCCCGAGTGGGACTGTTGTGAGTGGCGTTCTGGCGCCGGCTTCCAAGTTCCCTGCTGGCTAGAGACGGCGCCGAGGTTTAGAGTGGCCTAGCAATGTTGACCACACGTTGCGTTTACGGAGAGGGGCTCCACTCCCCTATGCGTCCGGGCGGCGACCCCGTGGATCTTGTTTGAGTGCTGAGAAAAGCTCGCGTGGTGTCAAGTGACGACTTGCAGTGCGCGCCGTAGAGGCGCGGTGCGCATGCGAAGATCACGTTCCGAGAACGTCGTCTTGAGAACAGCGAGTCCGTATGGCGCCAACGGTCATACTTTTTTCACGCGTACAAACCTCGAGGGGGGGGGGGGGGGGACTGCGGCACGCGGTGTTGTGATACCAGCTCCCGAGCCCTTTGCTCGCTAGAGACGCCACCGAGGTTTGAGACAGCTGAGCAATAAATGGTGCGAGCCTGGCGGGTTTGCTGGGACTGTTACTGACCACGTGGAAATAGGAGAGGGAAACGACGTTGCAGAACGATAGAAAACAGGGTTGTTTTCCAATACATTTTCGTTTAACTGTAAGCCCATCCCTTTGGATCGTGGCTTAACAAACTTTTAGCTCTAATTGGCAACTGCTTCTCTGGGGCGGGCCAACGGCCCTACCGCCCTTTTTCTTTGTCTCTTTCACCAATAACAACCTAGACGAGGTGCTGTTCCTCAGTCTTGGCTGTAATCACTAAACATGATAGATCAGTAACTCTGTACGATGCAACGCTAGTCTGGGCCGTAACCACTTGGTGGTAGAACGGTGAGACTCGATTCGTCGTATGTAGTGAGAGTTGTCCTAGGCTCTAACTTAAGAAAAAGTAGAAGAGTAAGGCGTTGTTTACTTGTGTGTTTTTACATCAGTATTCTTTTGCTAACTCTGCATTTGACTGTGTAAATATTTTCGTTGCAATATATCTTGAAGTTTTGTTACCTCCAACCTGCCTCCTGCTTCATCAATGCCTATAATCACCTTGAATAGACTTTGATCGACTTCAAGGAGAAAATAACAAACACAACTTCGTTATATAAAAGCTACTAACCTCAGTAGCTCTTTGTAGCTACTCCTTCCTTGTGTATTTGTTCAAGGAGAATAAAATTCAATTAAATTAAATTCAATATAATAATAAGAAGAATAAAGTCTCATAAAGTATCCTGCTAATCAGAACGTGGATCTGGCACATAAAGGGGAACAGTTTAAATTTGACCGCCTAGTTCTCTTCATACAGTCTAGAGCCCCCTCAATTTCATTTTCTCTTCACTTACCCGGTTGCTAGCATCCAATGACAGCATCTGCATGTTTAATCATGTCCGAATTACTTTATGTCATATATCTATTGTTTTAAACTGGCACTCGTATGTTGCTAACGTTAGCTCATTTGCTTATAAAGTCCAAGGTTTCTAAAACGTAACCTACATGACGCTCCTGTGCATGTAGAGTTGGAAATACGCAAGACACTCATTCCGCAAAAGTTCGAACATATGTCACCAGTATGAAACTCTCGCCAGATATTTATTATAAACGCACCAGAAAACCTGTACATTCGCTCGACAAAGTTCATTAATTCATTTTATTAAATGGTAATGTCTCCCATTAAAGGCAGGGTCGGGCTCTGACATCGTTTCGGATCGTGAGTGCAGGATTATTTACACATTTTCAATAACGATTTGCTTCGCCACGAGCTATATATTCTACCACACTCACGCATATCGCTATGTACATACTATCATTTAAACGTTGCTCACCCACATGCGGGTATTACCACCTTTTCGTCGTCATACGAGGTGTTTCCAATAGGAAACCTAACTTTTGGTACAACATCGTTATTGCTTATTGCACAATATTTTAAGCAATGTCCTCCTCAAAGTAGTGCATTCTACTGGCAATACACCGTTCGCATTGTTTTTTTCCATTTTTGGAAAGCCTCCTGGAACGCACTTTATGGGTTGGAGCGCAGGTCTCTCGCCTCATTGGCCTGAATCTCCTCTATGGTTTGAAAACCAGGTCGTTTCAACGTGATTTTATGTTTTGGAAACAGGAAAAAGTCTGCTGGGACTAGGCCAAGAGAATACAGTGGATGGGGCACAGCGGGAGTGTGATGTTTTGCTAGATAGGTGCGGACAAGAAGCGACGCGTAAGCCGGCAACATCCAAGTCTAGTTATCCCAAAATTCAGGCCTCTTACTCCGCACAGCATCCCTGAAACGCGCTAGAATTCCCTGGTACAATGCCTTTGCAGTCAAAAAACACAACCAACATCACCTTGATCTTTGACCGACTCATGCGTGCTTCTTTTTTTGGACGAGGAGAACTTTTGCCCACCCACTGCGACGGCTGCACATTCGTTACAATATCATAGCCTTAAACCCAGGTCTCATCACCTGTTAAGATGTCCTTAATCCTTTGAAATACTATGTACATAATGGTGTACACCAAGATAGTGCATCAACATAATAATCACTGATGAAAGTAAGGGTATTTAAAATGTATCGCATATATCTTGAAACTCTTAGGATTGGAATTGTGCTGCAATTTTGGATAACATGTGCAAAATGTTTTAGTAAAATGAGTGGTAAGGTAGACGGTTGGGTGTTTTTGCTAGGTGTCAGTATGGTGTTGTTTGTAGCGAGTTCACTTCTTTCATTGTTATTCACAACACATGCATCCAGGCACAATTTTCAAGCAGCTGGATAAGTGCTTTTCAGGCTTTCAATACACGAAATAGTTGGCGTTCTCATATTTGATGTTCCTCTAGTGAGTTTTCGCGTGGAGTCCACAGTCTGTAATCTTGACAAAACTCATTAAAGAATTGAAAAATCTTAATCTTTTCTGCAGCTGTACACTTTCTATGATTCGGGAGATGCAAGGAGTGTGGTGAAAGTAAGTTTTGAATTAACAGGAAAAAGTGGCGCCTGAAAGGGGTAAGAAAGTTACCATTCTTATTGGCAGTGGCAAGCAGTGCCACGCTAATATTAACAAGCGTCTGTTTCTGATCGTCAGTCAATGAACGCGGCACGAAATTTGCACTGACACAACGCACCTCAAGTTTGTCACTGAAAATTTGGTGGAATGATCTTACGCTGATGCGCACTTTGTAAGCAACTTCTCGTACAGTTAAACGACGATTTGCACGAATCACACCACTAACTCTCTCCACATGGTCACCATGTGACGATGTGAAAAGTGATCCAGGCTAGGGATCGTCACCGACCAACAATCTGCCGTGTTCAAAACGCTTCAGCCACTCATAGAACTGCGTGTGACTCATACAGTCGTCCTAGTACGCTTGGCTAAGCAATTCAAGTGTTTCTGTGAAAGATTTGTCTAGTTTGTAGGAAACTTTCACACACACACACACAAACGTTGTTCATCAAACTCTTTCATAGTTACTTCGGCACTAATCCGACGAACAGCTTGTGCATGTGCTCACTTCAGTTACTCTAGCTCGCCCACTAACGCTCAGAGCGAAAAGCGGCAAACGGCAGTTTGTTGTCTAAGCCTACAGCTACGTGCACTCAGCAGCCGCAGAGTGCTCCCTGTGACGGTTGGCGCGATATTTGAAACGTTCAGTTTCTTTTTGAACACACCTCGTATTTCTTCGCAGACCTGCTCAACGAATGGCCTTCTTTCGTTGAGCTACTATAACCCACTCGTTCAAACGCCACCTTGATTCGTACCACGCCTTCATGAGTAATCGATCCTGTTTCTTTCAAGGCTTTCCGTGATGGTGTCATGAAGGAAATATATTGAATATGAAGTTGTGCCATGCAGTTCATCGACACCGCACCTCTCCGTGAGGACACAGCGCATCGAGCAGCAAATGGATACACTCCAGTGGTGTAGCTCTTGTTTCATCCTCAAGCGTGCGTACACTGTGTGTTCGCTAGTTATCGTGTTGAGAGATTTCTCAAACACTCAGCTCTCACCCTTACACCTCTTTCAGGTAACAGGTGCAAGTATTCGCGTAATTTGCGTAATAAATCAGGCAACGGTGCAATTCGCGTAATAGACTGTCAAAAGGCCTGGTTGCTCTGTCATATGCAAATGTCCCCGCAGTTAGGGAAGTTTCACCCGGTTGCACGTTCTGGCTGCAGGTACGATCTCTGTGCGGTGATGAGAAGTGGTCGAACAGCGTGGTCCTCGTCAGCCTCGACACCTTGCCGGTGGTGGTGCAAGCCAGCGTGGTGGATGTCGCTGACCACGCAGAGAACAGCGTAGGCGTTCCTTGTCATGCTTTTGTGGACCTCATGGACAACGTCTTCGAGCCCGGAAATTTGTGAGCATTATGCATGCGTTTTCATTGAAGTGAAAGAAGTGTACATAAAATAACGACAATTTTTTTTGTGGGCCCAGCTGCTACAAAGGGTCTTGAGCTATCCTCACCATAAAGGCTGCGAGAAGCCTGAGTTAGGCACGTTTTACTTTCAAGAAATACAAACTGAGAGCACGCCACTTTGCCTTGTCTTAATTATTCAACACTTGTCAAATGAATTAGCATTAGCAGGGCTATTCCAGAAAAGTAATCGTAGATTTTCCAGAAATTAGCCTGAAACTACGCTGCTATTTTGTTCAGTTACAAAGAAGCGCGTAAGCTAGCAGTGTAAGAATTAGTGGCATTTCACTGGAAATTTGTAGAGGAAGGATCGTAGCATAACGAGTGCTCAAGTGCAGACAGTAGAAATAGAGGCCGGCTGTGTTTAAACATATCCCTTTCGTATTTGTGTCCGACTGTTTCCAGAAAAAGTAAACCGTTGTCTTATCTATGTTTATGAGTACTCCAAAACAAACGTGGGCGTTTTCGCTATTACTGCATTTTTGCAAAAGCTTTTTTGACTAATAGTGTATGATGGTTGTTCACAGCAATGTTTATTCAGCAGTGCATGAAACTTGAAAGAAAAACTATGCAGTACTTTTTGTGAGAGCACACAAAAGTTATTGCTCTCGTCATTACGCCTTGAATTAGACCTTCAAACTACATTTTGCGCTCTTCGCACATAGCACATTCACCTTAGCTTCGTGCACATTTGCGGCGACAATTTTGCTTTCAACTAGTCAGCGCACCCATGTGCTATCCGCTGCTATTTAATGTTCCTTTTTGGAACCAACTTGGGCCACTGTTCATAGGCCACTAGGCATGTGTTGCTCTTCAATGAACCTCTTTGACGCCGACTTCGGTCACTGGGTATTTGCCACTGTTGAATGAACCTTATTCATACTACTTATTCCTATTGTATTTGAGATATACCAGTTCGAAGTTGTCGAATATTTGTTCATGCATATCCAGCTTTCGTGGACATCAGTGTAGCTCGCGTGACGGAAAGTTTTCAAACTTTCCGCCATGATGTTGTTCTGACGCACTCAACTTCACCGCAAACCTTGTACCTCGGGTGTTATTTCTGTTTTTGATATGGGACTGACTATAGCGAGGGGTCCCTTTAAAATATCCATAACACTATAGTGACGGGGCAACAACAACAGATGCAGAACCTGTGTTCTGGTTTCTGGTTCCGCAGCGATGCAGACATTCTCGTCTAGTTTCGTGGCGCAAAGGAAAAGTGTTGGGTTCATGATTTTGGGGTCCTAGGCTCGAATCGCGTTCTAACAAATTTTTCTGTTTTTGTTCACGTTGCTGGCTTATTATTTTTCTCGTTTGACTTGTACCGTACTTGTTCTTTTGCCCTATGCTTCGCCACCAGATCTGACATATAGGGCTCTTGCCAACGGGAGCGAAGTGACCCGCTGCATAGCCTAGGGTTAGGGGATTGGATTCTTATGTAGATGCCGCTTTAGCGGCCGCAGACTAGTTAATAATGACTCGTTGTTGCGTTGTTACTGTGCGTCCCAGTTACACGGGCCAACAACTCACAAGCGCAACTATCTGAACATAACATGTGATGGAATAAAAAGGGGGCCCCCTCGCTTTAGCAACTATACGGTGAAGGGCCCCGTCATAATAGTAGTTTATAGGCTATTATGACAGGTGCCCTCTGATAAGGAATAGGCACCTATAGGCTTGGAAATGACTTATTATGCTTAGAACGTTTAGTCGCGACACGAAAAGCACAGCGATGATAGATTCCGGGCTTTTGAGAGACTTCCCGAAGAGCCAGCCACGGTTCTTTCACAGCGAAGTTGTATATTGCTACCCCAGTAAATTTCCTGCGTCCGTGCGTGTACACCGTCGTGATGACAGAGAAACATTTTCGTCTCCGGAGCTAGTGTAATTTTGAGTTTCTGCGTAACAGATTTATGTTTTCTCATAAGTTAAAATTATAATGCGATGCTATATCATGTCTACAGGTTGTGTGTTAATCGTACTTTACAATTTTTAAGACGTAATTGACTTTGAGAAATTGAATTACTTCGATAACGTTCTTGCGCCAGGCGGAGTGTCTACTAGAATGAGGATATATGCTGCCCTCCGGCACACCTGCGTGCACGCGTGACGAACGTGTGCACACGATGTATCTGTCCTTGATGAGTGGGCGCTCTGTCCGTTGCATCGGACGCGCAGTGTGCTGCGACCGTAATCAACATCAGGGCTAGACTGTTAAATAACTACAGTGACGTTCACTTCGTGAACGCGGATTTCGCGCAAGTGCATGGACGCCGCGAACGTGCACCGCGGCGTCGTAGCGCCAACGGAAAGCGCGCGAAAGAGCTCGTGGGCGTTACATTGATATCGATGGTGCGACGCCTTGTGGTGGTGGCGCTTGTGTAACGTTGGCAACAGCTTTGCTGTACGTCCACTTTCACAGGGTGGAATGGAGGCAGAAATGTTTTCTTTTATTTTCTTCTATGTTTAAACGCTGGGAAGTCAACGTGCTAGAATAATCATAGAGCACGCTCCAAAGCAGCTTTATTTGGTGAGAACGTGTTCTGTCTTAAATAGTCAGATTTAGCGTCCCAAAATGACACAGCGGCTTTGAGAGACGCTTGCGGAAGGCTCTGGATTCCGACCTATCGGTTTCGTTAAGGTTCTCCCAATTAATTCCCAAACAAATTTCCTGTCCGCACTCACAGGCTACCGCAGCAGCTGCAGATTGAGAAAGGAAGTTCGTAAGTAAATTGATAGACACTTGAACAAGTTGGTTTTGTTCATTGAGGCTTAAAATACGCCATCACAATAGTGCAAACTGTCTCTGTGTCGTCGTCCGATAGCACGCTATGACCGACGGAGCTCATAATAGTATGTCACATTAGTGGCCACCGGGCCAGGTACACCTTTGGGATGGGTATACACGTTACTTTGTATACAATATTATTTATTACGTTATTTATATACATTACGCCGATACCAAGTTTTCAACGGTGGGTGGACATTTTTCCAATCTTTGGAGGACTTTTTTGTACGACCACCGCCAGAGGCTCGGCGGGTGAGCTCTGCGCGGAGGCGCGCGCTCAAGCCACGATATCTACGTTTATGCAAATCACTGTTGAGGGTGAGGATATCCTTCCCGACGAAGTCAGCGAAAGCGTTGGGTGGACCACGGCATTATACAAGCGAAAATCCATCAGCGCGAACCCGATCGAGCAGGGCGGCCGAGCGCCCAACATGCCACGCGGCGGGAACAAAAGCCCGGCTCCGGCGAGTTTTAAGAAACGCCCCACCACTGCTTCCAGACTGCCTCGACTACCGAAAGAGCACGTTCGAGTCATAATCCGTCACCGTGGAGGACTGGACATCAGGTAGATGAACCACCTCAGAGTTTCCCAGGCCCTCACTACCGCCGCTAGGCTTACGGAGGCGGATACGGCGGAGAATATCACATGTCCAAACATGGTGGAAAACATGCTGGTGGCAAGCACACCATCAAAGCGCAACGCCATCGCCTACGCCGATGTGAAAGCAATACATATTGGACAAGCAAGTTACGAAGTCAGGGCCTATTTCGCTGCCCCAGAAAACTCATGCAAGGGAGTTATTTGCGGCATCGATCCAACCATCGAGCTGGAGGAGCCCAAACGCCTCATCATTCAACCCAAGGGTCCAAGCGCCCTCGAGGTGAGAAGAATCAATAACGCAAGCACGGTAGAAATCCTGTTTGATGTACTCAAAGTCCCGGACTACGTAAAATGCGGTCCCAGTTTGGTCAAATGCTCACTGTTTCGCAGACAAACTGACGTTTGCTAGCATGTGGAAGGCTCGTTCATAGAGCCGACGTTTGCCCAACCCCTGAAAATGCAATCTACCGCGGCTGTGGTGCGAGCAAACCGGACGATAAACACGAATGTACACCGAAGTGCCCCCTCTGCGGAGGCCCTGATCCCCACGGCTGACAGAACTTGCCAGCAAAAGTATCAAATTCTTGTCGTCGTTAGACAACGGAGTAGAGAACGGCACAACCGCGACCAATCCAACCTGTCAACTAGGTCGCCAACCCCTCTCACGCCGGCCCTCAGCAGCTCGCACAGATCCAGGAGCCGATCCCGAGACCCCGGCGACGACGATGGCGGCTGCCAGGACCGCGCCCCTTCTAGGGGACGTCCCACGGAACGCTCTTCTTCCAGGGGTCGCAAGGCTTCCAGGACCCGCTACCGCTCAAGGGGCCGCTCCCATTCCAGGGGACCAGGACTCCAGACCCAAGAGCCTGCTGATCGTGGTACCAAATGTTCTGATCGGGTCACGAAATCGCCGAAAAAGGTAACGGGGGGCCAATCGCCAGAGCATAATAGGATAGCACAGTTGGAAAAAGAAAACGCTTCGTTAAAATGCGCAATGGAGCAGCTTAGAGCAGAAATTGCAGAACTCAAAAAGGCTAGCAAGCGAGAGACGGTTCAACCCACTCAGGCCCCTGCGGCAGAAACTCCCATGGAGATCCCAGTAGTGGAATCGACTGCCACTGGTCTACTCAAGAAGAGGGCGTTGGCGGTTCATGCCTTAGACAAGAGCTCCAGTGTTCGTAAATTGGAAAAGGTGATAGATAAAATTGACGAATCCCTCGAAAAAGTTCGAATTGTAATCGACAAACTCGCGGAGGCGGTCAGAGCACTAGAGGTCAGATGCGATATTCTGGAACGCCAGGTTTTGGCAACGGCTCCAATTACGTCGACGGACAAACCGAATACTACCGACACTGAAAGGTCGGCAGCGGCTGCAGTCCCCACCATTTTATAAGACAAGCCAACTACTACGTACCACCATGGGTAATTAATACGGCACATCACAGGGTAATTAATGTCTGGCATTGGGACTGCAGGGGACTCCATCGTAAAAAGAACATCCTCCAACATTTCATTCGCTCCCACCCGGGAAAACCGCATGCCGTCTTATTACAAGAAATGCTCACGGATATGATCACCCTACCGGGCTATAAATCGCATACCCAGTATGGTGATGGGAAAAGGGGAATCAGCACGCTAGTCACTAACAAATGTACTTTCATAGTCCACGATCCTAATCTCGAATCCAATAAGGTTGAACACTCGCTCGTGGAAATCACCCCCAGCGGACAGTTCAAGACCAGTGCATTTATACTTAACATATACAGTACACCCAAAGACCTCAGGCAAAGATTCACAGCAATCATCAACAGGGCCGTTAGCAAGGCCAAGAGATTCCCACTCCTGGTGGCCGGAGACTTTAACGCTCTGCATCAAGCATGGAGGTACCCACAAGCTAACCGCAAGGGCGTTGACCTATGGCAAGCCACAGTCAATAATAACCTCACACTTATAACAGAACCGGCTTTTCCGACCCTGGATCGGCAACTCCTGCTCTAGGGATGCCACGCCTGACCTCTTTTTCATCCGGAATGCAGAGTCCGCCTCTTGGTCCAACCTCCACGTGGACCTGGACAGCAATCACAATATCCTGGCCACCTGCGTCTACGCGAGAAGCGGGAACCTCAAAGAGTTCACTATTACAGACTGGGACTCCTTTCGCAAGATTAAGGAGGAGCGAGCATCAAAACACGACTCCGCACTTAGTCTAGAGCAGTGGGCTGAACAGTTTAAAGAGGATATCAGGGCGGCAACAAAGGAAGTCCAGACTGAACTGGAGGTGGACAGGATGGATAGCCGCCTCGCTCATCTTCTAGAAGCTAAAAAGTCATTGTTAAACAGACGGAAAGGGCAGGAACTAAACCGAAGGCTCCGGAAACGATCGCTGAGCTCAACAAACTTATAGAAGATCACTGCCAAACCCTGAGCAGACAACAGTGGGATGAGGTCTGCAATTCAGCAAATGGTCAGATGAGAGTTGGAGCTAAATAGAACCTACTTAAGCATCTACTCGATGACACCAATACCAAGTCGAACTAAAGACAAGTTATTGCGATGGTTCTCCACTAAGCTTCACAATCAGAGACAATAGAGACCGTACTGGAAAGACTCGGTCGCAAGTACCTGCCACTGGGCAGCTCGAGTGACGAAGACTATGCGGCCTACAAAGACTCATCTTGCCCCGAGCTAGAGGGCCCCTTCAAGTCATGCGTACTAAGGGAAGCCCTCCAGAACCTAAATGGCAGGTCAGCTCCTGGTCCAGATGACATCCCCAACCGGGCCCTGAGAAACCTGGACGACGGCTCCATAGAAACGGTTGACAGAGGAGATCAATGAAACATGGGAACGAGGGGTTGTCCGGATTCCTGGAAAATGGCCTCGGTCATCCTCATCCCAAAGCCTGGAAGACCCCCGAATCTAGAAAACTCCAGACCCACTTCAATCACGTCCTGCGTGGGGAAGGTGGCGGAACATGTCATATATAACCGCATCTCGAAGCCCGTCGAGAAACAAGTAATGTTCCCCTACAACATGATCGGCTTTCGTCCGGCCCTGTTAACGCAGGATGTGATGAAGCTCATCAAGTGTCAAATCATTGACAACACCACAAGAGCTTTAAGAGGCATCTTAGGTGTAGACCTGGAGAAGGCGTTTGACAATGTCTCCCATGCGCACATTCTGAACTCCACCTCTGAGCTCAGTTTGGGAGAAGCCTTCCGCAGATACATAAGCTCGTTCCTCAGTGATCGCAAGGCCACGCTCAAAATTGGTGAACTCCAGTCTGACAACTTCAGTTTGGGCCCCAGAGGCACGCCAGGAGGAGCGGTAGTCTCACCACTACTTTTTAACATTCCCATGAAGAAACTATCGGAAAGGCTCTCTAACACAGAAGGGATCAATCACACGCTCTACACCGATGACATCACAATCTGGTGCACCGGAGGAAGCAAAGGAGATGTTGAATTAGGCTTGCAGGAGGCTGTAGATCAAACAGAGATGTACCTGGAAAGTACGGGGCATAGATACTCCCCGAGCAAGTCTGAGCTCCTCCTCTACAGGCCAGTCAGGAGAGGTCCCAAACCTAGAGGCCTGAAACCGTTGTCTGAAATAGACACAAAACTCTACACTAAAAGCGCATGTACCATCGCCAGAGTAGACATCATTCGGGTCCTGGGCATGTTCATCGAATCCAATGGCAGTAACAACACGACGCTCAACAAGCTCACAGCCAAGACCGGGAACATGATCAGGCTCATCAACAGTCTCGAATAGGCGTGGAGTACTTCAGGAAGACAACCTCCTCAGGTTATTCCACGCCTTCCTAATGAGTAACATAGTTTATGTGGCCGCCATGCACAATTGGTATAACTCCGAGAAGAAAAAACTGAACACGCTCATCAAAAAGAGTATCAAAAGAGTGCTAGGCATTCCATTACGGGCGAGCACGGACTTCCTTATGCAACTAGGAGTGCACAACACATTAGACGAGATAATCGAGGCACAGGAGTCGGCCCAACTGGCCCGTCTATCCTGCACCCCGGCTGGAAAGAAGATCCTGGCGGTTCTTGGGATCAACCCTATACTCATGGAAGAACAGAAATATCAAATCTCAGAAGATCAAAGGAATAATATACGAGTCGCACCGTTTCCCCGTAATGTTCATCCTTAACACAACGTAGGCAGACGCAGGGCAAGAGCCCTCGCCCTCCTCAAGAGTATCAGAGACGATCCCCACTTGGCATGTTTTGTCGACGCAGCCAAATATGGACAGTCGTCTAACTTTGCCACTGCCATCGTCGATCACAGCGGACAGATAGTGAATGCAGCTTCCCTGAAGTCCTGAACTCCATCCAGAGCGGAGCAGGTCGCAATTGCTACGGCACTGCTGGATAACAGCAAAACACAAATCTTCACTGATTCGAGATCGGCGGTCAGGGCTTTTGCTTCCGGGTCCATTGCCGAGGAGGCTCACAAGATTCTCAAGAATAAGATAATCTCTACGCACACCATCACTTGGTTTCCGGCGCACCTCGGCCCCCAGCTTGACTCCTTGCCCAATCTCAATTACATCGCCCACTCCCAAGCGCGCTTACTAACCCGCCGTGCGGGACTCCCAAAGGCGAGCTCAGAGGCCGGGGTTCTCGAGTTTCGGGACGCTCTCGCTACTTTCAACGAAATCACTAAGCACTCTCACCTGGGTAGGAAGACTTATCCTCCCTCTCATGGCAAACTGGCTAGATCTCTGTCGTCCACTTTACGCACGCTTCAGACTAAGTCCTATCCAAACCTGGACCTTTTTTATTCGATCACTCCGGAGGCTTTTAGTTCTACGTTCCCCGACTGTGCGGCTGTTAGCAATCTAGAACACAGGTGCTGGCGATGCCCCTCGTTACAGGGTCCCAATCGCATCACGGAAGAAGAATGCAGCTACGCCATCCAGAGCTCAGAACTTTCACGACAAACTTGGGCTGTCCAGAGAGCCCACGATGCGGTGGTTAGGCTCGGCCTACCTGTCCCCACGTGGAAGCGGCCCGCAGCTCTGCCCTAGGGCAGGGCTTCTCAGGACCTTGTGAATACGTTATTTGTCTGACTATTACTTGCAGTTGTCAAAATACTGTCCCATCATTATTATCCATGTGCGTGAAGCAACATCGCTATTTTTAGATGATCGTGCAGTAATACATCCGGTATTTGTCTCTTTTTCATATAGTCTGCTATACTGCCGTTCCGCCTTTATAATATATCCGAAATGTAGACAAGCAGATATCGAAAGCCAAAAACGTGTTTCACATAACCAAAGGCAACGCGCAGAACTCCATAAACTTGTATTCAAGAGTTGTGCGACTGTCACGGACGTCATTATGGAATGTTCGAAGTTTGAGGATGGTGAGAATCAGCACTTGAGACAATTTGTTCGCGTTATCATCAAGCGAAGATCAGTGTTCTCAACTGAGTAGTCTAATAGTGGCACCGAGGACTGTATTGTCGCTCATATGACAAAGTCCACGGCCAAAATTTCAGCCCCGACTCACCCTGTGACGACTGACGATCAGGCATCTGGCATATTGGGCCAGATGCCCAATATTGGGCCCGATAGATCCGGGTGCTGGCGCCGACCGCCGGACAGGCTGGGCCTTTGTTCAAGGCCTTTTGATATCCTCACCTTATGTCGCACTATTGCGCTTCAGCTGAAATCTTTCAACAGCCAATTTATTCGTCGCGAAATTTGCCTACCCATCCTGTCACTGCTATAGGTTCTTATTTTTAACCAGACAAACTTAGTGCTGTCGTGATATTTCCAGTGGTTTCACTATTCCAATGATGCGCGTATTGTTGTCGACATCTGTTGATCCTTTGAGGATTTTTCATAGACGTTTTTACCATAGCACACCACCTCACAATGTTGCTCAAAAAGTCATTTTATTTTCCTGAGGCTTGCTGCAAGCTTCTGCCTTCTTGCCGTTCATCAGACTCCTGAATACACTATCGATTCTAGCCTATATTGATGACAATGATCCCACTAAAGTCCGCAAACATACAACGCCCATTGGATAGAAGTCGCTTAAAGTGAAACTTGCCCTGGGCGCGACAACCTATCTTTATTGCGATATCACATATATAAACACTATAGGCGAATTTACACTGCCGTAATGTTCCGTGTATAGTCCGAGTGCGATAACGTTGTGGCCGCGCGCCGTATGCTGTAGGTGCGAGGGAAAGCGTGCGAGGATGAGCCGAGAAGGTTATTTAAATGTCTAATTAAATCATAACTTACTGAAGTGTACGTCTCACCATACTCTCGCATTATAATAATAAATTATAATTTGTGCTTGCATTGTTTCGCACTGTGCTTGTAACTCTGAGGCAGCTTGCTCGCACTTATGTGCGTACTGCTTCTCCAAGGGGCCCGGGGCCTCGCCAAGCAAAGCTGTATGCCTTCAGTTCAGGAGCCCTTGGACATGTTTCGTAAATTTAATTGCAATTAAAAATATCTTAAATGCACTAATGCATGAAGAAACGGCACATTTTTGCAGGCTGCCTACTCACACTGTGATCTGTGAGTACGCAGCCTGCAAATCTGTGATCGGCATTCCATGTGGTAAATATAATCGGCTTTATTAATTTTTTCATTAAATGTAGCATTTGTCCTCCACATTGCTTAGAAATGATAAGTGTTCGGTATGTGATTCAATACTTGAAGTTTGTTTTGCTGCAACATTTGTACTCGATTGAATTCGCAAATTTTCCTCTTCGAAAAGGTTTGCTCAATTATTTTTCCGTTGCGCTTACCAGTGGTGCTGCTGTCATATTTTTGCCGTTTTACTTGTGTATCCTGCTTCTTTTATTATCTGTCTGATGCCTCAAGCCAATCAAGCCATGTGGTTACTAAATGCCTAATATCAAGGCCTGTGAGGTAGTTTTAAACAAAAATAAATTAAAAGTACGATAGCCACCCAACACCTCGCGAAACATAATCGAGACGGGTGCTGGAATTTGCTTGTTTTGCTTTCCCGTGTTTTGCGTTGCGGCCAAACTATTATTGAAAAAACGAGTGGTTATGAATGACACGGTAAGCGAAGATCGCTGAGTTCATAAAAACGTTGTAGATAGTTTCAGTGGGACTCACTATATATATATTTATACAGGGTGTTTCAGCGAACACTTTCAAAAATCCTTAAAGGTTGCCCGTGGAAAATAGCACAATTCTAGTTCATGAGCTGGTCTACTCGAAGAGGCGGACATTACTTGCACAAGAAATTGAAATGCATAATCGAATAATTAACAGAAATTCTCTAATTAAGTTTTTAACTAATTGCCTGATGGCCCATATTGCAATTTACAAATTGTAGCCGTGGAGTTCCCAAGGCGGATTCACTTCGAACGAATTCTCGGGGTGACACCAGTCTCGAGATATTAATCCCTGAACTTTGCGGAGAAATGCATTGGCGTTCCAGTTAATTTTGTGCTTCAATGCATAAAGCGACGTTTTTTTAAGAACTTAACTGGAACGCCAATGCATTTCTCCGCAAAGTTCGGGAATCATTATCTCGAAACTGGTGTCATTCCGAGCATTCGTTCCAAGTGGATCCGCCTTGCGAACTCCACGGCTACAATTTGTACATTGCAATATGGGCCATCAGGCAATTAGTTAAAAACTTAATTAGTGAATTTCTGTTAATTATTCGATTATGCATTTCAATATTTTGTGCAAGTAATGTCCGCCTCTTCGAGTAGATCAGCTCTTTAACCAGAATTGGGCTATCTGCCACAGGCAACCTTAAATAAGTTTTGAAAGTGTTCGCTGAAACACCCTGTATATCTCTTACTGTGAGTACTGTTGATCGAAGCTAGAATAGGCGCACTCGAGCCATTATTGGGGCTGAAGCTCCGGAAGAACTGTCAGCGCTGCTTCTACCGCGTCAACAGGGAAACAATGTGGCTTTTTTGTGGCCCCAGCACGTGTTGATGGGTACAGGTGGGCCTGACAATCTTGTCTTTGAGTGCGTGTTGAAGTTTCTTTCTTTTTGTGGTGTGTTCTTACCTTGTGAATGCCATATAGAAAGTAGTGTCATAGTCAAAATAATCCAGACGAATGGCGCGCCGTGTCTATGTGTAAGTGTTTTCGTCTGTAGTGTGTGAGAATATGGCAACAAAGGTGTTGGAGCGAAGAGTGTGCACAAATGCGTATGCTTTTGCAACGCGTAAAATGCGTACGCTTTTGCAATACAAGAAAGGTTGCTACCAAACACGTGCGATGCGTCTGTCTGTCCTACCTTGGCGCTTCCAAAGCCACTTTCCTTACAGAGGGCACTGAATCGAAATGGAGATGCCCCAGTTGTTCGGAAACAATAGGCATGCCTCGGGTACGCACAGCACGTACGAACAGCCAAGAGCACCGGTTTGGGGACGAAGAAGGCAGCTCACGGCACAACGACGTTTGAAAATGCATTAGAACGTGGATATACATTGTACCTATTTCCCAACACCAAGTTGCCTTGTGCTTGGTGTGCGTCATCATAAAAATGCACCGTGAGACAACCCTACAGAAGGAAAAGAAAGCACCTACCCCACTGTCGAAGAAGTGTCCTTTTCAAAGCAAAGGCAGGGATATGAATGCAAATGTTATAGAAAGGTGGGACGAGGTGATTTTCTGGACCATGTATTCACGTTAGCTTTGGGAGGCTACACTTGCCAAAGCGCGCCTGCTCTATAATTCTTCACTAAAATCGCGGTGAAGGTTAAAGCAGCACGAATTCCGAACTCCAACCAACAAGCCTTGTGCGTGCTGCAAACTGTAATGTATGGGATAAACCCAAAGTACGGCGGCGACCAGTGGTAGCTCCCGTATATCCCCAATCAGGTTTTTTGAGGGATTGTCAATAGATTTACAGAGGTGCAGGATTCAGGTCTTTTTTAAATCGCTCGCAGTGCTTCTCTGCTGAACTACATGGGGTTTCGTGCACTACTGCACCTGTCAGCTGCGGTGCCTGGACGAGATGAACTCTTGGAAGCCCGCATGGAGGAAATCACGGGCCGAGCACAGTACCGCTGGCCCAGGCCCCTGGTCTGTCTCCGTCTTGCTGAGGCGCTGGTGCCCACTCTGTTTTTACACGACCATTATGCGCGATTCTTCAACGATGACACCATCGCCGCAGTGAGTAACCGCCTCCTAGAAGAACTAGTACTTCGATACTTCCTCTCACCTTTTCTCATAAGTATTTGACGACATCTCCGAAGAAATTGTAATGACAATATTGTATGAAGTTGTACCTAAGCTTGCTTCTGTCAAATTAATTAGCGCAATTCGTATTGCGCTATTATACAACTATACGTATTTCTGTCTCTCCAGCATCTGTTGTATACATTATAGGTTATGGTTACAGATTTTCGAAACAAGATTTAACGCTGAATTGACAAATATGCTTCATACATTATGAGGTTTTAAGACGATCCCCTCAGGCGTTTACTGCTGCAATAGTTTACCGCAAATGTCGAAGCAAGACAAAACGCCCAAAATTTTTTTGCTGTATCCGAGTCGATCACGCACTGTCTTCATTGTCATGAAGGATAAGTGTGTCATCCACCTCAATGCAGCACGAAGCTGCCAAGAACTCCCATGTAGCTTTGTGCTGGATTCAGGTGGATGACAATTTTATCTGTTATGGCACTGCTCTGCCTTGCGGGATTCGGCAGAACTGATTTGTCTTGAATATTTTTCACATACATTCCAAATATTACAGCGAAGCTGTCTATGGCTAGGGTTCCGTACATTTTTTGCGTCCATGAACAAATCTGCACGTGCAAAAACTCAGCTCCCGAATTTGATGCAAAATCGCTTCAATATAGCAGAATAATATACGTCTCATCACTTGCATATGCATTTCCAGTAGATTAGCTATGAAAAGCCACCATTTTCCAGATCTGTAGGCTCTCAGGTAGATAATAAGGGTTTCTCAAAGATTTGCGCTGTGCGACCTGCGTCGGCCTGCGTACACTCACCCCACCCTCTCTCTGTCGTCGTTCCAAGCGCTTCGCCTTTCGGGCGAAGCATCAATTGCGATAGCAAATTAATAGCCAGCTATACAGAATAAGGATAGTTATTTTATTTTACGTCATGCTGTACGTCATACGTAGAGCCGATATGCACGTCATACATTCAGAGAGACGCATCGTTTTAGACACAGGTGGCCGTTAAACCGAGCTCCGACGCGAGAGTCTATATGCGTTTGCTTTTTTTGTTGTCTCTTTCTCAATTTTTAGGGGAGAATTTTTCCGCGCGGACGCCATAAAATCCCGGATACAAGCCATAAAAAGCTTCGCTGTAAACTGGGGCCCCTCTTTTTCCTTTCTTCTCGTTTTTTAACAGACACATACTTCATACCCTGTTCACCTTTCCTGACGTAGACAGCACTCTGTCCTACATGTCTCTCTTCTCTCCATCTTGTCCCTGCCAATGAGCTGCTGCTATTACAATGTGAAGCAGTGTCCGTAATAGGAAGACAAAAATGCATCCATTTTCCAATTGCGTACCAGAAAACACCGCCCATAGTCCGGACTGCGAGTTTCTATTTTAACAGAGCAGAAATGCATGACCACCAAGCGGTGGCTGAAAATTTCGTTCATGTTGTGGGGGGTCCGTATTAACAGGGTCCATATTAACGAGGTATGACTGTATGCATCTGATTTCGCTTCGGTCCTTGTTGTTCCAATTGCTTGAGTAGCTAAGAGACACCTGACACCGTATAGTAGATTAATTTTTTCACAGTGCAGTGACTTAAACTATGGTCGTTTGCAGCAAACATCTCTGTTGTGCTGTTTCCGTCAACTGACCACACGTTGAAGTGCTGCGAGACAGTATAATTAGGCTAAGTTATTCGATAAATCATATACAAATGCTACGCCACTCCGACTTTTCCAAATATTGCAACAAAAATACTAGTAGTAAGCAACCTTATTTCGGAACAAAACGTATTCAAATTTTACTGATCCTGTATCCAGAATGGTGAATGCTGAAAAACTTGATCAACTTGTTACAGAAAATAAGCGTTTTTTTTAGTTACTGCCGTAGCAGTAACAATCGACTGCTGTCTCATTAAATCGTACTTTGCAGTGACTCTAACCCATCCTTGTTTTTATTTGATTGCTATATTTCTGGAAAACTTATAGATTAGTTAATGTAAATATACTTCAGTTTTAAATACGCTACTGTTGCAAAAATGGAGAATAGCAGATTGGAAAAAAATTATGTGCCTAATTTTCTAGGAGAATAAAGAGTGTTTGTCGAGCTCAAGCCTAAGTTGAGCATAATCCAGCGCAGTAAAGGGAGGGCAGAGAAAGTTACTTAATTCAGTAATATTGCAGAGGTGTTTTCATGCAATAGTTGGCGCACTCGGGAAGATTTTGATATTTGCAGTTTATTGTTAATCGCAATGCGCGGGCCACGCTCCGTGGGGTAACCTCTCTGCGGCAAGTGCTAAGGCCAAGCCCAAACCGTTAGTGCCTTAGTTCGCATTGGGTTCCCGCGTGTCAAGTGTTGGCGGTCGCGTGATCCCAAGTTCCCGAAAGCGAGACAAGGTGGGAAGCGTTCACTTGCGTTGCGATAGCGAGGTCATCGAGTGAGATCTGTTAATGTTTGCCTGAGCGCGCATGACACCGATAAAATTACGAACCTCACTTCGTGTAGTTCTCTCTCTGCTATTGCCATCAATGCTCCGCATCTGGCGAAACCGATTTTCATTATTTTTACGTGCAAGCGTAGATGCCCCGTCTGTCAAATCGGCAACATTGTGTGTAGACGCGAGGGAAGCGAGCGCCTGACATGGAGGGCGCCTGGGTGCGGAGACTCGCCGGCCATTTGTGCTTCGACCCGGCGGGGCTCGCTGCGCGTGTTCGCAGCGTCCACACGATTGCGCGTAACCCGCGTTCAAAAAGCGTCACTAACTTTTCTTTTCTTCAGCGCAGGACAATATCCGCATCTTTTTAAACTTTTGATTTGAATGTGTAGGCGCGGCGCGACGCACGCAAATCTCGGACGCCGCGAGCTACGTCGATGCACTCTGCTCGCGGCGCGATCTGCACGCGCTGGCGCTCATACCCGCGCTGGTATTGCCCGACCTTGCTATTTGTTTATAAGTGCTTACTAAGAAAATGCTATTCACCAGGAATGCTCTGGGAATTTGTGAATTTGTTTTTGGTGCTGGAACTTTAAAACCTCGATTAACGGAATTCGCGATTTAACAAAATGTTTCGTTGCAAGTACAACTTCGTTATATCGAAGTTCCCCTTACTGCAACACAGAAAATTGTAGCCTGATCACTGGTGTTTTGAATGGATGTATAGTAGTAATATTTGGTCGAGCAATGTTTGAGAATTCTTATGCGAAACTTCAAAGAAGCACCTCAAGGAACACAAGTTAAATTAATAATTTGCTATTTTTCATATAAGTACCAAGAGTAAGAAAATCGGAAATATACAAAATATCATCCATAGCTCCTAGTTCCAACGTTTTCTAAGTCAGATCACGCAAAAAAATATTATTATCAAGATGTGTTTGCGCCATTACTAGTCATTACTGCCAATGCTATGCGGGAAAGCATAAGCTTCGTAAATAAGAAAACGGGTTAGTTGGTATTGTGCATGGAACATTTGTTTTTAATCATTTCAGCATCGACCTAGTTTGTACTTTACTGCATGCTTTAAGCTCGCTAAGCAATGGTTGCGTTGTCAGGGACCATGCAGAAGCCTCCGTATGCTTGATGAGTGCGTTCGATCAGCTTTTTGTGAAACCAAGGTCGTCTACGGTGCTTTCAATTGGCGCTGGAGCCCGCACACGCTTTGTTCAGTTCCTGTACTGTGCTGATCAGTAATGTGGGGTTTTCCACAGTATTGTGCAGTAATGAGCAAGTGCACTTGCACAGGCGGTGTATAAAATATAACACATTGAACAGCTACTGAAGCTTCGCTCGAAGGTCGTTCTGAAATTGACTGCGTGTTGTTGGGTGAGTCCGCATGACGGGAAGGAACAAGGAAGAGTTTGTACATACGCTGTCGAAGCGCTGGTGGAAAAGAGCAACCCGCGATGGTTCGATTTTATATTAGTCGAACACAGTTATCAAAACAACATGCACTCATGAGCACCTACCTTTGTTTGATACATCGTTAAAACAACCTATACTTCGGATCGGGAAATTGACAACCTAAGCTCTTGTGACTTCATTGTGGCTCTCAGCTAAAAGTCACGCGGCCAAGTCGGCGAACTCGCGAAACTTGTGCTTTTTTTTTTTTGTTGTTGTTGTTGAAGTGCTAGAAGCTGAAGGCTTGTTTCGACGCTACCTCCAATCAAAAAATTTACTCTTCCAGACTTCGCCCAAAAGTACCACATCTGAAAAAAAGTCCAGTCGTTGAGTCGTAATATCATACGATTCATGATGTTCCTACTATTAGAATTCCAACGAAAATGTTTAACAACGTGTAGAAAAAAACTGTCGATCACATTGATCGATTTCTATAGACGAGGTAACGAAAGAGTTAAGAAACATGCTCCATAGTGTCGTGCCGTAGTCTCAAGATAATGTACAGTGAACTTAAGTTTTCCTCGCATTTCTTTTCCAGAAAGATGCGTTAGTCCAGTGGCTTGTAAAAAATCTTCCGAATGCAGCAAAATATTCGCCTTGGGGATCTACACCTGCTTACATACAGAAAATTCAGCACCATGTGAGTAAATTTTATTGGGTAATATTAATTATTGCAGCTCAACAGGATAGAAAATTGGGCCACTTGCTACTGGTGCATGGCCAATAATAAAGAGTGCGGTGAAGGCGAAGAGAAAGACTGACGACGCACTTGGATCAACAGCACCGGATATAGTTTGGACAATAGTTTCACATAATAGAAAGAAAATATCAGATATTTTAATTCCTTTATTATAGCAATTAATTTTACACTTTGTGCTTTCGAGATAAAAAAAGTGGTAAGAAGCGAACATGAACGACGTTTACCAATACTTTTAAACCTTTTGTGCATGTTTCGTATTGCACGTAGCCGTCTTCTTTTGGGTTTTTACTTGACAAAACCATTTCTGATTATGAGGCACGCCGTAGTGGAGGGCTCTGGATTAATTTTGATCACCTGGGGTTCTTTTACGTGCACTACAACGCAAGCACATGGGCGTTTTTGCATTTCGCCTCCATCGAAATACGACCGCCGCGGCCGGGATTCCATCCCGCGATTTCGTGCTCATCACCGGAACGCTGCATGTAGCCATGCTACACTTAAAGCGGCCCGGAACCACTTTTTATCGAAGCAGAGAAATAGATTTGAAGTGAAAATAGGCTATTTCGGAAATGCTTTGCCGCAAAAAGTACTTCAATGCGTTCAGCAGAAGCGGAGTTATTGGCAATCAAACACGGCATCCGCTGTGCTCCCGTTTCTTCTTCAATGTCTTGCCCTGGGAAGGTTACGGCGAGGTGGGGCGTGGCCAAAAAGCTCCGCCCCTGTGGCGCGCCGTTCAAATTTCATGTTGGATGCTAACGTAGATGCCACGACTTCCGATTTTGGTGCCTACGACGCGCCAAACGTAAGCCAAACGCAGCTGTCCTCAGCGAGCCGCAGTGCGCTTAGCTAGTGGGCTCGTGGTGACACCCCGCGGCGGCCATGGTGTAGCCGACCGCTGAGAACAATAGCAGCCGCGTATTAGAATGTACTTTATTATGAAATAAAGCATACAGAAGAGAGTGAGGATCATGGCTTCTGTTGAAACGAGAGCGTTTGAGAGAAAGGTGACTTCGCGCTCCGCTTGCGAGCTCCACGCACCGCGTACGCCAGCAAAACTTGGCTGAGATGTTCACAGGAGCGTATGCCATCCGCGGACTATGTTATTTCACCAAGCCGGAGGGGCGGTTCAGCGCCCTTTTAAGCAGGATGAACACATGGAGAGGTGATTGATCATCTGAGGGGATTTGTCGTTGCCTGCGGGATTGTTTCAACTGTGCATTCGAAAGCTCTTTTCTTCAGAGAAAGCTAAGCTTAAAACATTTCTAACGAACCAGTGCTTGAATATACAGACAATATTAAAATTTTGATTAGGTGCGTTTATTTTCATTATTATTGCTTATCACTTTAACGGGGCCATTCAATACATCATAAGCAGATACCAACGCAACACTACTGTATGTGTAAGGAATAGAAAGGAAGGGGTTCAACTATGAATCTAGAAAACACGATTTCATTACGCTGTCCGAGAATTGAGAAATGCAGAAGAACATGAACAACTACACCACCGCATTTGCAGGTTTATTTACTGTCCAACATTTACAAGCGCCACGAACCTGTGTTTGTTCTGCTTTTCCTATTTATCATTTCCTTCAAGCGCCAGCTTTGAGGCCAAACACGAAAGGCGCGCGCGCTGTCGCACGCCATTTCGCTTTGCCGAGTTAAGCAAATCGCAACGTGTTTTCTTGGCGCGCGTGAGACTGCAGCCACCAGCGAAACGTGGCGAAACGGACCTGTCAAGTGAGTGCACTCTCCCCGCCGGTCAGAAAAAAGCGAAACACAAGTTGACCAGTCGAATTGAGCAGCGCTCCAGCTATCGTCAGCCGCTGCAAACATACCTAGATATTATCTCGGCAACAGCGGCCAAGGTAAATATACCTGGTGGCCAAGCTTCCATAGTAGCCCATACGCTGCAAACGTGGCGGTGCATCGGGGGTTCGTGGGGCCTAGCGCCATCTGTGGGACGAGGGAACACTTCCGGCGGAAAAAAAATAATGTGACGCCATATCCGACAGAAGTGACATCAGTTTTCAAAGGCGCGAAATTTGTTTTGGTGGCCTGCCATTAGAGCTGTATTTTCTAATGCCCCGCCATTCGACTTGATGGGTGTTTCGAGCTTTCAGCGCGGTAAGCGATGCAGCAGTAGGTCAACCGTACGGGTGTCGAAATTGCACCCCTGCACAGAACATACTTTCTTTGGAGGCCGACGAAAGCTGTAGGTGTAGAGCGCTGGTCCTATCCTCAAACGCCAAGCCCGGCGGCCACGGCAGCCGCACGACAACAACTGAAGCAAACAATTATCTGGCGGTCGTAACTCACTACTTTTTACTGACCAGGTTAAGAAACGATGAAACTACACGGGCCACCAAATTCAGACAAACGTCGACCAGCAAAACAACACAACGTGTCAGGGGGGCGTATTGCAACAGGTGAACTTTACGCGCGCCTTTCTGCGCACTTCAAGAGCTGCATTGCATTTAAAGTGATGGCGGTGTCATCGCCCGCTCCTATGGTGGGGACGGAAAGGAAGTATTTATTGGTAATGATAAAGTACGATAGACTTGTCGTTTTCCTTTCTCGCCATGCGTATATAAAATTGATTAGTCATTTCATTTTCGTTGAATGAATCAAACTGTGTATCATTTTAATTAAAAAAACACGTTTTTCGGTCCCAATAGTTGTTCCCCTCCTCACATAGTCGCGCTTCAATCGCTGCTCCCATAACCACCCTTGCTGATGTCGGTGACAATTTGTTTTGAACCGCTTTTCGCCCGAAGCTTCGCGACCTATTTGGATAGACCTTGACAGCGCCCAAAACTTCGCTGCGCTCACCGTTACTAGAATACTTTGCCAGTTTGCAAACTCCGCCGGGATGCAGCGGCAAAACGTGGCCCCCTTCGGTTCCCGCTCGCGAGGTGGCGCTACCGACGCCATTGGCCCGGTCGCATCATGGTTACGGAGCCTGCGCGCTGCGTTAAACGCAATTTACGCAGTTAATTCTGTGTTAGGGGAGTTATTTCCGAGATTGTGAGCAAACGTCATTTCGATTGTGCAACTAGAGCATCGTTTCAGCCACTAAGCGATTCCACACGGCAGAGATGTGACTTAGATGCCTCAATCTAGCTAGTGCTATGCGAGACTCTTATCCATTCAGCTGTGAAGATTAATCGAGTTCAGTTCTTTTAAATTCAGTTCTATATAAGATTACGTATTTATGGTGGGTCACGAAACGTAAGTATCTGATGCCGCCGAAAATACTGAAACCTAGCACCACTCGTTTGTCGAAAACACTCAATGCCAGGATACGCGTTTTTTAAAAACAAGATAACCAAGTACTTCAGTGAAAGCTCGCCGTTTTTAAGGCTCTAAAACGCGAAAGACGATGAGAACAACACAAATCAAATTAAAAACAATTAAGGCGAAAACCGTAGATAGCTCATGGGCCGAAAAATCCGACGTCCGGTGTTACGGCAACTAAATTCATGGTGCCACTTTGCCTTAAGTAACACCAAAGGTCGTGGTTTCGAGTACCTTAGTGAACTCCACCTTAATTAACATAGAGTTCATTAAGGCATTCGAACCCTGGGTTTCGGGGGTTGTAACCCCCCCTGAGGCCGACTTAACCCCCTCTTTTGTTTAACCCCTTTTCTTTCCTTGCGCATTTGAGTACCGTAACTAAGATGAAAGAAGCGCAATCGTCTGCACACTCACAAAAAGCGCATTTTTGGGCAATTTTCTATGAAGAAATTGAAATTAGTGCTATTTAGATGGTATTGGCAAACTGTCAACCCCCCCCCCCCCCCCCCCTGGCAGAGATCCTGGGTCCGCTACTGTCCTGTGAGTAGTTTTCCGACTAGAAAAAAACTTGAAACTTACGCACGACCTTGTGCGCTACCGCTTGCCTTGTCGAACATGGAAAGCGAGCGCTCTCTGTTTCGACAAACCACGTCGAATGCAGCGGTACTTAAGCATTACGCTGAGCAGTGCGACGTCCCGAACCGCGGTAGCCGCCGTTATTGTTGCTGGTAAATTGTCATGAACATGAGGGTCGTAATCCTGCTCTGTTTCTGTCGGTTCTCCGGAAAGCCGCACGAAGGGGAGCGACGGGAGCGCTGAATACGTGCTGTTCGCCGCGTGAAATAAGTGCGCAAGAGAAACGCTGTCTGCTACGTATGTACATGTAGGGTATTTACAACCTATACATGTAGGGCAAGCAACGCGGTTCATTCACCTGCCGAGCGCCCCGAACGAACTAATGAGATTAACCAGGCAAGGTTGACGAAGAGCTCCGTCGAGGCCAGCGAATACCAACCGAAAGTAGTTTCGGAGTGCACAGCCAACACGGGGCAGATTGCAAAACAACGGCTGTCAGCATGCGAATTTGCGAACTGACACCGCGCTCATACGCAATTTGAAGAATTTTGTCGAGACAAATGTTGCAAATTACGCGTAATTGCCGTGCATGCGGCAAAAGTGCTTGCGCGATTGACTGTGCTGCAGAAACGGCATAGACGCACGGCGGCCTGAATTCGGGCCGCCGGCGCCCGCGGCCAGGAGTCGCGGGTGGTCCTTTCATGATTACGTTTCATCGTTTGTTGCATATCATTTTGGATTTTGGAAATGGACGCAGTTAACCTCTGCGTCCATTTCTTGTCGCTAATCGCGCGAACATGCCTCATAGAACTTTCCTGTATTTCAATGTCGTATGCCATTCGCTGAACTTGCGAGTGGCGGCACGCCGAAATAGTCCCTGCGATCTCCTGCACGTCGTATACGTACTGCGCGTTGAACAGCTTCCTGCCTTTTCGAAGAGTGCTTGAACCTGAAGAATTCTTGTACGCCAGAAATTCGCCGAAATCCAAACCGCAGCAAAAGCGAAAGCGGCCGCTCCATTGCGCTCCTGAGCTTTCAGCAGCATACGGCCACCTTTCCTCCTACTGGAAACCAACGAACTCGCCGTTGGGGGCGCTGTTTAGCGGAGCTTCTTAAAGCCCCTGGAAAAACAACTAAAGTAGCGCCAACTGCGCCCCTTCGCCTCTGCCTCCACTCCTAGAAGCTGCAGCAGCGCCTCCTTGGTGTCTACAAGGAAACTACGGACGCGAAAGCCACGAGCACGGCCGGGCTCGAGTGCCACGCGCTCGCTTGCGCGGGAGCTGTCTCTTCGGCGCCCATCGTTGCTACGGCGCGCGTGCTGAGTTCCATCAAGTAAACAACGCAAAAGCGAGTACACATTCCAGATGGCGCTTGCTCGACCTTCTAAAAACATCGTGCGTCACGTATGAAACCGTGCGATTTCTCCGCGCCTCCGAGCTTACCCGGATATCAATTTCCAGCGCAGTGGCGCTGCCTTCAGGAGCGTCAACGCTGAGCACGGTTGCGTGCAAGCGCAGTCGCGTTCGGCCCTGCTTGCTTGCGGGGATGATTGTTGCTAGTGCAATCGTTTAGCTGATTTAAATATTCTACATAGCACTTCCATGACACGGTGTACCCCTAAAATAGTGAACAAGTCGTAACCGCACCATCGGCATAAACTGCTCTGTTTAAAGGCCCTGCATAAATAGGTTGCTTTCTCAGGGGATTTATGTCATGCATCTAAACACAATGCGAGCACTTCTGTATATTGATTCATTGAATACCGCGCATTTTTTACACTTTCAGGCACAACACAATTCCCGCCCCTTGCTGCTACATACATTCCATTGGCGTCCTCAACGTTACCTTTTCGCATTTTTCCTGCTATCGAACCTATCCGACTACACCACTCCTAACCGCACCGCCTTGGTGTGCCTAGCGGGATAATTGCACAAGCCCATCTTTCCGGCCAAGGGCCATGCTCAACGATCTGCGCACCTCAACTAACTTGATTTACAATTTAGCAAACACACGCAAGAAACGCACACTGACACGAATGGTGCTCCTGTAGTTTTTTTTTTTCAGGGGCTTTAGCACTTTTGCAGCGCCGCCTTGGCAGCGAGCCGTTCCCATGGCGTGAGCGATTGTTGGCGCTTCTGCGCGCCCTGGCCATACCCATGCGCGAGTTTGTTTACGCTCCGACGCTGGCTGCTGGCGCGGTGAACCAGTTGAAGCAGTGGGCCCTGACGCCCCATTTGGTGATCTCTGTGTCTAAAGGTACGTCGGACGTACGCGGATCCCAGAAGCTAGAGCTATGTCGGACAGACTTTCTCGCGCCTTACGGTGCTCCACCTTCAAAATAACATCACTGATTTTCCCGGGGAAGAAGTAGGGGCCAGACCGCGCCTGAACTCCTGGAGCAGTATCTTCGCTCGTGCCAGGCTTTTCTTATACTGAAGGACGTTTATTTAACTTAAAGGGGAGCATAAAAAATTGTCGCAGTTCCACCCGAAAGGCGAAGCATCAATTGCGATAGCAAATTAGTAGAGAGCTATACGGAGTAAGGATAGTAGTTTTATCAGCTGTATAAACTTGGACATGCGGCAGCACCAGCAACGCGCAGAACTGTTGTCGACGCCGTCGGCGTTTTGCCCGCGTTCGCACTGAACGCGCGCGGCCTTTTTATATAAATACGCATTTGGTGCCGCAGCTAAACGTCGCCTCCCCCCTCTCTCTCCCTCCCGTCCCCCCACAGCCTTTCTCGCGACGGAAAAAGTCGCGTTTGCTCTCTATATATGGAAAAGAGGAAAGAGACGCTTAATTCTGCAGCCCTTAAGGGAGCACGGCGCAGAACGCGCGTTTGCTCTTCGACGTGCGTTCACTCCCTGTGAAAGCGCGCGTCCCTCGCGCTCTTTCACTCGCACATACAGCGTCCGGAGCGCGGCGACGATTTCATCGCCGTTGACGTCATACGGAACCTCACGGTGACGGTGACGCCGACGGCAGAAGTCCGCGTTGGAGTGTCCATATAATTGCATCCGCAATAAAAGGCGCAGTTTGGCCCCACAGGCGAAGCATCGATTGCATGCTAGTTTTATCGGCCGTATAAACAATGAAATATCCGCTTACAAACTAAATTAACAAGCATAGCGCGCACAGGCAAAACACATCACACTCGATTACGGCGGACACTGGCTGTCAAAACGATGGCGTGAGCTAGCGTGGTTACAGCAGCGAGCCAAGTGACCTTCGTGCTGTCTATCGCTTCAACGCAAACGGAGCGATGACGACACCACACACACAAATGTATGAGCCGCCTGCAGACGGCTTTCAAGATAAGGCGCGCGCTACCGCGCGCCTTTTGGTGCCGTAGTAGAATAGCGCCCCTCCCTCCCCTGCCTCCCCGCTCCTCTTCCTGCGCGCACGAGATTGAGCCGCAATCGCCGGTTCCCCATGCGCGCTTCCGCCTCGCCTTTTACCTCGTCGGCGAGATTGAGCCGCGATCGTCAGCTGGCTCACGCTCACCCATACACTCGCACATACAGTACGGAGAAAACTTACTGTATGTACGTTTCACTCGGACATACACTACGGTGCGCTGCGACGATGTTATCGTGTTTGCATTGGTACGGGACATCACGGGGACGGCAGGAATGCACTTGGAGTGTCCATATAATTGCTATCACAATAAAATGATTTCGAAAAATCATGGAGAGCAGCACACGAAAAGCCTGTCACGAGCCAAGATACTCCTCCAGGAGAGCAGGCCCGGTCTCTCCTACGGCCCCTACTGCTCACCCGCAAAATTTAGTGATGTTATATGGAATATAGAGCGCCATAAGGTGTGAGAAAGGCATAATACGGCATCACTGACTCAGCACGAGCGCCTCAGGCACGCGAAAGTCTATCCGACGTACCTTTAGCCTCTACGATTCAGGTACGTTTGACGTACCTTTAGGCACCAGACGTCACCAACAAGCACAAGTCCTCCGCAATGACGGCACGCCTAGGGACAAACGCATACAAAACGCACAAATTCACCTCCGTAGTGCCCAGGCAAAGTCAGACATTCAAGGACAAATTCCCCCAGATATTCTCTCGCGCACCCGCTGGCACTCGCGCCTGCGCACAAACGGCTGGCGTGCACTGAGACACCTCTCTGTAAAGTTTGTTCTGATGAGCCCCCCCAAGCCTCTCGACACCCCTGGATGTTATCCTCGATCTGCGCCTGGTGCTCACTAGTCTGGCAGTTTACACTACGAAACTGCAAGTCACGGAAGCGACTTTGTAAGAAGGGTTGAATGAAGCTTGTTAGTGTGCTAATAAAACTGAAACAATTACAGCGGCTGAGAAGATATAATCAAGTAATAAGAACTGTTTAATTGTTTTATGTCTGGACGGAAAAAATATGTGCCGCCCAATTCGTAGTTTTCCATCAACGCTGATGACACTTGACATTAAACGTCATCCTACTGTGCAGGTTGACTCCATGAGACTGCACCGATACCTACCCTCCTGGCTCTCCAACACTAAGAAAAGGATGCGGTTTAATGAGCAGGTGAAATGTTTTTTCTTGGTTTCTTTGAGCGCTTAGAAACGCTTGAGAGATTCTTGCAGACGACAGTGTGCTTTCATCGTAGCCGAACACTCAGTCAACGTCTCGCAGCAGCATGGCTCTAAGGAGTTCATTATTATCCAACCAGAGCTTGGTACACGATCATTTATGCATTTTCTGTCATCTGAATGTGGCCGCTTGTCGGGAAATGCATCCCGCTGCCTTTGTTCAGCTCCGAGACGCCATACTCGCTGTTCCTCCATGATGTGTCTTACACTCGAGCTCATGGCAGGCAGAGGGACGCCGCAATCACCGCATAAAAATTTTGTATGGCAAAGTGCACTCAATAAAAGTGTTACAAAAATTTCTCGTCTGGCTCAGGTATTACACGGCAAAAAAAGTTGCAGTAGCACTTGTCTCCTTACGTGGATTGAATGTCAAAGCATCTGACTGTTCCGCGCGATACTTCTCACTTTGGCATGGGCTCGAATTGAGCAAAGTTAATTTTGAGGGTGGGCCGCCCAAATTTCGGGGGTGGTCCAAGTCAATTTTGGGAGTGGGCCAGGTCAGTTTTAAACGTGGCTCAACACAATTTTCGAATTGGGCAAAGTCAATATTTTGCGTGTGAGCCACGGCGTCCGTGCGACGCCGTGGCTGTTCACCGTGGGATTTCGCAGTGCGAGCCGCAGCCGGTCCGGCGCTGGGAACGTGACGTCATCACTTGGTCACTTGGGTTTCCTTACCATCGGGTGTTAACGCCGGACGCCCGCCGTTTATTCCGCCTCATGAGGCATATAAGGATTTCGTCTTTATGAATTTTATAAATTGTGCGTTGTTCGGGTGCTCGTTCGTGCTAAGGTGTTCTGGCAAATGGCCACTTCGCGATGCGCTCGCCGCATGCGTCGCGAAGCATAGATAATTATATTGGGCTGGACTTGAGCCCGGTCAAATACCGCCTATATAACTCAGCTTTTATATGCGTCATTCAGCTCAGCTCTGGATACAGGTTATTTCGCATTTAGCAATTTTCACTCAGTGACACAGCGGTTTCTATCGTTCTGTGACCGTCGCGATGGTGAGGGCTCTCCGCGACTGCATTCCACCAAGTTTGTCGCACCATCGCGGAGTCGCAGCACTCGGCGTGATGTGTGGGCGGGGAAACGTGTGACGTGACAGCAAACGCCGTCGAGATAAGCGCTTTCCTGTTTTATCGCATGTTGTTGTTTTGGCGCCGGAAGTTAAACGGAGCAATATCACGTGACAATTTCAACGATGCTTTAACAGATAAAGTGGCAGTGTCTCCGCTTTTGTGGAACACCGCTCTTACTGAGTATAAAAAGGCCACGAACAGGTCTGCTTTGTGGGGAGAAGTGCTGGCAGCAATAAAGAGCATCGACCCTAACGGTATGTGTTGGGACTTTTTGTTTGTACCTATGTAAACAAATGGGCTCCTATCAAATACACGGTAACGCAGAAATTCATTTGCACCGCAAAGAATGCACCGAATTTGATGGCGCTTGTTGCAGATTAAAAAAAGTTTTGCAAAAGTATACTGTTAAGTTCACAACTCGGGAATGATAAACGATATCAGAATTCTGTAAAACTGCACCAAATAATAACATCTAATGTGAGAAAAAAATATATAAGGCAGTTCTGAGAAATATACAATTAATTTCTATGATTTTTTCAAATCCCCTGAAAGCATTGTAACAACTTCAAGCAAGCTGTAAATGCATATATGAAATTTGTCTTTTATAGATGGTCTAACGGATGGCGAGTGCCCACTGGCTCTTTGAGATGATCGTTGCGCGCTGATGAGTATGATTTCTATACTATGACACATACCCAGAAAGGGGGATCGGCAAAAAAGAAATAAAGGAATACCATTCGATATAATTGTTCCCTCTGCTCAGCATGCTAAGATTAGACATTACAGTATTTCAATTCTTTGCGAAGAAACGCAGAATACGAGATGTCGATATTTCGAGGTTTCTTTTTTTATAATTTTCAGCTATTTCTTATACCATCCACTGCAGGACGCGACTCGGTTCCGGGAACATTCAAATACAATCACGAATCTGTTGAAACATTTATGCAGAGATGAAATTTTTGCACTTAATTTGTGCTTTTACATTTCGTAATTTTCCTTCTAATTTTTTTTCAGTGACCATGTAGAAATACAAATCCGATGCAACAAAATGAAAGGGCATGTTTCGGGCGCAACTGTTAGATTTTTAGGAGGAACACAAGAGTGGCTCAGCTAGCTACAAGGATAGCCAAATGAAACTGTTGGCCATACAAGGAAACGCTGAGGTTTATGTCAGATTTGTGTAAATCATGCCGGTAAGACAAACTGCATGTATAGAGGTATGCTCTGCATGTATAAAGGTACGGTGGAGCGACAGCAATATTTCACGCAAGGAACAAAATTATCTAAATGAGCACGCCACAGCAAAGGAAACAGTGAAGCAGAAGATCATTTCGGTAAGGTTTGCGGTGCCTCGGTGCTCCCCTGCAACAAACTCGAGCACAAGCAAGGAGGCATCCGTGACCTTCGCTGAGGCGGCCGAGACACGCGCACGAAAGAAGCAGAAAACGTTGAAATACTTCGACGCAATGAATTTCCGAACTGAAGCAATAACGGGCGCCCTAGCTGTAAGCCAGCCAATGGATGACGTTACCCATCGCTGGGGCTCGCATCGCAATGGCCTGGTTGTAGCGCGCCCGCCTCGGCTGCGGGAGGTTGTGGGTTCAATTCACACAGCCGCCGGTCACCCACTGGTTCAAATGAACCCCGGCCTGGCGTTCTTCAGAGGTGATACGCTTTAAAAGGACCGTACGCCCTAAATTCTCGTCGAAACACTCGTGAGCAGAAAAAAAACGAAATCTTGGCCGCTCCCATGACCACAAATTCCAATGTAGCGCCCGAATGCACCTATTGAGGTGGGGACGCCTTCGGGCTGGGAACAAACACCCCCCTCCAAACATTGAGATCCCATATTGCCGGGCACCAGGGCGGGAGCGCGCTTGTACCTATTTTACCAGTAGGTGCCCGGCGGCAGCACTTGCCTCCCACAGCCGCGGCGGATGTTCTTCAACAAGGCCGTCTGTGGTTGTACAAGAGGCGCCCAAAGACAACTCGGGGAATCTCTTGTAGTCCCCCCTTTAAAGATGTGAACCCCCACAAGAGCCGAGCACGAGGAAAGGGATCCTCTGTACCCATAATAAAAACCGGTGGGTTTCCGGAGGCACCAGGATTCGAACTCGGTACCCCCCGCATACGAGGTGGATGGTCTACCGCAAGGCCACAACTGTGGTAACCTCGCACCCGCAAGCTTACCGCCGTTTTCCGTACAGGTGGTCGCCTGCTTTCCGTCCTGGTCTGTAACAATACATGCGCACCCGGAGGCTGTCGGCAACCTCGGGCCCGCACAACTCGACTTTGGATGGAGCAGTGAGCAAAGAGCGCGATCAAAGCTCCCGGCCTTCTCTGGCTTGACCCTGCATTCGCCAACCCTGGCTCCGAATATGTTCTACGATGGCAACCAGGCATAGAAAGTAGTATCATCCGGGATGCGTGGTTATTTAAGCGCCACTTCGCAGACAAGACGCAGGGGCCGTCATCGTCAGGGCCGCAAGCTTACCGCCGTTCTTTGTACAGGTTGGGTATTTGTAATCCGCTTTTAGCTATCGCAGCTCTAATCAATGTATAGGAGTGGTGTCCTGCCCCGACTACGTGCTTTATCAAGTGAAACATTTCCTTCTAGTAATTTCCTTCTAGGTTTTAGAGCGCAGCTCTTAGGCGCACGTTCCTGCAGCGAATGTCGGCGGTGGCGTAGCAGAGGGAACAAACACAGCGAATGATGAAAGCGAATGCGGATCGCAGCGGTGGATGGCAGGAAGAAAGCGGAGAGGAGGGTGCAGTGGAAGCATGGGGTGGAAAGCGGAGGAGGGTATGGCGAATGCCTGAGAAGAAAAGTGTAGTGCTAGGAAGTGAACCTGGAAAACCCCTAATGGAGAAACAAGGAATAAAATAGATTTTATACTCTCTGCCGATCCCAGCATAGTGCAGGATGTAGAAACGTTAGGTAGGGTAAAGGACAGTGACCATAGGCTACTGAGGTCTAGGATTTCTCGGTTTGAAGAGAGAAAGAGTAAAATTAGTCAATAAGAAACAGGCCAACCTAGACGAAAACAGACCAATCCAGGCTGGTGCTTGCAAACAAAAACGCAGCTTTAGAACAGAAAGATGAAGATAGCATAGAGGTAATGAATTGAAACCGTAACTAGGCTGATCTCAGAAGCAGCAATTGAAGTTGCGGGTAAGGCACGAAGGCAAACAGTAGCTATAAACTCTCCCAAGCAACAAAGGACCTACTAAAGAAACGACAAAACATGAAACTATCAAACTCAAGAGATCAGATAGAATTCTCTGTACTGTAAAATCTGATCAATAAGAAGAAAGTAAGGGATATTCGAAATTATGACGTGCGAAAGATTCTGGAAGCCGTAAAATGTGGACACAGCATGAAATCAGTGAGAAGCAAACTAAGCATAGGACAAGGCAAGATGTATGTACTGAAAGATAAGGAGAGTAATATCATCAGCAATTTTGATGACATAGTAAAACTAGCGGAATAATTCTATACGGACCTGTACAGTGCCCAGAGTAGCCAAGGTACTTTCATTCGAAGTAGTGATGAACAGGATACAGAGGCTCCTTCTATAATAGCGGTGAAGTAGAAGGGCTTGCAAGGCATGACCAGGGGAAAAGCTGCTGGAGGAGATGGAATAACAGTCGATTTAATCAAAGATCGAGGAGATATGCTTGAAAAGCTTGCGGCCCTTTATTCGCAATGACTAACGGCTTCAAGTGTACCAGAGCGCTGGAAGAACGCCAACATTATACTCGTCCATAAGAAGGGAGCCCTTAAACAATTGAAGAATTATAGACCCATTAACTTGCCTTCAGTATTGTATAAAATATTCACCAAGATAATTTCCAATAGAATGAGGGTAGCACTTGACTTCAGTCAGCGAAGAGAACAGGCTGGCTTCAGGAAGGGATATTCTACGATGGATCATATCCACGTCATCAATCAGGTAATCGAGAAATCTGCGAAGTACAATCAACCTCTATATATGACTTTCGTAGAATATGAAAATGCATTTGATTCAGTAGAGATACCAGCAGTGATAGAGGCACTGTGTAATCAAGGAGTACAGGAGGCGTACGTGATTATCTTGGCAAATATCAACAAAGATTCCACAGCTACCTTGGTTCTCCACAAGAAAAGTAGAAAGTTACCTATGAAGAAAGGGGTTAGGCAAGGAGACACAATCTCTCCGTACTATTCACTGCATGCTTAGAAGTATTCAAGCTCTTACACTGGGAAGGCTTAGCAGTGAGGATCAACGGCGAATATCTCAGCAACCTTCGGTTTGCAGATGAAATTGTCCTATTCTGCAACAATGGTGACGAATTACAACAAATGATTGAGGGCCTTAACCGAGAAAGTGTAAGAGGGGGGTTGAAGATAAATATGCAGAAGACAAAGATAATGTTCAATAGCCTGGCAAGGGAACAAGAATTCAGGATCGCCTGTCAGCCTGTAGAGTCTATGAAGGAGTACGTTTATCTAAGTCAATTACTCAGAGCGGACAGTGACCATGAGAAGGAAATTTACCGAAAGATAAAAATTCGCAGTTTCGCCCGAAAGGCGAGGCATCGATTACGATAGCAAATTAGTGGGCAGCCAGCCATACAATGTAAGGATAGTAGTTTTATCGGCCGTCTGAACTTGTAAATATAGGCACACTAACTAAATTAACAAGCCTGGTATCACGCGTTCACAAACAAACATGAACGCATCTCACTCGATGACGGCGGAGACTGGCTGTTAAAAGACTGGCTGTCAAAAGACTGGCTTGAGTCAGCGCAGCAGCAGCAGCGAGCGAATTGAGCTTCGTGGCGGCGCTCGGATCAACGCGATCTCAGCCGCGGCAACACAGGGAGTTCGGACTTTGCCTTCGCCGCAGATGACTTTCAAGAAACAGCCGCGCAGGCGGGTGCTCGCAGCGCTGAACGCGCCCCCCCCCCCTCCCCCAAAGCTTTCTGGCCCGGCGCGAGTGCGTGGTCGCAGTAAACCGTGGTCCCCGTGGCCCCTCCACCTGCCCTCCCTCCCCACGGAGACTTCCGGTGCAGCGGGACCGCGCGGCCGCAGTAAGGCGCTGCCCCTCCACCTCCCTACCCTCCCTCCGCAGCATTGTGCGCGACTGGGAGACTGCGCTTCCTTCGCGCTTCCTGCCCTTGTTTGCGCGAGCCGCAATTGCCGGCTCACCGTCGCATGCTTTAACGGGCGACGATTTTATCGCCCGTGGACTTTATACGGAACTTCACGGCTACGGCGGAATTTCGCCTAGAGTGTCCACATAATTGCTAGTGCAATAACATTGGCTTGGTGTGCATACGGCAGGCATTGCTCAATCCTGACTGGGAGCTTACCACTGTCGTTGAAAAGAAAAGTGTCAGTCATTGCATTCTACCGGTGCTAACATATGGGGCAGAAACTTGGAGGTTAACAAAGAAGCGCGAAAACAAGTTAAGTGCCGCATAAAGAGTGATGGAACGAAAAATCTTAGGCCTAACGTTAAGAGACAGGAAGACAGCGGTGTGGATCAGAGAGCAAACGGGGATAGCCCATATTCTAGTTGACATTAAGCGAAAGAAATGGAGCTGGACAGGCCACGTAATGCGTAAGATGGATAACCGGTGGACCATTAGAGTTACAGAATGGATAGGAAGATAAGGGAAGCGCCGTCGAAGGGGGCAGGAAACTAGGTGGGGTGATGAATTAGAAAATTTGCAGGCGCAAGTTGGAATGAGCGCAAGACAGGGGTAATTGGAGATCACAGGGAGAGGCCTTCGTCCTGCAGTGGACATGAATATAGGCTGTGAATGATGATGATGATGACATGGGCTGCATACATTATGACATCATATTTTTTTCATACGGCACCACATACAAGCACCACATACAAGCACCACACACAAGCGCCGCCGTCGTCACCTCACCTCCCATGCATCTGTCGAAACCACTGCTACGCCAGCACCGCCGATGCGCAGGACTCTACAACCACTGAAGCACTGGCCAAGTGCACAGGCGCCGTCGCCACACTCTTTACCCCTCTCCCCCGGCCCGTCTTTCCTGCTGCAGCGTCGTCATCACGCGCTTTCCTCCTCTCCCCTACCTGTCTCTATTGCTGCAGCGCTGTCACCATACTCTTTACCCTATTATTGCGATTGCAATTATATGGATACACTAGGCGAATTTCTGCCGTCGGGGTCATCGTCGCCGTGAAGTTCCGTCTAAAGTCCACGGGCGACAACATCATCGCCGTGCGCCGTACACTGTATGTGCAAGTGGAAGCATGCGACGGTGAGCCGGTAATCGCGGCTCGCGCACACAAGGGCTGGAAGATGGAAGGAAGCGCGCAGACTTCCAGTCATGCACAGCGCTCCGGAGGGAGGGTAGGTAGATGGAGGGGCCGCGCTTTACGGCGATCAGTCTAGCCACCATACTGCGGCCGCACGCTCCCGACGGGCCGGAAGTCTCCTGGGGAATGTGGGCAGGTGGAGGGGCCGCGCTTTACTACGGTCGCGCAGTCCCGCCGGGATGGAAGGCTCCGGGGAGAGAGGAGAGGAGGGGGGGGGGCGTTCATCGCCATGAGCGCCCGCCAGCACGGCTGTATCTTGAAAGGCATCTGCGCCGGGCATAGTCCACCCTCCCTGTGTTTTCGCGGCTAAGATCGCGTTGATGCGACTGCCGGCACGAAGCTCAATTCGCTCGCTGCTGTGGCCACGCTGACTCACTCCAGCGTTTTGACAGTTTCCGCGGTCATCGAGTGAGATGCGTTCATGTTTGCTTGTTCGCGCGTGACACCATGCTTGTTAATGTAGTTAGTATGTCTACGCTTACAAGTTTATGCGGCCGTTAAAACTACTAACCTTATTTTGTAAAGCTGTCCACTAATTTGCTATCGCAATCGAATTCTTCTTCACCTTTTGCGCGAAACTGCAACTTTTTTTTTCCTTACCTCTCTCCATTCCTGTTTTGGAAATGTTTAGGTGGTCTGGCATCCTGCACCATTTGTCAAGCTCGTAAGGTCGCCACAAACCCTGAACCTGTGCCCTTACAGCCAATCGCCCCTCCTAACGAACCGTTCTGTATCGTGGGCATTAATCACATGAGCCCGTTTCCTCGCAGCAAGCATGGAAACAAATTTCTCATTGTGGCAACGGAATACCTGGCTTAGTGGGTAGAAGTTCGAGCTGTCCGTGATCCTGCAGCCGCTCATGTCGCAACCTTTATTACGAGTGCCTCATATTCCGGCATGGCACGCTGAAGTTGCAGATTTCCGAACGTGGCACAGCATTTATGTTGCGCGGCTTCGAAACTTTCTTGTCTAAACATGGAATACGACACGCTGCAGCGTCCCCTCAACATCGAAACACAAATGAGCAGGTCGAGTGCACCAACCGCACCTTGAAAGACAACATTTCATCCTACGTCTGTCCCACACACGACGACTGGGGTGACTACGTCGCTGCTGCGGTTTTCGCTCTAAACACGTCCCAACAGGGAGTGACCCGCGCCACGCCCTTTCAGCTGCCCTACGCGAAGACACCAAGATTACCGCGAGAACACCTTCTTTGCTTCGACACGTCTCTGCAAGAACGCCCCGCAAGAGTGGACTCCAGCGAGACCCGGCGCCAGGCTCGCCTCTGAGCTCGGCTAGCAATACTGCGCCACCAAGCGCAGTTCAATACGTCTTCTCACCCGAAGTCCTGCTCGCTCTTTCCAGCCGGGCAATTTAGTCAAAGTTCGACGGCCACTGCGTTTACCTCGGCACCGCGAAAAATTCTTACCCCGGTCTTTCGGCCCTTTCCGTGTTGTGGAAGCTCGTGATCCTGTGACATTTCGTTTAGCCGTGATTCCTGAACTTGATGAAAACCGTCGCAAATGCGCTTTTCCTGCTCATGCCAGCCAGATGAAGGTTTACGTCCCTCGTTACACTCTCACTCCTGCGCGAACTCGAGGGGAGAGGGGCTGGCGAGCGTAACGGTAACGAAGAACGCTGCAAGTGAAAGAAGAGGAAGAGAAGGGCAAACATAAGGATAGAGTAGCAGTGGGTCAGGGGAAATAGCTAGTTTTGGGACGGCTAAGATTTGGATGTGTCGTGTGCTGCTTGAAATCCGTTCAAGTCGCCAGGCTGCCGTTACACTATACAGTGTAATAAAAGTGAACGACGAAGTACAACACGGAAGTCAAATAAAACACAATTTATGCGCACGGTTAAACATGAATACGAAAACAAAGGTAAAGAACCAAGTGCGACATAAAATGCGGCATTATTACAGTACGGCAGAGATGGGCAATTTGGAAAGGATGCATTCGTCATCGCGAAAACCAATCAAGCCAGAGGCAGTTGGACAAATGAGGAGCAGTGAGTAACAACTGAAATTTATTGAAGGAATTGAATGTTAGATTGCCCGAAACACACATTCTTAATTACTATTTCCATGTGACTCCGAATTCATGCGCACGCAGGTTGTTGGTTTATTCATGTGTTTGCATTTTCGAGCACATTACTCAATAAATTTTAGTTGTTAGACAGCATTCGTCCTGTGGTCTTCTACTTCTGTGTCTTCAGTTGTTTTCGCGCTGACTAATAAGTGTGCATTATTATTACTTCAACCAGAAGGAGTGCACAAAATATAAAACTCGCCTTTCGTGCTGGTACTTGAATAGCCAGCAGCAGCAACGCCTGTTGTTATTTACGTATTTATTGACTTCTGGGAAGTACCACTGATGCCATATATCTAAAAAGAAGCAGCTCGCAGACAACACATGCATCATATTCCTGGTGGCTCCTTGTTTTGTCTCTGGCCAAGGCAAAGAACCCTCCCTACTCACAAAATATGAGCTGGAAAGGTTTCTTGTTTCCGCTGCCGTCCTTGTGAATGAATGAATGAACTTTTATTTCCCTTTTTAAGAAAGGGGAGGGGCCGGGGGGGAGAGAGGGAGGCCTGTGTGCTCCAGTGTTAGCACCTTCTGCTGCCAGACGTCCGCCTACCAGTTGTGGTAGGCCTCCGCTACCTCCTCAGCCCACCTCAGGACTCGGTCCTGCAGGGTGGGACCGGAGCTGCGCAGGGCAGTCTCCCACAGCTCCTCGCTACTAATGAATGGTTTGAAGTTGCGGGGGGGGGGATATTTGATGGGGCATTTCCACATTATATGGGAGAGATCTGCTGTCTGGACAGGGCAGAAGCGACACTTGGGTGTCGGGTATGTGTCGGGAAAGAATAAGTGCAAAGTGCGTGGGGTAAGAAAAGTGGGAGTTTGTAGTTGGCGCCACAATATTTCTCTCTGGCGCGTGCTCGACACAGAGAGAGGTGGATACGTTAGGCGTTGGTGTTTTTAATGTGTGCAAATTTCATGGAATGTGATGAGTACGTCTTCATTGGTCTGTTGTTGGGAGTCATTGGGTTCTGGGGTAAGGCGCACATTTCCGTCCACTCGTTCCGTGAACCCTCGAGCAGCGGCATGAGCCATTTCGTTGCCTGGTAGTCCTTGATGTGCTGGAGTCCAGACGAGAGCGATGTAGTTTTTTGGCGGGTGAGCGACTAGTAGAGAGTGCGCGAGGTTTGTAATGTAGCCGCTACTGAAGTTCCGGATAGCAGTCTTCGAGTCACTGATGATGACATCACAATCAGGTAGCCCCGATGCGAGTGCAATGGCGGCCTCTTCTGCGTCGCCCGCTGAGATGGTCCATGTCTGATGCTGAACGAACAGTGTTGCCCTGCTTGTCTACGACCGCTAAAGCATAACGATGTTTAGTTTTATAGGCTGCGGCGTCTACGTAGTAAACTCCTTCCGCCTGTCCATAGCTGCGTTGTAGCGCCTTGGCTCGAAGTTTCCGGCGTTCGACGTGAAATTCGGGGTGCATGTTTGGAGGAAGTTGATGTCGCTTGTTCTCGTTGAGTGGTGGAGCGTAGTGAAGTTGTCTCAGGATCTCACGCCCAGCTTCAGTGGTGGAGAGTCTGTGATATTGCGATGATAGATGTGCTTCGGTTAATTCTTCAAAGGTATCAATTGTGGCTGTGGCCATCACCCTCTGTGTGGATGCTCTAATCAACACCAAGAGCGACTTTGTGTACCTTGCGGATCAAGCTGCTTACAGTGTCCGCTTCCTTCCTAGAGAGGAGAGAGAGAGAGATATGGTAGTGCGAAGGTGATTTTGCTTTGGACAAAAGCTTGGATGAGCTGAATCAGTTCCTTCTCCAGAAGCCCTCCGTGTTTATTTGAGATCCTTCCTATGAGGCGTAGCGTGTTATCTACTGTTGTTTGTAGTGCTTGCAACGTACGCTGATTTGCTCGGTTGCCTTGAAGGTGAAGTCCTAGCACTCTTATCCTGTCTACCTGGGGTATGGAGTGCCCTTCAACTGTGAGTTCGATATTCGGGGGCGATGTCCTGAAGCGTCTCGTGAGTGGCAGAAGGAAAAGCTCTGATTTGGTGGGGGAGCACCGAATGTTCAAGTCGTGACCTACTTGTTCGATCTGGTCAATGGCTGCTTGGAGGGTTTCTTGGATGTGCCCGTCCGAACCTCCGGTCATCCACAGCGTAATATCGTCCGCGTACAGTGAGAATCGGAGGTCGGGAATCTTCTTTAGAGTGAAAGCTAAAGGTCGCATAGCCAAATTGTAGAGGAGGTGGGAGAGTTCTGCCCCTTGGGGCGTACCAGTGCTTCCTAAACGTATCTGACCTCATTGTTCGCTGCCCAATTGGAGCGTTGCAGTGCGCTTCGTGAGGAAGGTGCATATATAGCGGTAGATTCGCTCTCCACCGTTTATACTGTTAAGTTCGCGTAGAATGGCCAAGTGGGACACATTATTGAAGGCTCCCTTGAAGTCGAGGCCGAGCAACGCTTTTGTGTCACGTGCGTCGCTCGGTTCATTGATATCTTGTTTGAGCCTTAGCATGACATCCTGGCAAGAAAGAGACTTGCGAAATCCAGTCATTTCCGTGGGGAACAAGCGATGATCTTCGATGTATTTGGAAAGGCGTAGGTGGATTACGTGCTCCAAGATCTTCCCTAGGCATGCATGAGGTGAGAGAGCTGGGACGGAAGTTATCAATGTGAATTGGCTTATTCAACTTGGGAATGAAGATCCCCTTGGCTGCTTTCCATTGTTGGGGTATCTCGCCCTCATCGAGACAGTGGTTGTAATACTCGGTCAGCTTGCGTATGGATTGCTCATCGATGTTGCGAAGCGTCTTACTTGTCACAGAGTCTGGACCTGGTGCCGTGGTAGTTCGCACTTGGTTGAGGGCATGTCGAACCTCTGCTTCTGTGATGGGTTCCTCATTGGGTTCACCAGTATAGTCGGGCATAGGGATTTGCTTAGGAGGGGGCATATGTTTGGAAGCCAAGTTACTGAACATTGTCGGCAGGTCCGCTGCATGTTCATGTAGCAGTTTATTGACCTGGTGGTTATTATGCGTCCTAGACGTGGTGGGGTCGAGCAGGTGCCGGAGCAATTGCCAGGTCTTTTTAGTGCTAAGATGACCATGCGCTCCTTCGCAAACCTGAGTCCATTGCTGTGCCCTCAATTTGATAGCGTATTTTGCGATTTGAGAGTCCAATTTGGCGATTCTGATTCGGAGTTTGTGATTGTAACGGGCTGTTAGCCATTTCCTGAGTAAGGCTTGTTTCTCTTCCCACATGTCTAGGAGCTTGTATTTTGTGCCCAGTGGGTGGCTGCAGAATGATCATTGCTGAGGTGCTACTCTCCTGGGTGTTGCGCCATTTACCACTGGTGATGTTGCTATATGCATGTTCAGTGCCGTCATGTGGATGACGTCATCATGCAAGTTCTGCTGGCCGCAGCATGCCTGGACAACGTAATTTTCATTTGTGTCATAGATCGATGGCACGCCGAAAGATCCTGAATAGGAAGGCCGTCACTTCGAGAGCATTTTCAACGAATTTCTTGCAAATTTAAATTAAAGAACTATTCAACATAAGCAAGGTAATTTTTCTTCCTTTTAGTTACATGGCTTTGCGTATAGGGTAATTAAAAACGCACTTGTTTTCGTCCTGGCGCCTCCCAAAATACCGCAGGAGAAAATCTGGACGAAGTTGATATTCTTCCTATCCAAAGAAAACGTGTGGAGCAACGATATTTCTGCCAGCTACAATATTTGGAGCTGGAAGGCCGAGCAAGCCCTCTTCAAGAGATTTCCCAAACTGAGAAGCAGACAATGTGCCACCATCACTTTGACGTGCGTACGCCCCAACATCAGCACATAATTTTAGACTGCTGTCACTAGTGCTCATGAGCACAACAACGCAGTATGTTCCATGTAAAAAAATAAAACCATAACCACATCATACGAAAATCTAAACTACCGCAGCAACTACCTTATAGTTGTAATAGAAGCTGCCTGAATTAGGAGAGGCTAGTATCTGAACATGTTTGCCATCGACAACACCAAAACTGTGAAGGAAATTTCATTTTTCCTTGAATCCTTGGGCTACCTCTTGCCAGGAGTTTGCTGTGGGCACCGCACAAATAAATATACCGCTCTTAGTTTGTGAAAAAGAGTTTGTTCGATAGAAGCGTACTCGAACCAAACTAGTTCATGGACACAGGTACTGCAGAACATGTGTCCACTGTAACCACTGATACTATCTGGACCGGAGGAAGTGGGCCTTCCCCGCAGTGAACAGGGGACGACGGCGAAGGCGGCCACTCCCATAATGAAAACGAGAAGAAATTTATTTACATCATTCGTACAAGGTTGTGACTCGATCAGAGTCCCCAGTAGTTCTGGTTAACACGGGGGCCAGGACGGCCTTAAATAACCTCCTGGGTATAGCCGAGACAATTGGCCGAGAAATCCATTGTCAAGGAAAGCCGAGGTGCGTCCACAGAAGAGGTCGTTTACCGCTCGTGGTTTCTTCGTCGTCGGAGTCATCCCAGGAAGAGGCTGTGGGTGCGTCGATGCGGATGGCAATACCGGAGTGTTCACCGCAGACGTTTGGTCGTTTTGTCGATTTGTGACACCAATGGTCTCGTCTCCTTCGGGGTTTGCTTTGCTCCTCGGGTAAGCTCAGGACGTGACAGAGGCCATAGGAGCAACGTTTTCTCGTAGAGGCGGAGGGAGCGACAAGGAAAAGCCAGCTGGCACGTTGCCCGGACTTGCGACGCTGAATTTCAGGCTGAACACAACAGTCCGTCCGCCGCCAGAAGAGGAGGCCTCAGAGGGGTTGCAGCACCCAAGGACCTCCAAGAGACCGGCAGATCCCATGCTTCGGCTTCGTTGGGCCGTTTGGTGCAAAACTTGCAAGGTGATACCATCTTGAAATAAACCACGCCAAACCCAAGGGACAACTTACAGAGAGCACTCAGCTAAGTATGAGAACTGCCAAACCCACATTCTTTAAGTAATCGATTTCAGAATAATACCTTCATCACTCGTGCGAGATTCCCAATACTTATCAAACTTCAGTGCGTATTTCGACCAACCTAGTGCCTAACGTTTTGTATCCCTTTCCAGAGAAAGCCACTGCCTGTTACAAACTAAGAGTGCAGCTGGCGATTTGAAACGAAAGGTTAGAAGCATGAACAAAACAGATATGAACACATCTGAAACGAACCCAAATAAAATAGCATTGTAAGCCATACAGGGGAACAACCACAGAGGCCATGAGTTTTAAATAACTTGATAGTGTCCTTTCCTGTACCTCACAATGAAAACCTGCTGCTTTTAGCCGCCAGATGCTCATCTACTTTACCAAACAGCGCATCAATGAAATAACTGCCAGAGCTACAAACACTTTATTCAAAATGCCTATCTCTAACTGCAACATTCAGCACTGAACACCTTATGTATTTGGCCAAGGAACTTGGCTTTTGCACTGCAACCATTTTATCTAAATGCTTATCAAATCTGACAATGTGTAAATTATAGTAAAGCCCATTGCTCTAAGCATTACGCATTTCAACTTTACACAATGTTTTCGCGTTACAAACCTTTTTTTCAGATGGCAATTTAGATAACTAATCGCGAATACAAACCATTATCATTATCATCATCGTTCCGGTGTCACAGAAGAAATGTTCAGTGCAAAAAGTAATCAAAAAAAGGCATGGAAATGAAAATGTGGTACATGTAAAGGTGATAACTCAAAGTTGGATACGGAAGGACAAAAAATGAAAAAAAAAAAACATAGCGGAACACCTACTCTCATTGGATAGGAAAATGGGTACACTCGTGACTTTACCCAGCAAAGTGGAGGGTTTGGAAAGTTCTGTGCAGTTGTTGTCTGACAAGTTTGATGAATTCCACACACGGTTGATTACTCAAGAAAAACTTACGAAGGAATTGACGAAAAGAGTCGAAGAGCTTCAAAATGAAAGCCCTAGTAAGGATTTGACCCAAATCAAGCAAGACATAGAAAATCTGGAACACCGCAGCCGGCGCCTAAACCTCGAAATAGATGGTATCCCTGCTAGCGAAAATGAAGATCTCATGGCAAAAGTGAATGAAATAGCAATGAAACTTAAAGTGCCGACGGTGACTCGAAATGACATCACAAATGCACACAGGCTACGTGCCGTAGTAGGCAAGACACCCGGTGTAATAGAGCGGTTTCAGACCCAAGAAATGCGTGATAAGTGGCTCTCAAGAAAGAAATTGCTGAATCACGGAACTGATAACTTATACGTGTGCGAAAATATGACGAGGCACTCCCGCAATCTACTCACAATGGTAAAATAATGGGTAGCCGTGTCTGGCTATGCGTTTGTGTGGCACGTAAATGGAAAAGTGCTAGTGAGGCGCGCAAACGGTGAAAGCGCGGCTGTTGTCCGCGGGAAAGAAGACCTTGCACGCCTCAGATCATCTAATCCCTCGATGCAATAAAAAAAAAAAAAAAAAACACCGTCACGACTGTAGCCTAAAATGTTGCTTTCAGTTTCAGATTTTTCTCATGCTGTTCCGGAATTCAATACCAATAGTAAACTATCACTGTTTCATTTAAATGCTAGGAGTTTACGTAATAAATTCGATGAAGTGCAGTTACTTCTGTCTGACATAAATCATCCTTTTGACTTGATTTGTTTCACCGAGACATGGTTCACTTCCGGCGATTACTTTTCACTTTATTGTTACCACTGTGTCTCAGCTTCCTGATCTGGAAAACGGGGCGGCGGTGTGTGTATCTATATCCGCTCTGACTTGCCGTATCGAATAATACCAGAATTTAAAGTAATAAGTGACAGTCATGAATGTACAGCGTTAGAGTGCTTAGATATATTATTTTGTGTTGTTTACAGGCCACCGTCAACTTCTTTCAAAGATTTCTTGTCCTTCACAGAAAGATTGTTAGAAATGCTTCTCAGTTAAACCTTCAAACAGTTATGGTAGGGGATCTTAATATCAATGTAACCTCATGTAATCCAATGTATAAAGATTTCAAAGAGATTTTAGACACACATAGATGTTGCAATGTAATCAGTGTCCCAACAAGAGTAACGCAGACCACTGAAGCGACACTTGACCTCTTTATCACAAGTTTTGACATTGATGATGTAAAAGCGGGTGTTTTAAAATCCGACGTGAGTGACCATTTCCCAATTTTTTGTTTCCTACCTGGGAATTCATCACCTTGTTCAAATGAAGAACACTTGGAAAGAATTTACTCCGAACGTAACGTTGTAAAGTTTGCTGATCTTGTGTCGAATTTTAACTGGACTGTTGTAATGAAAGAGACTGACTCTAATAAGTCCTATAATATCTTCATATCTTCATTCATGTCCCTATATAACCAGTGTTTTCCACTGAAGCCTCGGAAAAAAACGCAGAAAACTGCGGAAACCGTGGATAAGTACTGAACTATACGGAAGGATTAAATTTTGGGAACGCCTCTTCCAACTGTTCGTAAACACAAAAGATGAATGTGATATTCGTGAATATAAAAAGACGCGTAATAAACTGAACAAGGACATCAAAAGAGCTAAAGCTGAATACTATATAAATAAATTTCTTTGTTCTGCCAGCAATTCCAGAGTCTTGTGAGATACTTTCAAGGAAATAGTAAACAAAAACCAATCACCAGAAAAGATTCACTTTGAAAAACCTGGCATTACTGAGAGGGAGATCTCAAACTTGTTCAACTACCAACAAACACTTTCTCACAGTGGGCTCCTCGTCAGATGTTCCGCCTGACATACCGTGTGAAAATTACATCGCTGTAAACTGTCCCTCAACAGTCTTCTTATCCCCAACAGACCAACATGAAGTGCAGAGCATAATTATGTCTATGAAAGATAATTCAGCCTGTGGCCCCGACGAAGTTAAACCAAAACCACTAAAAGAGGTAAGTGGTGTAGTTGCAGTCCCACTGGCACACATTTGCAACCTTATTATGACAACAGGCGAGTTTCCAGAGAAAATGAAGCAAGCAAGAGTTTCGGCCCTTCATAAAGGAGGATCCTTTGACGACTTAAACAACTATAGGCCTTCTGTAGGCAATCGATTGCCAACTATAGGCATGTACTTAATAGCGCATAAAAAGGGGACGAGGCACAGATGGACGACGCGGACACAGCGCTAACTTCTAACAATCGTTTATTCTACGAAGCACTTCACATATATAGATGTAGAATAAACGATTGTTGGAAGTTAGCGCTGTGTCCGCGTCGTCCATCTGTGCCTCGTCCCCTTTTTATGCGCTATTAAGTACAAGCCATGGAATACCAACTCGCCAAATCTTACGCTCTTTCAACTATAGGCAATGGCAAGTGATTGGCGCTTCATTGTCTCTTCTCTTCTGTCCCCTTTTCACAAAATGCATTTCGCGCCACAGACAAGTTCACCTAGGAAATATCAGCACCAACTTGCCCAAGAAGAAGTTCTTTTGAACTATAGGCCGATTTCTATCCTCCATATATTTTCAAAAATAGCAGAACACATTATTACCAAAAGAATAACAGGTTTTTTAAATACTCACAACATAATCACGAAGGAACAATACGGCTTCTGTAAAAATAAGTCGGTGGAAACAGCCCTTCTTGGAATTAAAGAAGAAATTCTCGAAAACATAGAAGATAAACTATACACATTAGGTATCTTTTTAGACTTTACGAAGGCGTTTGAATGCGTGCAACATGAACTCCTCTTGCGTAAATTAGCCTTTTACGGTATCCGAGGTATAGCACTTCGTCTAATTCAAAGCTACTTAACATCTAGATCACAGTTCACAGTAATAAACAAAGTTGAATCGGAGATGGAAACTATTAAATATGGAGTACCCCAGGGATCTATTCTCGGACCTGTACTATTTTTACTATGTATAAATGATATTGTAAATATTAAAGGACGTAAAAAGATGGCGCTTTACGCCGATGATACAAATGTATTTTTCTCAGGAGTAGACGCACATGAAATATGCGCTGAAGCAAATAAATGGCTTATAAATCTAAATAAGTGGTTGCATATGTATTAGGTTTTGATTCTCGTTCCGAAAAAGGAACTGCATATCTCTCTGTATTTGCATTGATGTTATTGTATCTGGGTCGGCCTATGATGTGTAATGAAAACAAGACTTGCTGCCTACGCTGTCAGGGTGGCACAACCTAGTCAGGCTCTCTCCGGGCCTTTTGTGGTGCCTCCTGAGCCAATTTGTATGAAAATTGTCTCGAATAAAAGAGAAAGAAAGACAGAAAGAAATCATATGACTTGCACAATTCTATGCGGCTCATCATAATGATGTGGCACTTAGAACATCATGATGAGTCCGACAAGAAGTTATGAAAATAAGAAAAAGTAACTCGTGAAGTCTTAAAGCGCCTAATAAAAGCAAAATGAAATCGCTCACCGCGTTCTATGTACACGTATGCATACTGACTTAAACTGACCTCACCGCTTTATAACTACCGGTTCTCTTGAATCCCCCCCGATGTAGTCCCATTCCGGAGTACTTTCGATCTCACCAGGGCCAACCACGACCGTCATCACTGCTGTCACATTCCACGTAGCACCCCATCTGCGTTGCCTCAGCTCCGTGAAAAGTACGGTAAACATTCGGCGGCAATAGACAGTTTTAGTTACACGCACGTAGAGGCTTTGCGTACGCAGAGCTTCTACGTGTAAGCAGTGCGCATGCGCAGAACGTAGCGGCCGCGCGCTGGTCTCACGGACGTACGTGAGATTCGATTTTTTACGTGTGTTTCTTGCGCACGTAGACAGCTTCGCGCGGGGCTTTCGCGAGATCACGAACAAGCGATAGCGTGCTGAGCGCGCGCAGATGGCTTGCATGGAAACACGGCGACAGGATGACTGGTCATCTATTTCATTCTATGTCAACGATGACAGCAGATAACGCTTGCACAACACGCTTCCGGGCATTGCGGAGACGATGACCGGCACGCATCAATGCACATCACTGGCTTCGCTGAAATACTCATCTTGAATTGAATTGTTCATATTTCCCGATAGATGTAGCTACGTGGTGCGTCGCGTACGTGTAGCTAAAAGCGTTTCAGATGGCGTGCACGTAAGGTACGTAGACTGTTCACGTTTGCGTACGTGAAGTCTCCACGTACGTGAAACTAAAACTGTCTAATAAGAACCCTTCTACCTACGTGACACATCTCGCGCAGCATGCCGTGGCCTTCGAACCAATATGGTCCCGACATACTTCGCCCCTGCAAGTGCAAAACTTGAGTCACTCCCCTTGCGATGACGCGCAGTGCGCTGCCAATGCCAACCCTCGCGACGTTTCCGTGGTCGCGATTTCCACAAAGGCCTCCGTGTATTTCCGCGCGACGGCTCGTTTCCTGCTCTCCGATTTTTTTTGCCCTACTTCACTTGAAACTCGGCTTTGTATGGTCTTTCTTTAGCTTCCGCTGCATGCCACACTTAGGCAACTTTCTCGGCTTATGTGGTCGACACAATTTGCCTGCGCGGTCGCCGACATTATTCCTCACCGGACTCTCACTGGCAGCAGTGCATAATTGCTGATGCATCGCGTTCTCCCTTTGTTCCGGCTTCACGTTATCTGTGTCGACTTCCATCAACGTCCGAGAGTCGTTCAATTGCCGAGGTATGAGAAAAGACACGAGCAAAGGCATCAAGGCTGTTCGAACCAAATTCGTCTCCGGAATAAACGCTCTCACGAATGCCCACTTACTCAGTCTCGGCGGAACCTGAGCGACCTGCTCCTGAAGATAGGATTCCATATTTTCATTAAAGCATCTTGCTCATTTTGTCTGCTCGCGTTGACTGCGCTGTTTCTAGCCAAGCTCTCGCCTAGAATACATGGCGAAGTTCTGAATTTTTACTTCCGACGCGGTGCCTTTCTGATTCCGTTCTGCGATAAAAGAAGGTCGTTGAAACGCTCAGGCACGAGAGAAGTTTCCAGTGCCTGATTAGGTTCATTTTGGTTTCCTAGAACCACTGTGGTCCTTGCCAGGAACGCTCTCTGGAACCTCCTGTGGCATCGTTGCGGTGGGTGCCAACACCTCCTGACTTTCAAAACTCTCTCCGACGTTTTTACCCCTTTCTTCTCATATTGTGGGACACGTTACTTGCGCTGTTCCTAGCGAAGTCCTCACGGACAGTGTTCCCCAAGCTGTTAGGCTTTTGGCGTGGTACGGAGGCCACAGTGTTGGGGTTTCCTTCACGGAAGTCGCTGAAGTGCTGGGGCACTCCAAAGAAACGTTTCCAACTCCTCACGAACCTTACAGGACTGTTGGAACAAATCACGTCCCCGCAAGGAAAGCTTTCCGGAATGTCCTGAACGCTACCGAGGCATTTGCCTGCAACACTCACTCTTCCCATGTGAAACGGCTTCGCGCTTTCGACAACCAATCTCTATGTGCTGAGGCTTTATTTCTCATTTAGACGTTCAATCATTTCTTTCATCTTTCGCGCTGCCTACCACAGTTTCCTTCCACACTGACGTTTTGTCCAGTGGGTCCTTTTTTACGCTTACTACTGCTTCGCTTACTGATGCGACCTCAGCGCTTCGTCGCTCAATGATGTCAAAGAGCTAACTTTATTTGTGTAACTCTACTCTTTGAAACCCGCCTTAGGTAGCTATTCCAAAACGTCGCAATAAACCTCTCTAAGTCCTAAACTCTACGTCCGAAAAGCGAGTCCAGATGCTGGTCAAGCTACAGGGGAGTACTGCTAATAAATTATATCGCAAAATTTGCCGGTCGAGTCCTACCGCTATGCTGGTACGCTCAAAATAGGCAAGAAAACTTTCCACATTTTTCCCTTCCCTAAATTTGCGCCGCATGCGTAACGATCGTTAGTCTCTGAAGAGCCGGCCGTTTCTTCGTATTTCCTCACTCTCCGTCCCAGTCTTCCTTGTCGCACTTTCTTTCCTTTAATGCCGGATAATTTGCTGAACGCAAGGTCAGATCAACCGTCAATCCCAGTTATTTTAGTTTTAACTCGTGAGCTCACTGCTTAATTCGTTCTGCAGCTTGCTGTACTATTTTTCAGCTCTCTGCCTTTCTGTTTCAGCTTTCTGGTTTTCTTCTTCTGTTTTGTGTTGAGCTACCTGCTTTTATTTTTCAGATTTCTAGTTTTCTTTTTCAGCTTCCGGCTTTCTTCCTCGGGTACTTTTTTCTATCTTTTCCCATGATTCCAACATTTTGTCTTCAAGCGCACCACACTTCTCAATTGCCTCAACAAGCACACTCTATCGCTGATTTTCCCTGACCTCGATTCCCAGTTGTTGACAAAGTAATAACCACTATGGCCCCTCCAATTTGCTTAAATCCTTCGAATCCACGGACGAGGACTTTCGCACTATGTCGGGACGTAAGGAAGCTTTGAATACGATGCCGCACGCACATAAATCTATTTTCTGTTTTAGAAAACCCAAATTAGCTAAAATCTGCCAAATTATAAAAAATTGTCAAGCGCTCACCATTCTGCCGATACGAAGACAAAGCTTGGAATATCTCCTTGTTGCCAACAAGTAGATACAATCTGGACCAGGCGAGGTCGATCTTCACCACAGGAATCAAGAGACGACAACGAAGGCGGGCATCGTGATGGTGCAAGCGACAAGAAATGCAATTACATCATTTGTAAAAGGTGCTGACTCGATCAGAGTAACGACTGGTTCTGTTTAATAAGGAGCCAGGGCGGCCTTAAACTTCTGCGTACGGCCGAGACAATTGGCGGAGAGGTCCGTTGCCAAGGAAAGCGGAGGAGCCTCCACTGAAAAGGTTGTTTACCTCTCGTGGTTTCTTGTTTGTAGGATTCATCTCAAGAAGGGGCTGTGGGTGCGCCTATGGAGGTGCCTGAGTGTTAGCCGCAGACTTTGGGTCCCCTTGTCGACTTGTGACGTCAATAGCCCTTCGTGGCTTGCCTTGTTATCCGGGTCAGCTGAGCACGTGGCGGGGCCATAGGGCAATGACGTGACGACGAGGGCTTGACGCGAGTGAAATGACACAGTTCGTGTGACGACGACGGAGCGCACACGACGGCATCACAACGATGGTATGAGAACGAATGCAAGGCGATTCTATGAAGATAGCACATGGCGAGAGTCGTATGGTAAAACTGGAATAGCGACGTTGAGAGGAACACGACGGCATCACAACCCCGAGTGGCCCAAACTATTAGACAACTTAGACCACTGGGTCGGCATAGAAAGCGTGACGACGAAGCTTGAGTGATAATGACGGAATGATCGCGATGGCTTCACAACGATGGTTTGTATGACAGCGAATGCATGACGTCTCTATGACAACGATGGCGTGACGAGGACGGCATGAAAAGACTCGGGTGACAAACTTGCAATCGCAAATGGAACACGACCATTGGATACGTAGTGGCCCAAGCTATTGGACAAGTTCGGACACTGGGTCATCCTAGTAGCCGTGACGACGACGGCATGACGAGAGTCGACTGACGAAGCTAGACTGACGACGATGGAACAACGATGGCGGCTTAAGGACGATGGTATGACAACAAATGCATCACGGCTCTACCAAGATGATGGCTTGACGACGATAGCATAGCGATAGTTGGATGACAAAGCCAGAATGACAAGGAAGCAATGACTACGATGGCGTCACGATCACAAGCACGTAGTGGCTCAAGCTATAGAAAACTTGGGCCGCTTGGTCGGCGTAGAAGGTGGGACGATATGAGAGAAGTGGAATGCAGAATCTGGAGTTGCGACAATGGGACGACTACTACGGCCTCACGACAACGGTACGGCACCAAATTCACGACAACGGCGGGATGACGACAGCATGACGACCGCCGAGTGACAACGCTGGAATGACGCTGATGCAACGACTACGACGACATCACTCCCACGAGCACAATCATGTAGTGGCCCAAGCTGGTAAGCAGCTTGGGCCACTGGGTCGTCATAAGAGCACACACACACACACATATATAGATATACCTTCTAGGAGAGCTGGAGACGTTTAGTTGAAGCGTTGAGCCCGAGACTCTAACCCCGAGCTGATCAAACGGAAAACTCAAGCACCCGAGCGTGCATGAGAGGGTCTTCGTCTGCTTCTTCGCTGGTGCCCGTCAAAGCAGATGCCGGCACATGGCGCGTGGACTGGCGCGCATCTTCGCCTTTCTAATTATGTGGCACCTGTTGCAAGGTGTGGCATTATTCTCCCCCCTCGGAAGAGCATCGATTCGATGCTAAAAGCAGCACACACACTACCGGGCAAGCGTGGAAGTACACGCTCAAAGACACATGCACGCACAAACGCTTGCTGACGCGCAGTCATAGAACGCACAGTAATGTCACTGAGGCAATGATTGTCTACGACAAAAATAAATAAAACAAAAAAAGAACCGCATGTCCAAAAACAATGGTGGTTATGGAGTGCGTTGTGGCTTCAGACGCACAACGTGCACAATCTCGGGTAGTATTTTTCTACGTCGAGTTGGTTGGCTGCCGTCAGGAAGAACCTCGTAATTGACGTCACTCACTCGCCGCAGCAATAAGTAAGGTGCGAAGTACGCGCTGAGAAGTTTCTCGGATAGGCCTTTGCAGCCGACAGGAGTGCACACCAGAACCCGATCTCCTGGTTGCTACTCGACTTGTCCATGGCGGAGGTTGTAGTATCGTGTGTCGATGAACTGTTGTTTCTTTATGTTCGTGCGAGCCAGTTGGCGTGCGTCCTTGGCGCGCTGCACGAAGAGCTCGGCGTCTTGGTCAAGATCATCAAAGCTGTCGCATGGAAGTATTGCTTCACTCATGGTCTGGACTTCACGACCGTAAACAAGGTAGAACGGCGTGAATCGTGTGGTCTCTTGCGTGACGGTGTTGTACGCCAACGATACCTACGGAAGTACTTCATCCCACGTTTGGTGCTGTACGTCTACGTACATAGACAGCATGTCAGTCACCGCTTTGTTGAGCCTTTCGGTCAGGCCATTTGTCTGCGGGTGATAGGCAGTCGTCTTTCAATGCGTCGTGTAACTTGAAAGGAAAACGTCTTCAATGAGCCGTGCCATAAATACCTTTCCCTGGTCGGTAATGACGCACGATGGGGCGCCATGACGCAGTACAATGTTGTGCACAAAAAATTGTGCAACCTCGGAAGCAGTGCCTCGAGGCAGAGCCATTGCTTCAGTATATTGCGTTAAATAATCTGTGGCGATGATTATCCACTTTCTATAGAAGGCTTTCTTGAGAATAACTTTCTTGAGAAGGCTCGCCAATTTTCCGTTAATAATCGAGTAATCAGCACCAGTGTCTACTAGCGCACTGACATTTCTAACGTAGACGAGCACAGGTATGTTCATCGAGAACTTGTCTCCAGGTTGAGGTACAGGCGTCGTCAACGTTCTGGCTACAGGCGTCGTCGAATCTCCGTCGGGTCGAGGTCGCGTCGCTCGGAGGTCTTCGGCACATCGCGTATCAGCGGCCTCGCCTCTAGAGGTCGCTGACGTCAGTTTTCCAGGCGAGGGCTCGGAGACCATCCCTCACAATATATATATATAGATATATATATATATATATATATTTGTATAAATATGGATATGAAGGAAATATTTTTGGATCCGGTGTTTAATAAATCAAAAGAAGTGCAGGGGCACGTAGAAATGTTTTTGCATGTCTACGTGCGCCTGCACTTCCTTTGATTTATATATATATATATATATATATATATATATGTATATATATATATATAGGTAGATAGAGGCAAGTATAATAAGTACTGCGGAAGTGGTAACAGGCACTGACTGAGACCAATGCTGCGTAGCCATCGCATGCTTACATGAGTTTAATAGCGAGCCGTGCACTTGAGAACAGCGGTTCACGCACGACATCATCAGTCTTGTAAAAGGCGCTTCGACAAGTGAGTGAAGTGCTTCAAAGTATCCGGTGACATTCTGCAATACTTTTTGAAGCATTCCTTGTCTTCTGACATCATCAGCAAGGGCAGCTGCACAACACATCACGGTACAAGTAAAGTCCAGTCACACTTAACTGTACGAGGTTGAACTGATCGTTGTGAAGAATGCGCACTCCAGCGTCTGGTTCTTCTAAATAGGGCGTGCCCACCAGCGCCTGTGGCCCATGAGCTTCATGAAAACTTACTTTAAAGCGAAGCTCTGTCCCCGAGTTTGAGTCACTTTTTCGTACGTATCTTCGTACGTACATATCTAACACAGAGCATGTTTAACGGGATGGTGAAAACGGAGCAGCGGAGAATTAGTTGACACATTGACAGTTTACCATTTCAAGCATTGACTTTCACACAATAATTACTTAAGGGAACTGTGGCCCTAATGTCTGCGAGAGCTCAAAGCAGCGCGATTTAGCCCGCATGGGAATGATGATTAGTATATGGATTTGCCTACATTTCGTCCTTTTGGCTTCGAACGGCTTTCTTAGTTTGCAAACTCATGATTTTCAACAAAGTAGGGCATTATAAGTAATTAACACTAATAAAGCTGTCCGACGGCTGGATTCGAACACAGGACGTCTAGCACACAATCCTGATATCGAAACCATTGCACCACGGAATTTTTTTTCTGTACTGTCCATTACACTAGGGACCCATGCGTCGAGAAGTGGTTCAAAACTCGCTCTCTCGCGGGCAAGCCAGCACGTTCAGACGGTTACGCGTTTCGATCCGGAGTTGCACTAGAACAAACCGATGTAGTATCAGAGAAACACCACGAGTGCCACATGACACTATTGATCAGCACTGAATATTTTTAACAGGTAACATGTATATGATGTAGTGCATGTAAATATGAGTATATAGTAACCAGCCTGTTCATAATTATAAGCAAATAAAATCGTTTCTCCTTATACCATGCTGCTATTTAATACTAATATTTATACCTCAGAAAACCACACTTGATACACACGCAAATAATTCATAAGCCAATCTCACCAAGAATGCTTCGCTTTAAGTAGATGTCACCTATAGTTGAGTGTGGCTATTTTTTTGTCCAGCTCACACAATTCGTTTAAAAGTAGAAGCTGCGTGATATCCGCGACATTCTTTAGTAATCACCGTTGTCGTCCTCTTCATCACTAGAAATTGTGTCAGGCGTTTGCACACTCAATAGTAGCGCATTCTACACAAGCAAATACTCTCTCAGGAGAAGACTACGGACCTATGCCCTAGAAGTTGTGGCTTCCGTACTACCGACACAACGCAGACGCTAATCCAGCCCACCGCACGACATCCTTGTGGTGTGTGCACCGTTTCAGTCACCGCAGCTGCAGACTAAGCAGTCGTCCGTGCTTCTAAACGTTAAAAATATGGTGAACTTTTTTCTATTACCAAATTAACAAAGTTCAAATATTTGACTAGTGGTTTTTATTTAACGACATGCATGTATACTCGCCGAGCACGGGGAAACCTTTGGAGTTGCGTTCGCAGAGACGCTGTCGCAGACACATGTGGAAGCTGTCAGTGAGAATGGCTCTGCGACAGGTGCAGAAAACCAATTTTTTCCTGCCCCAACACTGCGTGTAAAACAGGCTTAACGCTGCAACACTTCGCAACGTCTATACGTGCAAAAACGTCGCGAGGCATTAGGGACAAGGGCGTACGGGATGTAGAAGTATGACAAATTATTACCAGAAAGTAGGACGACGACCGCGAAAGAAATGCAAAGGTAACGCGCCCATTCGGTGCTCTCGCACCCTTGCACGGTGCGTTCTCTTGTTTTATGCGCTTGCCTTTGTTTCCCTATGGGCAAATAAAGAAAGTAATTCGTGAGTGCAATGGTCCCAACTCAAAGACACGTCAATTCTTGACCTAGTCTTCTTAAGTGATGCTGTGGGCGTGCGGACAAACATGCTTGAAGTAATCCCCATGCAGTTTAGACTGAACGGTTCATTTGTCCTTTCCGTGAGGCATTTATACGAAAGGCAAAAAAACAGGTTCGTCTTACAGGGATTTCAAAGCAGCTGATGATACAGCTACCGCTGATAAACATGATTATTGTGTTGGACTTTAGCAGCAGTGTGGGCGCTATGTCGTGTGAGTTAACGTATTTGCATACATTTTGTAATAATACTTGTGTATTGCTGTAACAATTTGTTTCTGTAAAAATAAATAAAACTTTACCATAATCCTTGGATAATAATAGATACCATTCACTTCAAAGTGAAACGATGTCAGGTACGGCTGAGAAATACAAGCACTTATATGTTAAGAAACGAGATATTAGCTTTGAGCATGGGGCTTTTGTACCCGTAAATAATGGAAAAGGCAATGTTGTAACCCACGCTTACCAGATTTTGTCCACCAATAGTCTCAATTTCTCAACGCATATGGCTCCACCAAAACACTTCTGGAGAAACCATGAGGAGTTACACTTACAACTCAAGGAATTTGGAATCTGTTGCTAAACCTGCCGTAAGTAATAGTTACGGCCTAGTTTGCCATTCTGGCTGCTTTCTTGCATAGCACTATGAAATTCCCCATTAGCCTTCGAAATAACATAATCGCAGAATGCCCTTTGATTTGCAGTGAGCACCAAGAAATATTTTGTTAATTAATTGAGCGACTCAATTGAGTTTCCTGATTCACATGCACCATGTCATTTTTTTTTACTGTGCATTGAGTTTTCGTTCGCATCGATCATGGATATTTTAGACCCTGAATTGATTTTTGTGTTTCATGTCAAGTTCATTATTCTTGTTACTGTTCGTTTTTAATCTGCTTGTTCGTATGATTGTGCTTTTTGTGATTGTGATTTTTGTAATCATAGGAGGTCCCCCTGTCAGTTTTTCTAAAACTCTGGGACGTCCTGCCGTAATGTTTTGTGATGTATAGATTACTTCAGCATGACTTTTCAAATTAACTTGACTTGACCTGACTTGATATCCAAATCCGGTGGTGCAGATGAGATTCCCAGAGCAGTCCTGAAGCAGTACACTGAGTAGATGGCCCGTTACTTTTTCTATTATTACTATTATAAAGTGCGTAGCTTTTATTGTCTCTTTCCCCACTTTTCGTGGCTCGCGGTCATTCGTTGACGAGTGCCCGTGAGACACGCTTGCTCACCATTTGTGGGGGAGGGGGGAGGAGGGGGTGTCGTCGTCTAGACGCTGTCTAAACTCCCCTCCTACCGCCTATCCCCCTGTGGCGGCTGCAGAGGGCTTATGATGGCTGGAACGGGCGATAAGGGAGTGAATACAATTTTTAAATATAGCTTTTCTTGATCTGTTTCAGTTGCTGCGTGGAGTAGAAGCGAAGAGTTTCTTATCAATCTACCTCGGCATCCAGAGCAACGTCTATTCAATGAGACTCAATCGAACATCGGCGCGGATTTACGAGTGGTGATTATCATTTTATTTTTACTTTGTTGAGTTTTGTATTATGAAGAAAGTGCAAAAAAAAGCAAGATATATATATACACATATCATACGTTCTTCGAGGCAAGGCGGAACCTTCAATTAGTTGACATACTTTCAACGGGCGAGCGTTCATGTGTAAAGTATATGTTTGCAAATCCCATAGAAAGCATGCAGAAAATTTTCCAAGCAATGTCTGTCAAGATGGAAGAAAAAGCTCTTCATTGAAAATCATAGTAGATACGCAGCCTAAACTCGTCTACATGCTACTCCACAGGGGATGAAAGGGTGGGGATTAAAGGCCCGTGAAGGTGGTCACAAGAATAGAAAAAAAAGGTGCCAGCTTTGCGATCTCATCAGAACACTTTTCTTTTACCAACTTTGTAAGGCTTAAAAGTATAAAGCAACAGTACTTCAGGATAAACACAGCTACATTGGATGCTTATTCAAAGACTGCCTACAAGAAGTGCTCAGAACACTATGTGAGGAATGCTAAGAATAAGAAATTACCGAGTGAATGTCGGACAAGATGAGATTTCTGAAGGAATTTTTTGTGTTAAGTCAGAAATTTACTTGCAATATAAATTACTGTATAGTAGCCGACAAATTCAAGCTGCAAAATTGATATGGAGAAAAAGCGTTCAGCAGCATGTCTTAAGTGCAAATTACCGATGAGGATAGAGGTACTTGAAGTAAGCTGGCATGTTTATATTTCACCCCATTACACGTGGCACGCACAAAAGATTGAACAATCTGAGAAATACGAACAGCTCAAAATCCAAATGACAGGATCTCTGAAATCAGGAATGGCGCGCTTCTGGTGTCCTAATTTATCCCGGAAGTTTAAATTATGGTGCTAATTGAAATGAGTTACAGTGTGGGATTGTACGTGCAAAACCACTACGACCTTATAACCGACGCCGTATTGGGGGACTACAGAATATTTTTTTTAATAATTTATTTATTTATTGATACTGCAATCCCAGGAAGGGATTTTCACAGGGTGGGCGTACAGATATAAGTACAGATCAAATATTCACAAAAATCCAGAAAAAACAAAGGCCGCAAATGATTAATAAACAAACAAAATTCATCAGCATTGGAGACAAAAAAGTTCAATGACAGCAGCGCAACATAGGAGTACACATAGCAGTACAGTAAGGTTTATGCCAAATTTAAAATAATCAAGAACACATAGAATATTGAGTGAGTACATTAATACAAAATGTAAGGGGCATCAAGTTGATAACAATAAGGATTTAGTAACTATATGGGCAGCAGGGAATCAATAAAACAGAAAATAAATTTTAATGGACACTGAGGATTTTGGTGAAGGACGTCAGATATTACTGTGTACTTGATTGTTGAAATGCAGAGCAACGGTAGGCGCAACAGTGAGGAAGACGAACACAGGCGCTAAACAGCGCCTCTGTTCGTCTTCCTCTCTGTTTTGCCGTCCCGTTGCGCTGCATTTCAAGATGGTTCTGATGTCAAAATAGCAACTAGCCCAACATTCAACTCTTTTAAACTTGATTGTTGGTAAACCGATTTCATTCCGTTACTGTTCTTGGGAAAATGAATATTTTAAGTAGTTATTACGCTGACGAAAAGGGGTGATTTTCAAATTATGACGTTGTCTTGTAGTGTAACCTGAAGAGAACGATATTAGTCCGTCAATATTAATCTTAAAATGACCTTTTAATAATTGGTATAAGAAATTAAGTCGGGACACGCGACTTTTTTTATATAGATGTCAAAGCAGCCCTATTTAACAGATCAGTTACTGATGTGCGTTCATAGCTATTGTAAACAAAACGAACTGCTTTCTTTTGTACTTGTACTTTTGTACTAATATTGGAAGGACAACCGATTAGTAAGATAGGAGTCGGACTCAGGGTGTGGAGAGTTTTAGCGCTCACCTAAGAAAAAAAAAACGTTTACGGTTAGCATTGCTTATCACCTGATCAATGTGTTAAGTCCAGTAAAGGTCGTTAGTAATCCATAATCCTAGATGTTTTATTGTGCAACTTCAGAGAGGATATTGTTATAAAAAGAATATTGCAATATCAGGGGATGTTTCTTGCGAGTTCCTCTCATGTAAACGGTTTTTTGAAAATTTATTGGCATCTGCCAGGCATTACATCATTCAGTAATCTTTTGGAAGGCCTCGTTCAGTGTTGTTGGATCTGATATACTTTTAATTTCAGAGTAGAGCATGCAATCATCCCCGTATAATTTAATATGGACTTGAATGTCTTTTACGATGCCGTTTATATAAATGATAAACAGAAGTGACCCAAGCACCGAACCCTGAGGGACGCCAGAGTCGACAGAACGAGACTGAGATGAATCGTCACGAAAAGAGACATATTGTTGACGGTTACTCAAGTATGTTGAAATCCAATTAGTAAACTTCTTATTTTTTATTGTGCTAATAATTTTGGAAAGAAGCTTTTTGTGAGAAACCGTATCAAATCCTTTTGCGCAATCCATAATAATGATATCCGTTTGGTTTCCGTTATTAATACAGTTAGCAAAGTCATGTGCAGTTTGGACTAATTGAGTGGAAGTAGAATAACCTTTCAGGAATCCATGCTGAAGATTGGTACTAAAATCATGATTTTCAAGAAAATCAGAAATGTGGGTATGTATTATGCGCTGCATAATTTGTTGGTGTTAGTGCGATTGGCCGATAATTATTGATGCACTGTTTCTTACCGTTTTTATGAAATGGTTGAACTCTGGCCGTCCCCCAGTCGTTCTGAACCTGTCCTTCGACAGATATTGAAAATAATATAAACAAGTACTTTGCTACCCATTCTGCCTACCTTGTCAGGAATGCATTCGGTATTTTATCGGGTCCTAGGGAGTTCTTGGTATCGAGATTGAAAAGCATTTTAATAATACCTTGCTCGCTGATGACAAAATCGGGCGTCGGAGGCAAACATATTTCGAAAACAGGCAGTATGCCATTATCATTAGTGAAACAAATTTGAAGTACACTTTAAGCGCAGATATTTCTTTTTCGTCATGGGTTAGAGTGCCGTTGACTTTAAACGCACGAGAATCTCTAGATACCAGAGAGATTGTGCGCCAGAATTTCTCCGGTGAAGTTGAAATGAAGTTAGGCAACAAGTCGCCAAAACCATTTTCTTTATCGAGCGCTATTTGACTTTTTAATTGAACGATAACAACGGAAATTTCTTCTAGCAGACACCTAGGGCGGTTAACTGCTTGCTTTTTCAATCGTTTTAATTTTAGGCGCATTTGTATTGAAGTATGAGAAATGCAGTGATTCTCCCGTTTTGTCTTTTTAATAATGCTTGGCACAAAACGGTCGAAACAAATTAATACGAGATTCTTGAAGGAAATCCACAAATCGTGTACATTTCTTGTTGATTTCGAAAAACTATGAAAATGAAAGGATAAGTCATCGATTATCGTTGTCATCTGCACATGAGAACTTAGGAAATTAGAGTGTTTTCGATTTATGTTGATAGCAGTATCAGATAAGGTAAGGAGTACGGCCTGGTGATCGCAGATTCCCGTGACAATTTCGCATTTTTATTCAGTACTAATTGGTCCGCTCACGAAGCAAAGGTCCAGTATAGATTTAGAACTGTCGTGTATCATGTATAGTGTACTCGCCAACAACTTGACATAAATCAAAAGCAAATGATATAACCAACATATCATCACCTATTTTGTCGTTATGGTTTACGAGGGACATTGTATACCAGTCAATATAAGGCAGGTTGAAATCGCCAGCAAGGATTATCTGATTGCCAGGTATACGTGTTCGTGTGAACGTTTAAATCATCCAAAACTGACAGGGAAGGGGGCCTGTACATCGCGCCTATGATGCAGCTGATTCGACCACAATAAGCTTTACTAAAAATGCACTCGACATTAGGCACATCCTGAAAACTCGTAACGATTTTTCGTAGACAATACAGACGCCACCACCTCTAGCCCGGATATATTGGTTGGTTAAGGTGACCCAAATGCAAATGACTGTTCTTGCGATCTGCTCCCACATGAGTGCGGCCGCACGACCGGGATCCGCGCCTCTCAGCAACTCAACGTGCTAGCATTCAGCTCAGTTCTGCCGCTGTGTGCAATCGAAAAGTGGCGGCCAATGAAAATAGCTGAAATGTGCCTGAATACAGGAGCACGAGTGGTGGAAACGGCACCAATATGCGCAACGATTGAGAGAGAAGAAGGCTCCACCGTTTTTACAACAGGCCCAAGTATTAAAAAAAAAATTACGAAGAAATTCCGGTGCTCTTAGTCCTGTATTGCTTATAAGAAATCGGCGCTAGTCACGAATCCGATTACAATGAAAACGAAAGACAGCCTAAACGCGAGCAGAGCTTTACGAATTTTGGATGAATGAATAAGTCGAGAGTTTAGCACCTTAATACCGTGAGCTGTCTGACATCAAATAATTCATCTTTTTTTTTTCAAGTGCCACAAAGGCGTGGTTTTTTATTACTTTTAACGCTAATGTTCATTCAAGCTGTTTGAAAATGGGATTTTATTCCCCAAACCTCCATTCCACGTTGCAATGCGTTTGTAAAAGCAGTCAGAGGAGTTAAAGGGTCTGGGGAACATGTGTTTCTCTCAGAGACAGCGGAATATTGGTATATTGTATTCTGTTCCCATCGAAAGGCTGCCGTCGTGATAGGCATACCGGGTGAATAGCCTTTAAAATAGTATTAGACAGGTGCTTCATTCGAAGGGGGCTCAATTGATTCCGGCAGTCTTCTGGCACTGTATTCCGGAAAATTTTACGATCTCCGAAAAAAAAAACACTTCAAAAATTGATTCTTTTCGGCTGGGACTCTTAACCTCACAATGTTTTATTGCTTCTTGGATATGTGAAAATAATTTTTTACAGACTTGGCCTACATCTATTCGATACTGTCACAGCTTTCTCACCACTGGAGATATACATAACACGCGTATGGTGTTACTCTAGACAAATATGATGGCCATTCAATTCTATTTTTTCAGTATACATTATTGAACATTTGTGCAAGGAAGTGGGCGCTCTCTTTAGTGTGGCCGTGCGCACCACCTTGGGATAGAAAGCAAAACTGCATACAGCTATGACATTAGGTCCCAGCCAAATGTGAAAACGTCACGTCAGGTTTATTATCAAGCCGCAAATATAATTGGTACATATTTATCTCTAAGCACACATCTCAGACATAGAGAACAGTCGCTAGTAATCCGCTGTTCTTTCGTTCGTGCCTTCTACCATGGAACTCAAGTGTAGATTATTTTGAGTATTTTAGACTGCTAAGGCGCACTGTGTTATTCTGTTATCCTGTGTTATTCTGTTACAAGGCTTGAATGGACATTAAGTGTGTCTGATGTGCTATCAAACTATTCTGCAGTCGTCAGGCCATTTTCATCGTATTGTCGTGAATGTATAAAAATATCACTTTTTTAAGTTTTACGAGCCGAAACCACGATTTCAGTATGAGGCACGTGAGCTCTCAGGATTAATTTCTACCTTTGCACCTAAGCACTTGGGCGATTTTCTATTTCGCAGATGTCGAAATGCGGCCACGATCGCAGCGCGACGTCACAGCCACTGGGCAACCGGGGCGGGTGTATCAGCCAAGAGAGTCCACTTTCAACAACTTTATGAGCTTGTGCAGTAATTAATGCACCTATTGACAAAATCTTTCTGAAAAGCTGCTAAGTGATGCCGGCACATCCAATAGAATAATTAAAAAGAACAACACGTGTGCTTTATATATAGAAACGAATTCCGCCTCATTCCGCCCTGTGGAACTGGATGTACAGTGAAGCTGTTGGCGACGTTACACAAGTGCCACCACCAAAAGGCCTCGCACCGTCGAGATCAATGTAACGTCCACGACCTCGTTCGCGCCCTTTCCGTTGGTGTTTCGACGCCGGGGTGCACGTTCGCGGCGTCCATACCCTTGCGCGTAACTCGCGTTCACGAAGTGAACGTCACTAATTTTTCAACAGTCTTGCCCTGATATCGATTACGGTCGCAGCCCATTGCTCGACCGATGCAACGGACAGAGCGCCCACTTATCAAGGACAGATACATCGTGCACACGTTCTTCTCGCGCGCCCGCAGGTGTGCCGGAGTGCAGCATATATCCTCATTCTAGTAGGCACTCTGCCTGGCGCAATAACGTCATTGAAGTAATTCACTGTCTGAAAGTGAAGTACGTCTTGAAATTAGTAAAGTACGACTTGCAAAACTCACACTTTACAAAACCTTGGTCAGACCCAAACTTGAGTATGCCTGCTCAATTTCGGATCCTGGCCAGGTGACACTAACAAACTCTTTAGAGCTTATCCAGAATCGCAGCGCACGGTTTATACTTTCTAACTATAGTCCTTATTCTAGCGTCTCCGCAATGAAACTAACTCTTGACCTACCAGACCTCGCTCTGCGCCGACAGTGTTCTCGACTGTGCCTCTTCCATAAAATATTTTACTCCGATCTCACACTTAGGGAAGAATTACTACATCGGCCATAGTACGTGTCATCTCGCATTGATCATTCCCAGATATTTGGTGTACCCCTTTGTCGCACAAAAATCTACTCTGACTCACTCATACCAAGAACCTCGGAAGACTGGAACCACCTCCCTGCCTCCATCACCGCCATCTCTGACTCCAAGAATTTCAAGACCGCCATTAATACTTACATTTGTTCTAGCCCCTCCTCTCTGCAAAGCCTTCGGGCGATTGAGAGTACGAAAATAAATAAAATAAATAAATAAATACACACAACCTGTAGACATGATATGTAGCATCGGATTGTAATTTTAACTTATGAGAAAACATAATTCGGTTGCGCAGGAACTCAAAATTACAGTGCCTCCGGATACAAAAATGATTCTTTGTCGACGCGACGTACTACACAAACGGACGCAGGAAATTTGCTGGGGTAGCAATATAGAACTTCGCTGTGAAATGTCAACTGCGTTCCGGTAGCCATAATAGAACAATCCCGGCTCTTCTTACTCTGTTTGTTTTTCATCGCCGGTACTGAGTGCTCCTTGTCGTCATACACTCCTGCCTACATAAACCAGTCACCTACGAAGCCTGCACGTCACGTCCCAACGAGCAAATCACGCAGGTGCAGTGAGAGCAGGATGGTGAATACGACTGTATTCTGCCTTAGAACTTCTTGAACCTTTTACGACCAATCCTTCGGCAATGATAGGCAATAGTAACCTTCTTCTCTGTACGGGAAACAATACATATTATTCATGGGCAGACATCAGAGTCAATGAAAATCACTGGCATGCATTGTGAGCATTGCGGGCATACTAAGCTTGTACGATTTTTTTTTGGCGAAGCCGGTCCGTTCGCAAATGAAAGCTAATAGGAGTAAGATTAGCTTGAATAATAATAATAATAATAATAATAATAATAATAATAATAATAATAATATTTATTTATGCACACCAAGAACAAATACATAGTAGGCGGGCCTGTCGAAGCCTGAATGGCTTGTGTGACTAGGCCCGGCAGCGCCGGCAACAGCGATGAGATCAGCGTATATACATACAGACGTTACCTTAATGCCGACAAAAAATTGTGCAAAGAAAAAAAAATTAGATACATGTTATTCCAATGTAGCGTGAACATATTTTCACGCTTACATAGACAACAAAAATTAAATACATGTTATTCCAACGTAGTGAACATTTTTTTCACGCATGTATAGACCAAAAAACAAAAATTAAAAACATGTTAAGACAACGTAGTGAACATTTTTTCACAGATATATATATACGTACAGGTTAAGGCAACCAAATTACATCCAATAAACATATACCCATACAAAACAGAAAACTCAAATGGAAGATGACATTTTCTTTAAAGCCCTTTTTGACTGAACCGAGAAAATTTCGTCAGGCAGATCATTAAAGATTTTTGGCACATAGACAGATCGTCGTGCCTCACCATACCTAGTTGCTGAACGAGGAACTTTAAAACGCTTGTTGTCCCTCAAAAGTCGAGGGGCTACGTATTTCTCTCTGAATTGGTCGTTCCAAAAATGACGAAGAACAACAGTTTGCTTAAATAACGATTGAAATGAAGGAAAACCTAATGCTGAAAATAAATTTTCATCTGACACCTGGCCACAGCCATAGGCAACACTTTTCAAAATATTTTTTAATAAGCTGTCAATTCGTGTTTGCCATCGCAATGCGCAGAAAGCGAATACGGTGATTCCATATCGCAATATGCTGTACGCGAGAGCATGTACTATAGTTTTCTTTACCGATAATGGAGTAAAACCTTTTATATTAAAAAGCAACCAAGCGACACTCCTAAGTTTGCCACACAGATAGGCCAGATGATGCTGCCACGACATGCTGCTATCAATAAATAAACCGAGATATCTCACACAGTCTACATACTGAACCGGGGCACACGTACATGAAACGCAGTGCTGGTCATGCAAGAATACTGGGATGTTTATTGTTGTGGTCTTTAAGGGATTTCTAAAACATGTTAACTGTGTCTTCTTGATATTTACATTGATACAATTTTTCGCAAACCAGTGCATTACACTATGTATTGTATTTTGCAGGGCGGCCACAGCCCTTTCATAATTTATATGCTTCGTTAATATTACTGTATCGTCAGCGTACTGATAGATAGTACCTTTAGAAATTACTAGAGGAAGATCGTTTACAAATATGTTAAATAAAAGAGGTGATAAAATTGACCCCTGAGGAACACCGGCTGTAAGCCATTGCTTGCTACTGACGGTTTCCTTGTCGGCCATAACTATCTGTGACCTACCACACATGTAGTTTCGCAGTACGTTGTGAAATGGTCCTCTGAATCCCATTAAAGTTAGTTTCGCTAGTAGAATGTTATGATTCACTGTGTCAAAAGCTTTTGCTATGTCTAGAAATAGCGCACAGGTGAATAAGTTGTTTTCAAATGCCGAATGTACTTCATCTGAGAATTCTTCTAACAGGGCTGTGGTACCTCGATTCGCAACGAAACCAAACTGTCTGGGCGATAAAATCGAAAACTTCATTAAAAAAGAAGTCATGCATTCGTACAGGAATTTTTCGAGTATCTGGGAAAGTACCGGCAAAATTGAGATTGGTCTATAATTTTCAACCTTATCTTTCCTGCCTCCCTTGTATAGTGGCTTAACTATAGCCGTTTTCAGAGTCTCGGGAATTACTGCAGTTTCTAAAAAGCCATTAATTAAAAAAAGCAAGATGTTCGCAAGCACATCGAAGTTTCTTCGGAGAGTGCCTACTGATATGCCATCTATTCCTGGTGTTTTACTTTGCCGAAAACTAAAAAGGATCCTTTTCAGGTCAGGCGGTGATAAGTTAGGCAAAAAAGCGGACGCCGACACAGATTCCTTTAACGTACAATGATTTTCCTGTTGGGTTAAAGCGTTTTCAGAAGCATGCGAGAAAAAACGGTTGAATGCATTAACTACCACAGTTTTGTCATCTGGAAATGAGTCGATGGGATTAGTAAGCACGTCACTTCCTCTCCTAAGATTATTTATTAACGACCACGTTTTCGCGGGACTTTTGCGCGATTGGTTGAATTTATTTAAAAAATACATTCTTTTCGCTGTTCGCAAAAGCCCGACTACCCTGTTTCTTGCCATTTTGTATTCAGCTTTTAATCCCTCATTTTTAGGCGAACGTTTGCAGCGCTTCCAGAGCCAATCCCTAAATGATATGGCACGCATAATATCGGCATTAAGCCAGCTAACATTGCTTCTGCACTTTTTCATAACAGTATATGTACTTAGGCGCTCAAAGTGTTTAAGTTGAGTGGAGAACTTTTCATATACCTTATCGGGTAATAATAATAATATAATAATAATACTAATAAAATAATAATAATAATAATAATAATAATAATAATAATAATAATAATAATAATAATAATAATAATAATAATCTTTATTAACCAAAACATACCGAGCAACACAAACAGGCCGGTCTAAGCCTCAATTGGCTTGTAGGACCGTGCCATGAACATGATACAAACGGTAAAAAAAATGTTGATGAGAAAGAAAGACAAAGAAAAAAAATGACCAGAAAAAATAAGATAACATTTGCTTATTCTACTTGAAACAGAAGTTGAAGCAGTGAAAATTAAGATGCCAAAGTGTTGTGGAAGTTAGTGTCACCATAACTCCTTCAATAGTTCTTTCAGCATGCTTTTTGAAGTAGCGTTAAAAATTACATTCGGTAACTTCTTAAAGATGTCCGGCCCATATGCACAGCGTCTGGCCGCACCATACTTTGTGGATGAACAATTATAATAAATTAATAATAATAATAATAATAATAATGTGCTCGTCTCTATATTTCCCTGTTGATCTGTGTGTTTTTAACACCTTTTCTATAGTTTGCGCACCCATACTCTGTAGGGAAAACGATTAAGATTACATCGATCACTGTTTCAGCTGGGACGCAAGCCTATTTGATACTATGCCATTGTACCGATATGAAGACAGGTCACTGTGTAAGTACAACGAGCCAACATTCGTGAGAAGCGCGACGTGGGCATCAGGCAAGCGTTTCTGTCTCATGTCGTGCTGCTAACCAGATCACCAGCATGCTCGTTCTCCAACCCGCGCCTTACAACGTACCACTGTGATTCGTTTACCGCGAGGCTAGATCCTTGCAGTAATGCCTAATCCTCCGTTTAGCGCAGAAAGCCGAAGGGACGACACACATCGCTGTCCGTCGTCCCTATACTGCCCATGTCTTGTCATTTTCGAACAATACAGTTGTAGTTGTGGTCGTACAGCTCCATGTACTAGAAAATTGTGGTTTTCATTCGGCTCAGCTGTCACGGTAGTGCGTTATTCATTGATTGAATTTACCTGGTCAACAGATATCCCGATGGGAATGTTCGCCTTCCAGGAGCCTTACGTGATGCCATTCGTAAACGAAACCAGGTGAGAGTTTACTTATTGTCGCCCATCCGCTACCAAGAAAGCGTTATAATGCGGCCGCAAGTTCAAAAGCGTGGGCCAGATCTAAATGGCAATACATAAATAAAATATATTCTCGGCTTTTAATATTGTAAACCTCACAATATAACGTACTTTTTGGGAGTTTCGTATGAAGACATTAGAGCGTTTTAGCGTGTTATATGCGTGTTTAAAAAAAACTGTTCCATTATTTGCCGCGAGATTGAACTACAGGTGGCAGCACCATTACTCCATTAGTGTGGGTACGCGGTCGGCGGCATGCAATGAAATGCACATTGCTTTGCCACGCTGTGAGCGATGTGGACTGATTGTCTTATAATGAAACACGCTGATTCCACTGAACTAATAATATATAATGCCCTTCAATGCCACACTTGAGCACGCAGAGCGCAAGACGTTATTATTATATGCGAAAGAAATGCAAAGTGTAATTCAACAGAACATTTTCACTGAGCCCCAAAGTCTATTTTCCGGCACTTCCTTGGTCCTGTGCTCCATGGTGGGCCTTGGTTCGTGTTCGGCTTGCGTTCTATCTATTGAAAAAGCTCAGGGCGAGTGACAGCGCGCTAGCACAATCGCCCTGTTTCTTCACATGCGTTTATTTTATCGCCGTAATAATAAAATAGCAGCATTTAACTGCAGTAAGGTGGAAAGCTGGGCGATTTGGAATTGATTGGATCAGCGCAGAATTCATTGGATCTGCGCTCGTCCACTGTTCTTCCCTTTTTGTGTGGCCCTCGTTTTCCGCGATGATCCCAAGAATGCATTTAGGTACAATGATCTCTTTAGTGTGGGCACGACAGTGATGAGACAAAATTCCATAATGAACCACAATTATTGCATTGTACTCTTTTTGACATGAATAATGCCCGCTATAATCCATCAAGTTGAAAGCGGCACAAGAAAAAGCGAAATATCATGAGTTATGACGTCCTGCATCTAGTGACTGCACGTCACACATCCTCAAGTAATGCTCTACTTTTACTTTGCTTTGGCAGCCAAGAATCAAAGCACCAAATTGCTGTAATTCAACTGCCATGCAGAATTGTTTCTACCTTGTGAGATCAGAACCTCATAATAATACCGACAGTTCAGGCAGAAAGAATGCTGGTAGCGTAATCGCCAATGAAAATTGTGCAAATGAACACAGAAAACGAAGCGTACCCTACGGCACATTATGACTGATCGGTATGTTTTTTTTTTATTTTTTCTCTCTTGACGCCACCTCGTTCCTGTTTCGTGGTATCACAATGAAAGATTGCGGAAGCATCCCCAACCAGTCTTTTATTTATTTATTTTCAATAAAGTTTTTATTCACTCACTCAACACATCGCCATAACATTCAATGCATTCGCGCTTTACGGCGATAACTACATTTGTTTAAAACGTCGCCAAATGATCTTTCTGACGTGCTTAAAACGAAAATTGACAACGAAATCGAAATGATTGTGGCGAACGGGGAGTGCGACAACCACACCTGGCACCGCAGCCACTGAACTTGTTGCAGCACAGCATATGGCAAGTCTTGAACAGTTTTGAAAACAAGGAATTTATATTAGGTGTATTTATTGACTATTCTAAAGCGTTCGATAGACTTAATCACCGAAATTTATTTACAAAACTAGAACATTACGAATTTCGTGGTGCGCCTGTTGATTTATTAATTTCGTACCTAAAGCAGAGAAAACAATGCGTTGCCATTATGTCAGAACAATCTAAGGAAAGAGAAATAGCTCAGGGAGTACCGCAAGGTAGCATACTAGGGCCGATACTGCTCAATAACTACATCAATAATATAATAAATATTTCTAAACATGCCCACTTCATAGTTTATGCAGATGACACAGACATTTTTTTAGATCACGCGATATAAGCAGCCTCTCAGTCATCTGCAACACATCCCTAAAGCAATTAGCTGAGTGGAGCACAGTTAACTCGCTAAAGCTGAATACTACAAAACTAAAGCTTTTCTTTTCACCCCGCCACAACGGCATATTAATGGAGAGTTTAGAATACAGCTTGGATCTGATAGTATAGAACTAGTGTGAAATGTTCAAACCTTGGGAGTTGTTTTTAGTGATCATCTGGCTTGGAATGATCACGTAGAACTTATCGCTACAAGTTGAGCTAAAGCTTGCGGAGTGCTCTGTAGACTGCGATATATTTTACTGCGCAACTTTAAACAAATGATTTACAACACCCTATTTCCCCCTCACTTCACCTATTGCCACTTAGTATGGGGTAATACTACAAAAGCCAATTTACAGAAGTTGACTGTGCTTCAGAAGACAGCAGTTCGCCATATAGCAAATGTCCTGTATGATGCCCATACTCGAGATCTGTTTACCACCCTTAAAATTTGCCCCCTGAAACATTTTTATAATCTTGGCCTTGCTCTAAAATGCCAGAAATGTTTCCGTTACAACAATCGCACATTTTCGCAGTTATGTAACCTTACTGCGCCCATAGTTATCTCGTACAACATTAGAGAAAAAGCAAAATGGCTGTTGCCTTTTTTCACGTACCACATATGGGTTCAGTAGATTATCACATTTCATGCCAAACTTGCTCAATAAAATTGAAATAGATGGCATTGACATTGACAAAACTTCAAAGAGTGCAATAATGCAATATGTTATGGAACTCCTGCCTTCGAAACAATAACATGTGCTGTTTGTATAAAAGGTAGCATGACTGATTGCCTGTGGTGTGCTTGTTTTTTAACCTTTTGAGTTTTCTTTTTTTACATTTTTGTACACTTGCGTAGTTATGTTGTTTTGTATATAATAAAATCACCCTTTACTATATATAGGACAATCCTTGTAATGTATATCAAACCTGCACCTAATTATAGAAAGCGTTGATGTATTCTTTACTATAGTAAATATTGTATTTTTCGTGCTTTCTTTGTGCAAAATTATCCCATTGTTTCTATTTTGTTGCGAGGCAAGAGCTTCTGTTAAAACAATGTGCGTATTTCGTAATTTACATAAATTTTTTATGTATATTTTTTCTTTGCACTCTAATATTCTAGCTATGTATTTACTTTAGTTATGCCAAATTGGTATAGATGCGAACTAAAACTTGCGTACTTATGCAATGTATTTATATGTGTTTCTGTTTTTGGCTGCCAAGGATAGGGGTGGGAACCATGTCAAGCTGCTACTTAGCAGCTTTTTGTTCTTGTCCTTGCATTCGTTATGAGCAGATGCTGTAATGAATGCCAAATAAATTGATTGATTGAGATTCTGCTATATATAGTAAAAATATGTATACCAGCATTGACTTACCTTAGAGGGTACGCACCCCGGGAGCACACATGTAAACACACACGGACGAAAGCAGGCGACGCGAGGTGCCATCCAAACTAAGCGTGGTTCAGCCACAGCCTGTCATATGCGGTGACGTGGCGGGCTAGACTTTTGGTCTCATTTCGATTACATTTGGGGGCGATTGCCGAGATCCTGTCGACAGCTGGACACAACAATCGGCACGCTTCAACTGGGACGGTGGCAATTTGGTCACATGGTGGTCTGCTGGCGTTAGAGCATGCGTGGCCAAGTCTCGATAACTCAGCGCAACCTACTACAAGGTCGATTCAAATGGGTCGTGAAGGTTTGAGTGAAAACGAATTGTCACTGACAAGGGTGGTTATGGGAGCAGCGATTGAAGCGCGACTGGGTGAGGAGGGAGGAAACATTCTCAAGGAAAAAAAAACGTTTTTAATTAAAAATGAGAAATCTTTTCATTCAACGGAGATAAAATTGCTTATCAATTTTGTGTACATAATGTAAGCAAAAAGATACAAACCTGTACAACTCAATCATTAACGTTAAATATAACTTTTCCAGCGCGCTAAAAAAAAAGAACGTTCACTCCGCTATCAATGAAAATGCGATGCATTTCTTGTATTCTGCAGAAAGGCAGGCTCGTAAAGTGGGTTCTTTGCTTGTCAACGTTTCTCTCAATTATGGTGGCGGTGTGTTTGCGAGGTGTGTTTCATCATCGGTGAACCTGTTCAGTGAAACGTAGGCAGTTACGACCGCCCGATAGTTGTTTACTTGGTAGTCTTCGTCCAGCTGTGCTGGCCGAAGGAATTCCCGAACAACGATGCTGCCAGCACTTCTCCTTTCTGGGGTTCTTCGTGCCAAAACCACTTATGAGGCACGCCGTAGTAGAGGGCTTGGGATTAATTTTGACCACCTGGGGTTCTGTAGCGTGCACTACAACGCAAGCACACGGTCGTTTTTGCATTTCGCCTCCATCGAAGTGCGGCCACCGCGGCCGGCATTCGATGACGCGACCTCGGGCTAAGCAGCGCAACGCCGCAGCTGACTGAGCCACCGCGACAGGCAACGATGCTGCCAGCACTCAGCACCGAAAGCTTTCTCCGGGCCGCAAATGCGAGACAGCGCACTACCATTCCGCTGCATCGCTTTCGGTGCTCAAAGCTCGAAACGGCCATCGAGCCGAATTGCGGGGCATCTGAAGCTTTAAGGGAAGGCCACCAAATAAATTTCGAGCCTTTGGACAGAAAAATGGACGTCACTTCTTTTTTAACAGATATGACGTCATTTTATTTCCTTTTTTTTTTCTGCCAGACGTGCTCCCCCGTCACCGCCGCATGAACCGCCATGTTTCGAGTGTATGCGCTTCTGTAGAAGCTTCGCGACCAGGTACATTTTCCTTGCTCACGATCAAGGGGGAGTCTGATTCGTGCGAGCGTGGCTAAATATTCTAGTACACTATACCTAGGGCTCCGCGTTTTTGGAGTTTACTTTTCTTCAAATTTGGAGGGTGTTTTTCGGAGTTTATTTTCTGGCGGAAATTCGAACTTTATCGGAGTTTATTTCTCGTAAATTCCCAATTCTCCGAAATTCGGAGTTTGGGAATTTACACACAAGCACAAATACTTGAAAACAAAACACCTACGTTTCTGCGCATTACAACCTTAAGGCTTGTTGTAATTGATGCAATCATACTTTACGAGGTTGCTGTCACTGATGGAAGCACGCTACTTTCGATTGATTATTCTCAGCTTTGAAAATGCCCGTTCAACGGTTGCGCTATAAAAAACTCAGCGCGCAGCGCGAAAGCACTGGCCAATGGACAGTGTGAAGTCTCCAAACGACGGGGGTTCAACAATGTTACTGATTAATTAGCTTTGATAGTTCACAAAATCATTCATGAGTTGGCTCATGTTGTCAGTTTCAAGAAACACTGACTTAAAAATCGGCGCATAGGTTTCGAACGCGCCGGGGTAACTCATGCTTCACAATTAGATTCACAGTTTGAACACTATACCAAAACGATTCACTGGTGTACTCCATGGAGTGCACCGAAAAGGTTCCTCTCAACTGTCTGTCTCCAATTTTCAGCGACAGCGGCGTAGTATTCATGACGGTCTGCGACCGTCGTTGAGCGGTCATAAGTCTCTCTCTCCGTGCGCGACAAGCCCTTTGTTAAATGTGCGATGAGTGTGGCCTACGAGATACTGTTGACGTGAGGCAAAGTTTATAACGGCAAAACCGGCCGATGTATCAATCATTGCTTAGAACATGCTCTTTCGATATACAACGGAACAGGGTCATATTGGCCGTTAAAATCGGAGTTTATGAGATAAATCCGAATTGTCAAAAATTTTACCGGCGAGTGTTTATCGAAGTTTTTCGGATTTATCGGATTTATCGGAAAACACGCAGCCCTAACTATACTGTGGCGCATGTGTGTGCCGTGCGCGCGGCCTGGGCCAAGGTTTACCTATATGGAAACAATGAGAGTGGACACTTCAATAGGGCCTACGACCGCTATCTTGTACGCGTTCGAAAAGCCAACGTTCGGTTTCGCCTCGCGCGGTTGGCCTAGATGGCCTAGGCCGCGATATCAGCGCGGCCCAAGACAATGGCGTGAGACGAAATTAAACATCGGCTTTTCAAACGCGTAGAAGATAGCGGCCGAGCGGCCGATTTTGCTATTGCGCCACAAGCGGCTCATGTGAATACGTGAAACCAACTTCCGGTTCCGCTGTTGGGCACGCACAGATTGAGCGCTAGCTAGTACGTGTTATGCCAGCTACGCGGAACGGCAAGGCATTTGTTTTTGCTTCTACTGCTCAAGTACGCGCTGTCTAGGTGGGGATATTGTTGTTTTATTTTTTAAATACATACAACTGCAAGCGCTCTTTACAAGCATTTATCGAAGTTTTCCCCTGCGCAACTTGCAATGCCATAACATAAACGCAAAATGCATTGAGAAATGACGAAGTGTTCGTTTGGTGTACAAAAATGCCCGTTCAGGGCTTTTTTGCGTTCTTCCATTGTCGTGGCACCATGGTATACAGCAGTAGTTGTCGCATGAAGCTCCACCGGACAGCATCAGCTGAAACACATAAAATACAAGCATGTGTCAATCTGTTATTTAGAGCTTACAGCAAAACTGCGTGTAGAAGCGAAACGTGCGACAGCGGTGAGTGGTAAACATTACGAACAAGCCGGAGGGGGGGGGGGGGCAATTGCTTTTACAAGCATGGCGTAGAATACACCAGACGCAGCACGAATAATACAATGCCAAAAAAATTGTTCCCGCGGTTGAACGCGGCGGTACAACCAAGTTTGTCGAGCAATCGCACTGTTTTTCTTGTTTTGGGAAAAGACACAGACGCTGCTCGGCGCCGTCAGCAACTACCACATCTACAATTGCACCACCAGACAACACAAAGATGCTGCTTGGCGTGGGAGCAGCGGCGAGCAAATTGACCTTCATGCTGCGTCTCGCTTCAACGCGAACTAGGCGTCGAAAGCACAGCGCATACGAATATACCAGCACTCGGCGCACTTTGTACACATCGCAGATGGCTTTGAACATGAGGCCCGCGCGACCACGCACTTTGTCCACATCGCAGATCGCGTTCAAGATATGGGCGCCCACGCCGCGTACGCAGCAGCTTTCGGTAGTGGCAGGCTAAGTCCCAGTTTAACCTTGGCTATTTTGAAGTTCATATTTACGGAACCAGGCGTTTTCTGGATTTGTACCTGGAGTAGTAGAGCTATCGCTCTAAAAGACATATAAGGATTTCCGAGCATTCCCCCATTCTCGGGCCTCATTTCCTACTCTTTAAAAGCACACATACACGGGCGACTGCGCGTTTTGGACACTATTGGGCGCCATTACAATCTTGAACGATACAGTTAGGTTTAGTTGGGCACAAAGCGACCAGCCGAAAGTAGTCTCGAATCACCACTGTTTCGGGTAATTCGCTAGGTGATCGATTTTAAGTCACACGAATGCAGTGGCAAAGCTGCTTAACCAATCATGGCGCAAGAGCGCAGTATGCCTGTATACGCTGTGAGAGAGAGAGAGAGAGAGAGAGAGAAAACATTTATTTAGACCATCGAGGTCGTTGATCTTGAGGACGAGTGGGTGGTGTCCTCATTCCAGGACTCCACTGGCCACGGCTGCTCGACGTACTTGCTGGACGAGAGCTTACAATGCCATCACGGCGCGAGCAGGCGTGAACGGCGTCAATCGCGAAATGTTTTGTTGTGGCGACGGTCAGGTCGCGCTTGCTGGTGCCAACATAAGTCTCCGTCAGTCGTTTCTTGGTCGCCATTAATAGATCTAGTAAAAGTTGAATAAATCAAGCAGGCTAGATAATTATTTGTCTCCGTCATGTTATAAAAGGTATGCCAATAAATATCATCAGCATCAACATCAATGTGGTTAGTCGCACGACCACTGCAAATCGCCGGTGTGAATGGGCTTTTACTCTACACTTGGTTGCATATATTGCGGTAAAGTAATTGTGTAAGTTTACGCGTGGTCAGCTTTCCGCAGGCTCTGTATCAGCGTGATAGCATGCGATGCCACGCAAGTGACCTTTTGGAAAGCACCAATTCATCCGTGCATCGACGAACCGCTAGGATCAAAACATAAGTTCAAAAATCAGTCCAAAGCTTAAAGGCAATGGCCAAGGTATACGAAGGTCTGCTGACGCTAGCCATGGTTGGGCTAGTTGGTGCGTCATCCTAAAATATGCGCTCACAGTAAGCGCAAGGCTATACGTGGGCGAAGACAAGTAGCTCGTTGTGCTGGCTCAATGAGTGCTGGAGTTCCATTCAATTTCACTTGAATGAATAATACTTGAACAAATCTACAACGAAATTCAATACTCATTTTTGTAAGGGATGATAAATAAACAAAATAATCATTTGCACATTTCAGAAGGCGTCTTGCGTCTACTTTATGAAATTGCACGTTGCACAGAGGAAAGCTTCGATGAAGGCTTGTAACGGCCACTCGCAATCGTACGCCATTATTTGAATAAGTATAAAAATAGTCCCGCACCAAGAAAGCGCGCGGTTGAGCCGGAGAAGCAAAAAGAAATGCCGAGCGGATCAGCATAGCCGGCGCAACAAGTATTAGCCTATGGCGTCTTTTGTGTGTATCTCTTATGTGTGTCGTCGTCTACACGCCTTTCACCTCAGTAAGTACGGTTCCGCGTTCAAACCGAAACCGGAAGTGTGGTTCAATAGTGCACAACAACCGATTGGTGCGCTGCAGTCAATTCGGCCGCTTGGCGATATGGTGGTGTCCATTCTTGATGAAATTGCTTCCTTGGTTTTGGCGAGCTACTCTGAAAAAAAAAAAGAAAGATGCCTGGCGTGTTTCCTGTTGCCAGTTTTCGCCGAGTGTCCCCTCTTGCTGAATTAAATTCTGTATGGTTAAACATAGAGCGCTCGAAGTTGATTGGTGCTGTTCACAATTATATTTAAATACCTCCGGTGACCTATTTCCAATGTTGCGCAGTTCGTCTTGTTCTAAAGTGTTGAAATAATAAATAACATTCATTTCGTTCCTTTGATGGCTCCAGCTTGTGCCTGTTCTTGGTGACGGCTGCACGCGACCGCAACTAAGTTTCTTCAGAGGGGAATGCAAAAAGAACGCCCCTCTGCTTAGATTTAGGTGCACGGCAACTAACGCAACGTGGTCTAAATTAATCCGGTTCCCTCCCACGATGGTATCTATTATAGGCGACGAATTCCTTCCGGGCGTTAAGCCTCATATCTGAGTTTTATTCTCGTGTGTAAACTAGATGAAAACGTCGTTTGCTTACTTTCTAATGCCTGAAATATTAGAGCCCTCTTTAATCATCAAAGCGAAGACTCGTTAGACGCCAAGGTAGTCACATGAAAATTTCAGGCTAGGCTGACCGCTAGGAGCGAAAATGGAGCCAACGTTACAGCCGAAGCGCTCAAGCTTCCGTGATCTGCACTTCTAGCACAACTCTCCCGTACGCCGAAACTGAGGTATCAATCGGGTATCAAACCGAAGACAAATATCCACTATTGTGCGAGCACTAGACACGAAATGTTGAAGGGAAATCTGTATGGCGATCATTAAGCGTCCATTTTATGCAGGACAGTGATTTCTACAGGAGTCTTCTCATACGCGCATGGGTAATTACTTGAAAATCATGCGTATGCGGTAATGTTTCCGAACGGAAATGTCAGCAAGAGCCTTTCTTCTCGTACACGTTGTTTTCCGTACAATCCACTGCATATTCCAGAAATATCACCATAACCAATCTTTCATGTGAATGATTGCGACTTGAGAAGCGCGTAATTTATTGTGCAGTTATTCTTCCCCTTTGTAGGTTCATATACGCAGCATTTGTGGGTTGGAAGATTCACTACGCCGTCGCTACATTGTTCGAAGAGATCGGTATGTACTCGGCTTCATGTAATAAATAGGTCAGCGGGGGATATTTGTCCCTACTGAGATTAGTTTTGAAGCCGCATTTTTCCAACCGATCACATGATGTATAGGTGTGGCTTCCGAGGTTGAAACACACGCTTATTGTGAAAATAGCGACTCCGCCAAAAAATGTTTTTATATTTTTTTCTCCAGAAATAAACTAGTTCCTTTCTAGAATACGCAAGTTCACTTTCGTACTTATGACTAATGTGCGTGTTATGTGTAAAAATATGAATAACAATAACAGTTAGTAAACACACTCGCTCGTGCAATACTACTCACTTTTCAGCTTTTAGCAAAGATTTGGCGTCGGAAATTATGTTGATGCCAGCATCACCATTCGGCGCATTAAAAAAATATCCGCCTCCATTCCACCGTGTGAAAGTGGGTGTAGAGGGAAGCTATACCTCCGACGTTAGACGGGCACCACCACCGCAAGCGACGCACGTCACGCGCACCCGTGTGCGGAAGCGCAGCACACATGCCCTAGGCCCTCCGGCAAGCGCAAGTTGAACTAATTAAAATTTAAATTAAAAAGTAAATTGCGTCAGAGACACACGAGCTGCAGACATGATAGCTTTGGGTTGTAATTTGAATATACGAGGAGACATATGTCTGTTGCGCGCATACTCAGACAAAGCCATTTTTCAGCTGCCGTTTGAGGTCTGTCTGTGTGGTGCGTGGCCGCTAGGTGTAGGGGCGGTTTTTGGATAGTGTTGCCATAATGCCGGTTACGGTCGCAGCACACACTTTGCGACAGATGCAACGGGCAAAGTGCCGATGCTGTGAGACAGATACATTGTGTGCACACGTACGTCAAGCGCTCAACGACATGTGTGAAAGTGCAGCATACATCCTCATTCTCCTAGGTACTCCGCCAAGTGTTCTTGAACTAATTGAATTTGTCAAAGTAAATTGCGTTAGAAAATTCATAAAGTACGACTTACACACAAGCTGCAGACGTGATAGCTTCGTCTTGTAGTTCGACTATACGATAATAACGGCATCGTCCCGTGACGATATCGCCTGATGACGTAATCTGATGACGTCAACACTGAAACGTGACGTCACACGATGACATCTTAATTCATTGATGATATCGCCTGATAACGTCATGTGATGCCTCTGGGAGAAGCAGCACACTGTGCGCTTCCCGCTTGTTTGCGCAGTCTCCGGAATCGGCCCACATTTCTGTGTGAGCCATCATGCACGCGGCCACAAAAAATCCCGAGCAACTAGAGGCTAACAGATGCGCTGTAAAACGTAGCTAACATAGCTTTCATATACATAACAATAGTTGCACGACGTGCCGGCAGGATCGACTGGAAGGGCGATATTACGCTACCCTTCCCCAATGAACTTGTTCGCGTCGCTTAATAGCGTGCCTTGCGAATGTCTTTTCTCAGCGCGTTCAGAAAGATCTACCATGGGCAATGGCACAACCGAGCTAAGAACCTCGTACGAGCAGTACCGGAAATGTATCGTCCAACAGTACGCGTCCAAGCTGGACAAGGTACTTTCACTTCCGGTAAGTCGGCATTCCGCACAGATATGGTCAACTACAGAAATGAAATGCAGGCAAGAAGTCAACATATTGCAAAGTGTACATTATTTCTTTTCCACAGAGAAAATCTTCACCACTCAACGGTCGTGGCAGTTAACACCACAGAATGTACCACCCCACATGAAGGAAAATTACGAGACTCGTTTTGTTTTACGGGTAGTGCCCTCGTACATTGAGGGTTCGCTCTAGGATTTCACATGCGCATACTATTCGCTTTGCTTTAAGCTTACCACGGCTAAATCACAATTTGAAGACATTATATCGAGCGTATCAAAAATTACACTTTCTATGGTCAAGTTCGGAGTCGAAAATTACCAATAAATGTGTACAGGCGAGAGTCGTTCATCACCAGGCAATAGTACTTATTTCACCTTAGTGAAACATGTCTTGTTCGCCCCTCGTCGTTTATGTTATTGACATATATGTTCGGCCATATATTCGCCATTTATAAATAATAATGTGTATTTTTGCATCTTGAAACGAAAACCATGTCAGAGGTGCTGCAGAAAAAGCTGTCCTAAACAGCCTGACAAAGCTGCAGCCCCCATTATCTAGGCAGCTGCGAAAACAACATACCGTATATCAAAGTGGCAAATTACAGATACAAAATGAACGGAACAAACCATAGACTAAAAAATGAATTTATATTTTCCCGTGCATTTGCATCAACTCCCGGTAACTACACTCACACAAACTTAAATTCACTGGATGATAAGCGTTTAAGAGAAAGGGAGCGTATATGAAAAATGCTCCATTCTAGGGTTTAGGTGAGATAAAGGCACTGACCGATCTTCACTGTGTCTTGCAGTATGTATCACTCTTTTTCCTTGTAGTTGAGCGTAATTTCCTATATGGTTTATATTGTTTTTAATCTCCTGTTTAAACAGTATACTCAAACAATATTTCTTATGGATTTTTGTTAGGCCTGTTTGGAGAAACAAGTCTACATTGGGTGCTATAAAGGGCGCAGTGTAAATGTGTCGAAAAAAATTTTGTAGCCAGTGATTTCGTTCTAAGCCGGAGTGAGTGGCCATACCGCACACTAAATGACATCAATTACGGTGAGAATAGAACAGCGAATTATACAATAGTAATTTTATTAGCTTTGGAAGAATAGATCAAACACAACCTATTATACTAGTAACTCGAGACCGCTAGTGTGGTTTTCCCTGGAAAAACTCACGGGGAACACAACGCCTAAGGATTTAAAATCACCTACAATCTCTTTGCCTAACGAATTTAGTATAATACTCAGATGGGAAATGCTGCTTTGTTTTTTGGTGCAAATACAACTGTTTTAGTTTTATTTTCGCTTATTCACGTATAATTAGCACCAGACCTTATTTAGAGTGCTATCATCGTATGATTGCATTCGTCTACTAGCAGATCTAGGTAATGTCCTGAAATGAAAATGTATCGTCGGCGTAAATAATCATTTCAGGCATGAGGTTAAATTTTACAATATCATTAAGGTATAGCTTGAATAGTAACGGTCCTGATAAGCTCCCTTGTGGGACACCTGATAGTAAAGGTTTCGTTTCATATTTAACTGTGTTTATATGAACGGCCTGCATTCTTGAACCGAGTTGCATCCCGTAATATTAGAATCGGAACCAAATATTTCAGGTTTCGTGGTTTTTGCCGCTTTCCAGTCTATATTTTTATCAAAAAGTGCGCAGCAAGTAAACGGTCAGTGTGTTTGTTTTGTAACTTACATGATTTGTGTTGAGTTGCGCAACTCAGTCCTTTATCATAATTTACGGCTGCAGTTCGCCCCCTCTCAGTGCACTCGAATGACACGTGCGTAATTATGAAAGCTATTCGCGCATCCACTCGTTTACAATTCTCAAAAGGGACTAAGAGCCTCTTTGAACTAGTTAGTACTTAATAAAAACAAAAGTCTTATCATGCTATGAAACCCATTATTTATAAAAGTGCTTGCAAACATACCACGCCTTCATATGAAAAACTATCAGTAATTTATTTAAAAAAGTTATGCATCTGTGCATCATGAAACATGGTTAAATCGGCGTGTGTAAGGACGGGACAAAGAAAGAATGCACGGATGGCAATCGCCGAACTTCAACTGAGCTTTTCTTCAGATCAAACATGTGGGCAGTAGTTGCTGCGCTGAACCATTTCAGAAAACAGAGGCACGTACGGGGTACATTATCAGCGCAATAACAACATAAGACCATCCAAGTCATACATCACTACGGAGCAGCCTGATCTGCACAGGATTAAAGACACATTTGTAAAACATGCTGTAACAACATTGTACGCTCTTCATGCCTGCCTACTTCGAAACGTTTTGTGCAAGTATACCTCTTCTTTTTTGACAAATTAAGTGACGCAGGGCTAATGCAACCTTCTTCTCCATTTTTTATGCAAAATGCCTCAAACAATTCTCTCTTCTACTGAGACTTGAAACTTCTAAGTAGAAAGTCAGTGTACGCTGGAGTGCGCAGGCACACTTTGCAATGGTCAGACAAATGACCTCCCGCTACGAAAGCCTGCATGGATGGATGGATGGATGCTATGAGCGTTCCCTTTGAAACGGGGTGGTGGGTTGCGCCACCAAGCTCTTGTTATTATTTTGCCGAATGTCCTACCTTTATTTTTGCGAAACACACAAATACGAACAATTCCAGGCATCAACCCTTTTGAACCATTACTGGGAACTCTGTTTCTGTACGTCTCCGTTGTTTGTGGTCTCCCTACTTTTCTGCCACCAAACATTCAACCGCCTCTTACTAATCTCTACAGCTGACATGTTTACTTTGCCCGTGCTATCCCTGAACCCAAGGACTTCAAGGAGGTCAGAGGAGCCTACACTTGTAGCTGGGTAGATTTCTTCACATTCCAATAAAACATGCTCCACCGTTTCTCTAGCTTTACCACAGCAAGCACATGCGGATCCGTCCTTGGTGTACTTCTCTTTATAACTGCAGGTTCTAAGGCATCCTGATCTCGCTTCGAAAAGTAAGGAGCTTTCCTTTGAGTTTTCATGAATTGTTTCATTCGTGATTTCCTTTTTTTCCTTTGAGGTATTTAATCATAGCAGGGGTGCTATGCAGGATGCGCCGAGTTTCTCGTTCACCCGAGTTTTACCCGAGTTTGCTCGATGGCAGTCAGTGAACGAAGATAGCAAAGAACGTGCAATAACAGCAGGCAAAAAGAAATGTCGAGATAAAGCCGCGTATGACAACATGAGCGCACCCTGTGCGGCACAGTGCTGCCGGGCTTCAAGCACAGAGGACTGCGCAACAAAACGCGCCAGCGCCGCGTATTGTTATCAACGTATTATCGCAATTTAGCAATACCGTCACTGTCCCGCTGTCTATCTGCACACTTGCCGTGAGCCGCTTGCCACGCCTTTCTCGGGCACGTCAAGGGCGTGCCTCCTTTTTCGGGCATTATCTTTCTATCCTCCGTCGAATGCGAACAGGGCACATGCGGTGCATTCTTGCACCTATACTTTCCCTCAATCGAATACTTTGAAATACAACAAATAAAATAACCAAGATTTTACTTCTTAAAGTATCGGTTTTTTTTGTTTTGAATGCTGTAAATTTCTGATGACAAACGGACATATAATGAATTATTAAATTTTGTACTTTTTTGCCGCGAGTGGCGACAGTGAGGCGAAAGCTTACAAGCGGATACATTCTAGAGGGTCACACGCACGAGGGAGTTCATGCGGTGAGCAGTCGCCAGGGGCGCTGCAGTGCTATGTTCGATAAAGTCAGTCATGACAACGATCTGCCCATTCCCTGTCTAATAGGGGAATGGCAACGCAGCGCTGCGGCATGGCTGTTCACCGCAGGGGCTTCACTGCAGCGGCTATTAAGGCCGCCGCTTTACCAACTGAAACGACACTTTAGCCATAGAGACGGGAGCAACGGCTGTCGCTGCAAAATGACTGTGCGGTATTCTGGGTCCGTAGTGACGCAGCACAATGAAAATGCACCAGTTTATCTGCGTGCGCGAAGTCTCCGCGATGCATTGCGAACACGAGCGTGCTGCCCAGCGACACAGTTCGTCGCTTGTCACCGCTTGCCCATTGAAGGTGCCTCCGTGCGCATGTGCGCAGAATTTGAGTGTTGTTCACTCCAATGTGCTTGCTGATTGCCTCTGCTGCTGAGATAACAGCGATCGCAGATGGATATCGTAACGACAGCGCAGCAATCGCATTTTGGTGGGTTAGGGCTCTTGTGTGCAGTTAGGAAATTAGACTTCGAACGCAGGAAGGTGTTGCAATTGTTTAGTGTGCTGTGCTTGTGATGACAAAATGCCATTGCACTGGGTGTGTTTGCGCTGACCGCTGACCGTGTTTGCTGCACTATATCATTGACAGACCAGCCATCTCAAATGACAGCTGCGATACGTTGTCGTTGGTAAACACTACGCACTGCTCAAGATCGTCGTCCACCACGGCGCATCGACGCCTTGCAAGCAGCTACAGTGACGTGCGGATAATTATTTGCTGTGCGCTACGTAGCCACAACGCAGGCAATGAACCGTGTTGTGGGGTCATCACAGCTCAAGAAGACATATGCATAAGGCAGCGAAAGTCGACGCTTTTTTTTTTTATAGTGGTGCTGAGTACATCACCGATGACAGTGCGTTGTGCGTGTTTTATTTCGCCGGTCAAGATTGTTAATGCCTCTCAGTTCCGCACCACGTCGCTGTTGTCGAAAAATAAGTTGGGCGTGGCCCAACCGTGGTGGGCGCGCACAAGAGTTACATGCCTCGCTCGGGGCGTGACCTATGGTTTTGATTGACACGCGAACTCGGGCCAAACTCGTACATCGCGAAACCCCCCTCGAGTTAAACTCGGGAGCATGGCGGCAGCAGCAGCAGCCAGTGTCATCGCATCCAGCGGCGGCAAGCGTCAATATGACCATCTGGACCCGTTCAGCTACATGACCCACGTAGAGTTTCAGCGTCGTTTTTGCCTTTCCGAAATGTCAGTGCGCTGGCTGTGTGACGGGTTAGGCGAACGCCCTTGTCTGCGGAGACTGCGTGGCGGGCATATTATGCTTTCCGAGCACAGACTGATGTGACTAGGCTGCGGAGGAAAAGTTCGTGCGATCGCTTCGGCTCTCTCCTGTTTCAAGCGCTGCTCGTCCACCGCGCCCTAGCCCCAGGCCAGGTCCGGCGTCGTCATCGGAGTACTGGGGCACCTACGAGCACCTGGAGTTCAACCCGGGCCAACCAACCTGCGTAGGCGAAGTGGTCACATTATATTGGAAGACTCAGAATGGAAGCCGGGCTGCCTTCCGATGCAACAGGTGCCGAAATCAGTTTTCGCAGTTACACGGTAAAGCTGCACTGCACGGTCAGAGAGGCGAAGGACGTTACTTCGCCAACACGGACCGCCTCGGCCATCCGAACGACCACCTCTCCAAGCGGCAAATGATTTGGCTCACGTACTGCGTGAGCAAAAGCGTAGACATATGGCTGTTGAAGGAGATGACCGGCGACTTGTTTCCTCTATAGGAGCACACCATCGCCGACAGGACGAACTACCCCCGTAAGGTCGCGTGGGACGAGCTGCTGGCGCGACCTCCACTTAGTACCCCGGGTAGATAGCGCAAATTGATGAGTGCCTTCTTCGCGGCGAGCAAAAGTATACAATCGAAGCCGCCTAATGACAGGCGACAACTTTCCGCCAGCCGCCAAAATTACGGCGGTGTTAAAGTTGGGGGCCCATGGGTATTCGGCATGGTCTGCGCGACCAGAGGGGTGCTGCGACTTTCAAAGTCGACCGACGAAAGGCGGCGACGCTAGGCGCCATTATTGCAGCCAATGTTCAACCGGGGACCATTATTCATAGTGACGAATTGGCCGCATACAAATGTATCCCAAATTTAGTGGATGCTAACGGGGCTATGCCTCAATCCGCATTGGTAGACAGTCAACCAAAGCGTGAACTTTGTGGACCCCATCACGGGCGTTCACACGCAAAAAAAAAGAAAGTTACTGCCAAAAAGTGAAGCGCTCCCTCGTCAGCGATGGGTACAGGGTAACTGCACCGATGCTGGAGTCCCACCTGGGATGCATGTGGTGGCAGTCAACATCCACGTGCGCTGCAAATACCCTTTCGTGCGTTTGTTAGAAGCCACGGATCGCTCGGGCTAGCCACTACAAAGACTCTTTCCTGCGGTTGTTAGAAGCCATCGCTCGACGCTTGCCAGTATGGAGGTGTATAGCAAAGTAAAAGAAAATAAAGCGTAGTTTTCTGACCCTTGTATGTGTGCTTTCCGGCATTCCTGTGTGCTTACACGGTAAGCGCGCGGCAAACCACTTATGCGCTAGCCGACGCTCACTTCGTCTTGTAGCTGGATGCGCGCGCTACTCGCAGCTTTTCTTTAGCGCGAGCAACGAGCGATCTGTTAAAAGCCCAGTGTGAAAACCAGGCGCACACCAATATCTGCTCGGAAATGGGAGCGCAAGCACGTAGCGAGCCGCACCAATCCAATCTAGAGCAAAGGAGCAACGAGCGATCTGTTGGAAACCCAGTGAGAAAAGCAAGCGCACACCAATCGGTGCTCGCAAATGCTAGAGCAAGCACGTATCGAGCCGTGCCAATCGAATCCAGAAAAAAAAGAGGGGGGCGAGCGTCCCCTCATGGCATAACGCGAAACGTATTTAAATACAAATTAGTCTAGTACACATTCCGTGTACATCGTGGAAACATTAAAATGCTTACAACTCACGTTAATGTGACTAATATTATTGTACTAAATGAATTTATTTTATAACTTGCTTGTGCCTGTATTGCACTCGGTGGAACGACAAACAAGTGAAAGAAGGCACGACCATGCACCGACCGTATGATCACGTGAGCCCCAGTTTGTCGACCGCCCATATGGCAACGCCCAAGGGATAATAGCCACCCAGAGTGAATATAGATTAACCAATGAAACTGGAGGCGTGCCGATGGGCAAACTTCGTCTTGTTACCATTTGTTCTTTGATCTTGGGGCGTCGCCAGAGCTCGTGAAGATCCCGAGTTTCGCCAAACTCGGGGCATCCTGCATAGCACCCCAGGTTTCTTTTCCATCGCCGCCACCCATAACCTTGTCTCAGCGTCTCTCACTTTGCGTTTGACGTTCTTTGTTGCCGTGTTTATGGCCATACCGGTCGCATATTTGCTTATAAGCTTCCTAGTTCGTTTCCTCCACTATGAGTCAATGTTTTGCCTGTACAAATACCTGAACACTCTTGCACCCCATCTACTTTCTTCCATTTTCCTCAGTCGTTCTTCAAAATCAATTTTACTCTGAGCCTCCCTTGCTTCAAAATTTGTCCAACCCATATCACCCTGCACAGCTTCATTAGTAGTCTTTCCGTGGGCCCCCAACGCGAGGCATCCCACTGACCTTTGGTTGCCATCAACTCCTGATTGTACCCCTAACTTCAAGCAAACAACCGCATTTCCAAATCTAAGCCCTGGATCCATGACACCTTTCCACATACCGCGGAGCACCTCATACCTATTGTATCCCCATAGCATTCTGTGTTTCATTATGGCCGCATATCTTTCACTTTTGCTAATATTGTTTTCTCCTGTGTTTCCAGGTATCTATCGCTTTCGTTTATCCATATACCAAGGTATTTGTATTCTTTTACCCGAGGTATTTCCTGGCTCTGAATCAAAACGGTCTGTTCGCTGTTTTCATTGAATACCATGACACCTGATTTTTGAACGCTCAATTTTAATCTTAACTGCTCACATTCTTCTCCACAAACATCAGCCAGACGTTGCATATCACTTTGTTTGTTAGCAAGCAACACAATGTCGTCCGCATAAAATAAACCTGGAAGCTGCTGCTCAACTATTGTGCTGGCTTGTTTGTATGAGAGGTTCAAACCGATATTGATTCCTTCTAGCGCTATTTCCATCCTTACCACATACATCATATACAGCAGCCGGAATAAAGGGCAACCCTGTCTCACTCCCTTGTTAATAACAACTTTATCCTCGCTCATCATCCCTTCTCATTCAACGCAAACAGTATTTTCTCGATAAATCTCCCTCAATAGCTGTATACAGTCGTTGTCTATACCTTCCCCTTCTAGAATATTCCACAAAATTCTGCGATCTACGTTGTCATACGCTCCGGTAATGTCTAGAAAAGTCACATATAGCGGTCTCCTTTCTTTTCTGGATATTTCAATAAACTGAGTAAGGACAAATAAGTTAACATCCTGCCACCTACCGATCGGAAACCATTCTGAAGTTCTCCCAATATGCCATTATTCTCTGCCCATGTTTGCAGCTTCAATTTAATCGCCTGCATCGTTAACCTGTATATCACCGATGTAATGGTCAGCGGTCGATAAGAGTGAATTTAATCTTTTTCCCCTTACTTTTATAAATTAGTTCAATCCGCCTATCCAAAACCCGACCGGGAAGACACGTGCTCGAAAAGCTCGGCATCACATACCACACGCAGCACGGCATCAAAGTGGAAATTCCAAGAACCATACGCGAGCAACTATACGTTCCCCCATTGCCTCGCAACATGCACCCCCAACACCACACGGGAAGACGTAAAGCCATAGCACAACACATGAACCAAAGTTACTCCAACGACAAGGAGGCAGTCTTCACCGACGCAGCCCGTTATCGAGACAGGAAGAGTTTCGTGGCGGCAGTTACTAGCCACCGAGAGAACCACCTCACGAGCGTCACCGTAAACACGGCACATGCCGAAGCGGCAGAGGAAGTGGCCATAGCACTGGCCCTCACACAAATCAAAGCTACACACGTGATCTGCGATTAACAAGCGTCAATTCGAAATTTTCCAAATAGACGCATCTCGCAAGAGGCGTATCACATTCTCCAGCGACATCCCATACACCAGGGAGAGGCCGACTTCGATAACCGAAGGCACTTGCTGTGGATCCCGGCACACACTGGACTGAGCACCCCCAGCGAAGCGGCTCACCGCATTGCTCGAGGCCTCACTCACCTAGCATTAATGGAGGAAGAGCCCCAGCGGGGTACTGCAAACGTCTGGGCGTGGGAGGATCGTGTGACCAGGTTCCACGACATCACGACACACTACCAGTTACAGAGACGCGTATACATATTGCCTCACGCTAGGTTAGACAGGACGCAAGCAGTACGCTACAGACAATTACAAACGCATTCTTACAGAAACCCCAGACTCATGCACGCCATGTATCCAGACGCACGTCCTGTGGCGAGGTTGCGACGCTTAATCACATGTTATGGGAGGGTCAGGATTTAACAAACAATTCGGGCAGTGCCAACCCCTCCGTCTCTTCCGCCGCCAGCCTCCGCTCGCGCTGGAAGACCGCACTGCTCAGCTCGAACCTGACAGCACAACTCTGGGCCGTCCAGCGAGCCGAGGAAGCCGCTGCGAGACAAGGTCTCGGAACCACGTCCGCGGCGGGTGCCCAGACCCACTAAAAAGACGCCGTAGTCAAACCTGAATGATTTGAAAATAAAGTTTACGTTCTTCATCCTATTTTGTCTCCAACTGTTTGGTATTCGCCTATGTTGTAAGCATTTTGCTACTGCTATCAACAGAGCTTCCTTACTTTTTGGTCCTAGCTCATTAATCAGTCTAACGGGAACCTCGTCTAAAGCTGTAGCTGTGCGTTTAGGAATTTTCTCTGCAGCTTTCATCCAGTTGAAATTACTCAGCACCAGCTCCTTTTCCGTCTGGTTTTCGTTCATTCTTTTTTTTTCTCAGAAACCACCTCGCCATTGCCCTGAAATGATTCGCCTGTTATTTTTCGAACATACTTTAATGTTATGTCCCCTTCGAGTTTATTTCCATCTTCGTCAAGGATATGTTGCTGTACTGGTGCCTGCACGGATGCTCGATGCTCCCTCAAACGGCCATTAAAGCATCTGTTGGTTCGGCTGACGTAATACTTGCCACAGAAGAGCGGGATTCGGTAGCTGCGTACAAAGCGCACAGCGTATTTTCTTCCATAGGTGCATATTCGTGCATTCGTGCAAATGCAGCTTGCACGGGTATTTGATGCACTACAACTCTGGCAGTCAAGTAGTGTCAGTAAATACGCAACTACTGAAGATTTCTTACGTGACGTGTTTTTGTTTTATTTCGCGATTGTAAATATATGTATTAGCTAATGTTAGGAACTAAATACTTCCACATAACTCCATTTTGTTTCAAACTGATGCACAGCTTTTGTTCCGAGATAATATTTTTACGCGGTAGGACGTTATTTTCGTCTTCAAAAGCAGGGGTGCCGAATGAACGACGAACCCTTCATGTGACGAAACTGATTCCGTAGAGCACGTCAGTCTAGTATCCAGGCTCAACTAGTAACAGATGTCCTCCTGCTCTCGGCTGACACAATCAACGCTGGTTTGCCCCTTTCCTCAGCAGCCCAGTTATTTATTTATTATTATACTTATTTAACGCTGTGGATGTTGTGCGTACCCAAAAAGTGCTTAGTGGCATGACTCACAGTTAGGAGACCCCTTGGCGACACTTTGCACGTTGCTGCGCCCTTCCTGCTTTTCCTACATGGATATTAGCCTGGCGTGACACCTCCAAAGGGTGGCATGCCGTTCCCGTCGGCCGTGTCCACCTTCAGCCTGGGCTCCTCCTCCTCGTCGTCGGGGGGCCCACCGGGCGGTCCTAGCCTGTACGTGTTCCTGCTAGAGGGCGAGCTCTCCTTGCACTACGACGCGCTACGCAAGGACCTCAAGGTGTCCTCGGTCGGACAACTCAAGTACGTCGAGGAAGACGACCTCTCGCACCTGGGCATGAGCCGGCCCGAGCAGAGGCGCCTGCGAAAGTACTTCCACAAGTACTTCCCTGAGACCTAACTGCGAAAGATCAAGCAGATTATTCTCCCCAAAGCCAAAGATGATATGGACCAGTCGTCAGTGCTGTTGCTTGACACTAGCACGACAAGGGTTCCTCGTCACAGGTTCGGGTTCCCAGCAAGCATAAAATCCCTGCAGATAGCATTGTCATCAACAAAGAGCTGGCCGTCGGCGAGCTTGATGTCGTCCAGCAAGGGGTCTGGACCAACGAAGATGGAGACACGATCTAGGTGGCCATAAAGTGTCTGAGCAAGGATGAAATGCAAAACAGCCCCATGGAGTTCCTCAAAGAAGCTGTAATTATGCACACCATTGATCACGAGCACATTGTCCGGCTATATGGGGTTGTTTTGGACAGCGTATCTCATGCTGGTGACTGAGTTGGTACCTCTGCGATCCCTGCTCGAGTGCCTGACGGAGGCTGCTTTGCGGCCCAGCTTCCCCGTGGTGGCACTGTATGACTTTGCCATGTAGATCTGCTATGGCATGCAGTACCTGGAGAGCATGCGCCTCATCCACGGGGACCTGGCTGCACAGAACCTGGCTGCACGGAGTAGTCTTTGCCAAGAACAAGGTAAAAATTAGTGACTTTGGCCTCTCTCGAGCACTTCTTGTAGGCAAAGACTACTACCAGACAAACTTCAACGTTAATCTCAAGCTCCCAATTGCATGGTGTGCTCCGGAATGTATTAACTTCCTGCGATTCACATCAGCATCTGATGTACGGGCATATGGTGTAACACTGTGGGAAATATTCAGCTACGGATTTCATCCCTGGGCTGCATTGACTGGCCAACAGTTATTGAAAGCGATAGATAAGCTCAACCTGCAGAAGCTGCAGCAGCCCGACTGCTGTCCTAAGGATTACTACACACTCATGCTAAAATGCTGGCAGCACGACCCAAACAAGCGGCCAAGGTTTTGTGAAATACTTTAAATATTGCCTGATTGTAAGCCAGAGCAAGTGCAGGCTATTGCAGACTGCCCAGACGCTTCTATTATTAGTTATTTATTACACTCTTGGGGGATTTCAACCTACCTGGAATAAAGTGGAATGCTTACTCTCCTGGTGATACAGCAATTTCGAATTGCAATGAGCTTCTAGAACTAGTGTTGCGGAACGCCGGCAACTCGTTCACGTCGCCAGAAAAGACAGAGCCGCGATACACTCAACGAAGCCTTTAATGGCGAGAGACGAACACAAAAGGTTTTATGATGACGATAGCGGTGCGCGCACTTCTTGGCGCCAGGCGCGGAGGAAGCAGCCCACGTTCCATTCTCTTTCTTCGTCGTCTGCTGCTAATCTCCGACATCCTCCGGGGCCTCAAATGTGGTAACACCTAGTTCTAGACGATGTAGCTTCTGCACTGGCCTCTTGAAGGTTCAGGCATTGTCGGAGTAAATGGTACTTGGGAGTCCCCTTCTTGCAATGAAACGCCGGAATGCCAACAGGAACGCCGGTGAAGACATATCCGAGACCAGTTCCAAATGCAATGCTCTTGTTACTGCACATGTGAAAAGTACGATGTACATTTTTCTGTCGGAGCTCTCGGATGACTTCGCATACAATGGTCCGGTAAAATCAAGTCCTGTAGTGTTGAAAGGTTTAGTCTTTTCGACCCGACAGACTGGAAGCGGCGGGTACGGCGTCACAGTGGGTTTCGTGCGAAAGCGGACGCATAGAAGGCATCGGTTGATTGCTTCCTATACCGCTTGTCGTGCTCTTGGGACCCAGAATCGTTCGCGTTCGTTGTGTATTATCGCCGTTACTCCTCCATGCATGACTCGACGATGGGCATCCGCAAATACCCGCTCGGTGAAACCATGTCGACTTGGAAGTAGCACTGGATGCTTGACGTCTCGGCTGTCTGTGAGGTTCTGTAGTCTTCCTCCGACGCGTAGAAGCCCATTCTCGTCGAGAAATGGGTGTAGTTGTGCTACCCATGATTTACTGGGCGGATCTTGCCTTTCCAGCAACCAACTCCTCTCCTCAGGCAACGATTCAGCTTGAACTTGCCGGATCCAATATCTCTCAGCAGCCAATATTTCTTCTGCAGAGATGACTCCAGCTTTTTTAATCTTGCACTTAACGTTCGAGACAAAGCGCTGCACCCATGCTGTGACACGGAGAAGCTTGTGCAGTAAACTAAACTTCGTGGCGTCTAGCAGTGGGGTTAACTGCAATGTGTTTCCTGTAGAGTGAAGCGTCGTTGGATTTGTTGCTGTTATCCCTAGGATGTCGTTGATTTGGGGCTCTGAATGCTTCACAGCTGGCCATTTTTCTGAGTCTTTACTCAGCCAAGCTGGTCCTTGCCACCAGTCTACCTCGGTAATCAGTGCGTTTAAGGAAACACCTCGGGTCAGTCTGTCAGCAGGATTGGTTTCTCCTGGACAATGCCGCCAGCTACATTTCGAAGTAATAGACAGAATTTCTGTGATTCGGTTCTTCACAAATACATCTAAAGTCGAAGGCGCTCGCTGTAACCAGCCAAGCGCTATGGTTGCGCCAGTCCAAAGAAAACATTGCGCTCTTGGCATGAGATCTCCGCAGCTTTCCACTATATATTTTAACAGCCTGCTTCCTGTTAACGCACCCATTAGCTCTAGTCGCGGTAAGGATAGAGCTTTCAGTGGGGCGATCCTTGACTTGGCCACAATCAGAGTGCTAGCCACGCTCCCATTCACATCTTCTACACGAAGGTATGCACAAGCTCCGTACGCTTTTGTGCTTGCGTCGACGAAAACGTGTAGTTGAAGGTCACGCGGTTCTGTAACTCCACTCATGAGGTGATGGGGAACATTGACTTTTGACAAATTAATCAATTCGTTTCTGCAGCCGTGCCATTTTTCCGCAATGTGATCAGGAAGATCTTCGTCCCAGTCAACCTTCGAAACACCTTACCTTGCAGGAACGCCTTCTCGATGTCTGCTGTCATAGGCACTAGGTACCATCTGAAGCGAAGGAGAACCTGCAGTAAGTCCGGGTTTAGGTTCGGGCTAGTTTCGAGGCAACTGTTCAAAGATCTCTCCCCTTTGGCGTGAGAGGACGCATCAAAATCCATGCGGAGCTTGGTTGTGAGCGAGTCCTCACAAATAACCTCCCTGTGTGGCATGTAGTACGCAGGGAAACTGCGTACTAACTGCTGAAACAGAATTTTTCCTCGCACTACGAAGGGTGCGAGAAATCCTAAAGGGTCGTAGATCCTCGACACTGTCTGGAGGACAAAACGCTTAGTGTCCTTTGCCTTCTCCAAGAAAGTAAAGATGTTCTCCGGGTTGTAGACGAATGCGTCTGTTGCTTTGCACCAACCCATCCCTAGCACTCTCTCTTGATGTCCAACTTTCGCATAGGCTAGAGGGGTAAGAGTATCATTGGAGTCGAACAGTCGTTCTAGTTGCCTATAGCTTGAGCTCAATTTCCTTAAAGGCATGCCAGCATCATCCATCAGTTCTTTGGTGCACTTGTAAAGAGTCACCGCTGCTTCTAAGTCATTCGCTCCAAATAAGAGGTCATCAACGTAGAAGGATTTCAGAAGTAGCTGCGCTACGGCTCTTTTCTCGGGATGAACTTGTGTCTTCAAGTGATGCTGTATCGTAGCCGTAAGCATGAATGAACTTGCTGTAGATCCAAAGGGTACTCTGGTCATACGCTAAACCTCTACCGCTTCTTCCGTGAAAGGAACAGCAGGACTTTTGTCAAACCACAGGAATCTGAACAGGTCACGGTCCTCTTTTCGTATCTCCACTTGCAGGAACGCCTTCTCGATGTCTGCTGTCATAGGCACTAGGTACCATCTGAAGCGAAGGAGAACCTGCAGTAAGTCCGGGTTTAGGTTCGGGCTAGTTTCGAGGCAACTGTTCAAAGATCTCTCCCCTTTGGCGTGAGAGGACGCATCAAAATCCATGCGGAGCTTGGTTGTGAGCGAGTCCTCACAAATAACCTCCCTGTGTGGCATGTAGTACGCAGGGCCATCTATCGATTCCTTGTCAAGTACAACTTCAGCATGGCCGGAAACAATGTACTGACGAATCGCCGTATCGTATCTCTCAAGCAATCCTTCGGGCTTCGAGATGCGCTTAACCAGATTTCGTAAACGATTGAGTGCGACGCTGTAATTGTCTTGTAGTAGCTCAATATCCGGTTCTTTACACGGCACGGCTATTTGGTACCGCTTTCCAATCTTTACAAGTTTACGTTGGAAAACAGACATCGTGTCTGCGTGCCCATGAGTTGCTTCGTTTGGCGCAATTCCCATAGCATCCAACGACCAAAAGGACTCCAGTGTGCTTCGGTCTGATCCTTTAACTTCTCCAGCTTGCACTCGGAGGACGCAGATCATCACTTCGGATGTTCCGTTTATGAAGCTCGTTTTCATGGTAGGACCTTGTAGTGTCCAGCCGAGATTAGTCTTGACCGCGACCAATCCTTGCACTTCCGTGCTGCGTATGATGTCGCCGCTCAAGATGCTCCAAAGCTGATCAGATCCTATGAGTAGGCTAATGCCTTTCTCGCCACATCCTCGAGGCACAGTTTGATCGTCCGCCAGGTGGTAACTTTGCTCGCGTAATTTGGCTGCGAATGAACACTCCATAGCCGTGGCAGAGATGTCGTGGCAAATTACTGGCATGGTTATCGCTTCAATGATGTACTCGCTATCATCAAATTGACTACGTAGACGAACTTCGACGACATTGCATTTTCTCACACGAGAAGGAACGTCTGACGCAAACGTGTTCACCGCTATGCATGTTTCTCTAATGATTTTTAGTCCCAATCGCGCCACCAGGTCTTCCTTAATGAACGTGCGTTGACTGCCTCCGTCGAAGATGCCTCTGACATAGGATGTCTCGTTGGAACCGATGATCCAAGAACGAAAAGTCTGTAAATTAATGGTCTCGTCAAGTTGACAGCTTGTAACGGCAGTCGACCGTGGAATCTCTGCCTTCATTGGCTTGGTAGCATCAAATACGACGTTATGTGGCTTCTCGCCCCTTGTCGCTCGAAAAGCTGGGTCGCACATCGTTGAAGCATGCCTGCCTTTGCAGGCCGCGCACACCAACTTCCGCCGGCACTCGTTTGCGCGGTGGCCTTTTATAGTACATCGGTAGCACCTCATAGCTTTAGCCAGCCGGTTCTTTTTCTCTGACATGGTCAAGGTAGCGTTGCATACCTCGGTTGCATGTCTTGTAGATTTGCAAAAGAAACATTCGTTGCGGATTTGTTTTGATTGTACCGATGCATGCATGACTGATGACGATGGCACATGCTTTCTGTAGGACCCACCACCTTTGAAGGAGGATGCCGATGGAGCATAATGCTCTCTTGTTTCAAGCTCTATCTGTGTATACCGCAAGAGCTGCTCGAGTTTCTTGCAAGACGTTGTGGTTGCCTCCCCTGAAGCAGAGGGTTCCGTGCCTCGTGCGTAATCCTGGAGACGGTTAAGGCGGTGGAATGCCACGACGATTTCTTGTGGCAGATATTGAATCAGAAGGTCGTAGAGCATCGCCGCAAAACTACTAGTTGGAACTTCTAGGACGTTGAGGCAGCGGACATTCAGCTGGACTCCGTCGTACAGCCTGCGCAACTCCCTCGTATCCAATGGAGACGTCACGGGCTGCATTTCGCGGAGCGCTCTGAAGTGATGCTGTACAATCCGGCTCCTGTCCCCGAACCTCTGCTTTAGCAGATCGATGGCACTCTCATAACACGCTTCAGTCGTTGGTAGTCCGGCAGTGGCAGCTGCTGCTTCCCCTAGCAGGTAGTTGCGGAGGTAGTGGAATTTATCCGTCGTGCGCAGAGTTGTATTCGTGTGGACCGCGCCATTGAATTGCTCCCAAAACGACGTCCATTGACTCACGTCCCCATGGAAAGGCTTGATGGTCAGCGTTGGGAGACGAGGTCCGAAGCTCTGTGACGCAACTGTCGTTGGGGCAGGTGGCATATTGAGCGTCGTTGAGGGAGGAGTCAGCACCGTGCTGCCGACGGTGAGATCTTCGAGTCGGTCCCGGAGGCGTGTCAGGGTCTCAAGCGTCTGGTCGTCATAATGCGCTGCGGACTCGTACTCTCTTTCAAGATCATCGACAGGAATCACGTCCTCAAGCTCGGCATTGATCTTCTGAAGCTCGTCACGGCTGGCGACGAGTTTGTCGATAACCTTTCTGAATGCCGTGCGGTCGTTGCAGTCGCTCTGCAGCAGCGTCGTCGCCTCATTAATGATTTTCGTTGATTGGGTTCGTCTAGCAGAGCGTTTCGCTTTCAGGCGGTCCATATTTCGTTAGGATGGCGGATTACTTGCTCGTAAGGTAGCCGGTTCCGCGCGTTGCTTCCCTGGGTGCGGTTCCGATGAGGATCAGATTGCTCCGGCTTCAGTTTCTAAAAGAAACTCGTCGGCGCCGGCGCTCGTTGTCCACGTCGTTGTGATCCGCTCGTTGTCCCGGGTTTCGGCACCATATGTGGCGGAACGCCGGCAACTCGTTCACGTCGCCAGAAAAGACAGAGCCGCGACACACTCAACGAAGCCTTTAATGGCGAGAGACGAACACAAAAGGTTTTATGATGATGATAGCGGTGCGCGCACTTCTTGGCGCCAGGCGCGGAGGCAGCAGCCCACGTTCCGTTCTCTTTCTTCGTCGTCTGCTGCTAATCTCCGACAACTAGTTTTTTGTTTTGGTTAAAACCAGGGGGTGACCGACTCTACTAGAATCAGTGCCCGTTCTTCGTCTATCCTTCACCTTGTTTTCGTGTCTGATCACCTGTTGCCTTTCCTAATCGACTGTGAGACCAGTGATGGTATCTCGGACCATAAACTTGTGGTGCTGTCTTTGAGCCTTTCCACCAACACTGTCAATCATCCCCCCAAAAAATGTTGTGTTAAACTTTGCTAGAGCTGATGATGTTGGGGTTCTATAATTGCTAGAGGACTCTTATGAGAGATTCTCTGATCTTTATATGCATAATCAAAGTCCTGATTGTCTCTGGGAGTACTTTGCTAATTTAGTCATGTCTTCTATAAAGTTGTATATACCTAAGCATATAAAGAAAGCTAGCAATGGAAGCCCTTGGATAACTAGAGAAATAATACACTTAAAGAGACAATTAGAACGAAAACGTAACAATTATAAAAATAATCCTAACATTCAGACTCGATTCATCATTTGATGTCTCTGAAGGAATCTTAAGAAAAGTTTGAAAGAATCCAAACAAAGGTTCTTTGGCATTGCAACCCCAAAATTTTTTAAAAGAAGCACCGGGTAAATTTTGGAGATATATTAATCCATCATCGAATGCTTGCTCAACGACACAGTCCAAGGAGCGTCCTTCTTCTGAAAGTTTCAATGAATATTTTGCATCTCTGTTCACAGAAGATAACGATATTATGCCGAGTATTGAATTTCCATCTGACAGGCCGCCTATTGCTGACGTTGAAATTTCTGAACAAGGTGTGCTCAACCTCTTGCTTCATTTGAACATAAAGAAAAGCCCGGGACCCCATGGCATCCCTAATGAGTTTCTTTATCGATACACTGAAGAGAATTCTAAATATCTTGCAGTAATTTTTCGGTCTTCACTTCATAGTGTTTTTTACCAAAAGTGTGGAAGCAAGCTGAAGTGATTACTGTGGTCAAAACCGGCGGTGCTGATAATTCAGCAAATTATCGCCCTTTATCAATTACTAGTACCTGTTCAAAAAAGCTTGAACACATTCTCTCTAAACATCTGTTAAATATATTAATGAATATAACTTGTTATCTATCCACCAACATGGCTTTCGTAAAGGCCTATCCACAACATCTCAGCTCATCGAACTAGCCCATAATCTTTCAGAAACTATTAACTCACGGGAGCAGACGGATATGATCTTGGTGGACTTTGCGAAGGCATTTGATAAAGTGTCTCACCGTAACCTGCTAGGAAAAATTGATGTTATGTTCAGAAATGCTTCTATTACACAATGCTTCCCAGTCAGGATTTGGTAATGCCTGTCGTATGCACTCCATCCCAATTTTATTCTTGTATAAATTTCTTTCTCATGATCAGGGTCCCCTGCGAGAAATTGACCTAGATAAACGTACTCCTTTACAGACTAGAGGCTGACTGGCGATCCTGAATTGTTCCCTTGCCAGGCTATTGAACATTATCTTTGTCTTCTGCATATTAATATTCCACCCCATTTTTACACTGTCTCGGTTAAGGTCCCCTCTGTCATTTACTTCCACATTGTTCCAAGCCGTCCACATTGTTGCTGAATAGGACAATGTCATCTGCCAACCGAAGGTTGCTGAGATATTCGCCGTTGATCCTCACTCCTAAGCCTTCCCAGTCTGAGAGCTTGAATACTTCTTCTAAGCATACAGTGAATAGCATTGGAGAGATTGTGTCTCCTTGCCTGACCCCTTTCTTGATAGGTAACTTTCTACTTTTCTTGTGTAGAATCAAGGTAGCTGTGGAATCCTTGTAGATATTTGCCAAGATATTCACGTATGCATCCTCTACTCCTTGGTTGCGTATGCCTCTATGACTGATGGTACCTCTACTCAATCAAATGCTTTTTCATAATCTATGAAAGTCATATAAGCACTCCGCAGATTTCTCTATTACCTGGTTGATGACATGGATATGATCCATCGTAGAATATCCCTTCCTGAAGCCAGCCTGTTCTCTTGTTTGGCTGAAGTCAAGTGTTGCCCTGATTCAATTTGAAATTACCTTATTGAATATTTTATACAATACTGAAAGCAAGCTAATCAGTCTATAATTATTCAATTCTTTAATGTCTCCATTCTTATGGATGAGTATAATGTTGGCGTTCTTCCAGCTCTCTGGTACACTTGAAGTCGTCAGGCATTGCGTATAAAGGGTCGCAAGCTTTTCAAGCATGATATCTCCTCCATCCTTGATTAAATCGACTGTTATTCCATCTTCCCCAGCAGATTTTCACCTGGTCGTGTCTTTCAAGGCCCTTTGGACTTCATTGCTAGTTATAGAAGGGGCCTCTGTATCCTGTTCATCACTACTTCGAATGAAAGTAGCTTGGATTCTTTGGGTACTGTACAGCTCAGTATAGAATGCTTCCGTTGCTTTTACTATGTCATCGAAATTGCTGATATTACCCTGCTTATCTTTCAGCGCATACATTTTGCCTTGTCCTATGCCTAGTTTTCTTCTGATTTCATGCTGCGTCCATATTTTACTGCTTCCTTAATCTTTTCCATGTTATAATTTCGGATATCCCTTACTTTATTCTTGTTGATCAGTTTCGACAGTTCAGCGAATTCTATCTGATCTCTCGAGTTTGGAACTTTCATGTTTTGCCGTTTCTTTATTAGGTCCTTTGTTACTTGGGAGAGCTTACCTGCTGGTGGCCTTGGTGCCTTACCTCTCACTTCAATTGCTGCTTCTGAGATCATCCTAGTTACGGTCTCATTCTTTACCTCTATGTTGTCTTTATCTTCCTGTTCTAAGGCTGCATATTCGTTTGCGAGCACCAGCCTGAATTGGTCTGTTTTTACCCTTACTGCGTCTAGGTTGGCCTGTTTCTTCATGATTAACTTTATTCTTTCTCTCTTCTAATTGAGAGAAATCCTAGACCTCACTAGCCTATGGTCACTGCATTTTACCCTACCTAAGAGTTTTACATCCAGCACTATGCTGGGATCGGCCGAGAGTATGAAATTTATTTCATTCCTTGTTTTTCTATTAGGGGTTTTCCAGCTCCACTTCCTGTTGTTGCGCTTCCTGAAGAAGGTATTCATTATTCGGAAACTATTCCTCTCCGTGAATTCTACCAACATCTCTCCTCTAGTGTTCCTAGAATCGGTGCCGTAGTTGCCAATTGCTTGCTCGCCAGCCTTCTTTTTCCCAACTTTTGCCTTGAAGTCTCCCATGACTACAGTATGCTGAGTTTGCAGCTTTCTCATTGCTAATTCAACATCTTCATAAAACTGTTCTATTTCTTCATCATCGTGACTGGAGATTGTGGCGTAGGCTTGTACAACCTTCATTCTATACCTCCTATTCAGCTTTATTACGACGACTGCTACCCTCTCATTAATGCTGTAGAATTCATCAATGTTGCCCGCTATGTCCTTATGGACTAGAAATGCTACTCCGAATTCTCTCCTATCTGGAAGATGATGATGATGTGTTGTGTTTAGTGGCGCAAGGGCCAGATATGGCCAAAGAGCGCCATGCAAGTGGTGATGTGTGACGATGTTATGTTAATGCAATGGGCAGATGGATTGCAAGAGGTAGATGCTACATGGCTGTAAAAGGGCCTAAAATCAGTCGCTGTAAAAGTGCGTAAAATAGATCGGTATTAAAATAATGAACATGACAGTGAGGTGTGCTGTGACTATAAAAGATAAGTTATAGCGCCATCATAATAAAATTTGCGAGTACGGAACTAGCACTGCCGCCTCACGAGGCCCTTAAACGCAAGGGTACTGAGGCGTGTGCTCTACAAAAACTACTATAGCAGGAGCACCCTCTTGTGAGAGGGTGCGCTACGACATTGCTGGGCTAATAACATGTAGCATTACATCGTTTAGGCAGTTGAGAACTGCTTTCACATTAAAGAATGGTTCTGAGCCCAGAAACAATGTTAGATGTAGTGGGATATAGTAACGAAAGGCTTGTACAAAGTGCTTTTTTCGTTCGGCTTCTGCTTTCTTGCATTCGACAAGTACGTGGAGGACGGTGAGCAGTTCACCACATCTTCCACACAGTGTAGGTTCGTTGCCAGTGAGTAGGTAATTATGGGTACCAAATGTGTGCCCTATACGCAGTCGGCAGGACAAGACATCAATTCGTCGCGTTTTTGTTATGGAGGGCCAGAAACCTATTTGTGGCTTAATCACATGAAGCTTGTTATTTGTTTCTGCGTCCCACAAGCGTTGCCAGTGGCTTCGCAGTTTCTTTCGTAAGAAAGGCTTCAGGTCTGCGGCAGGAACAGGGTTTGCGATGAAATTGTTGTGGCCATTTCATCTGCTAGCACATTGCCCTCGATGCCTCTATGGCCAGGCACCCAGCATATAATAACATGCTGGTTAGATATATATGATGTACACAGAACGGAATACAGCTCACCGAGTATGGGGTTTTTGTGTTTTCAGAATGACATTAGGGCCTTTACAACGCTTAGGGAGTCCGTAAATATAATTGCCTTTGGAAGTTTTGATTTTCTTATGTGCTTCACAGCCGACAATAGTGCATGAGCCTCAACCGTAAAGATGCTCGTGCAGTACAGCAGATTCCGAAAAGGATGGCCCTACAGCTGCATAAGATAACCCGTCATGTGATTTAGAAGCGTCTGTGTAAAACTGTGCATGAGTACTTGGCCTGGAGTTCAAGGAAATGCTTTTTGATATGTGCCTCTGGTGCGTGCTTAGTGACCTCTACGAACCATGTATCACAATCTATGAGCTGCCACTGCCACGGCGGTAACAGTTTTGCTGGAGCCATAGAAAATTGTTCAAGAAGTGGAATACCCATTTCGTCACTGAGGTTCCTCACACGCAATGAGAATGGCTTTCTTGCTGCAGGTCGGTTATGGAAGAGTGTGGCAGCGGTCACATCGTTTATTGTTGAATAAGACGGATGTTCAACGTTTGCTTGTGCTTTCAGAAAATACTTAAAACTGCTTTATGACTGCTGCAGATGAAGTGACCACTGATTCGACTCTAGGTAGAGGCTCTGGATTGGACTTGTCCTGAAAGCACCAGTCGCGAGACGGATACCCAAGTGGTGAACGGGGTCTAGTATTTTTAATGCACTTGGCGTTGCAGAGTTATAAATTATAGACCCGTAATCAAGGCGTGAGAGGACAAGACTGTTATACAAGATTAAGAGACACTTTCGATCACTGCCCCATGTTGTGCGCGATAGAAGCTTTAGGAGGTTCATTGTCTTCAGACACTTTGTCCTCAGCCGCTTAATATGAGGAATAAACGTGAGTTTAGAATCTAAAGTTATTCCAAGAAACTTGTGCTCGCTGCTCACAGAGAGCGCACCTCCTTTGATTTCAATAGTTGGGACTGGCGTTACGCCTCTCTTGTTTGTGAAGAGTACGCAAGTGAATTAACTTTGAAATCATTTTCATCTGCCCATTTGGACAATTTGTTTATTCCAAGCTGCACTTGTCGTTCGTAGATGGCAACATTGCATGACTTGAAGGCTATTTGCACGTCGTCGACATAAACGGAATAAAACATACTGCGTGGGATGGATGTATGCAGGCTGTTCATTTTTACAATAAATAGCGGGCAACTAAGCACGCCGCCTTGCGGCACACCGGTCTCTTGGGTGAATGGCCTAGATAGAGTGTTACCCACTCTTACGCGGAATGTGCGATTAGACAGATAACTTTCAATTGTGTTTAGAATGTTGCCACGGACACCCATCGCCGAAAGATCTCGGAGAATTCCGTAGCGCCATGTCGTATCATAAGCCTTTTCTAGGTACAGAAATACTGAGAGGCAAAACTGCTTATGTATAAAAGCATCTATAATATAAGATTCAATGCGAACAAGGTGGTCTGTTGTGGACATACCTTCTCTGAAACCGCACTGTAAGGGATCGAGTATTTTGTTGCTTTCAAGAAAATGGATGAGGCGCCGGTTAATCATTTTCTCGAAGAGTTTGCATATACAACTTGTCAGAGCTATAGGCCAATATCTACTGGCCGAAGAAGGTTCCTTGCCATCTTTGAGAATAGGAATTACGATTGCTTCTTTCCATGCAGTCGGAATGTCGCCGGCAGAGAACATGGTGTTAAAGAATGACAGTAGTGTTTTGTGGGTTTCGGGGTGTAAGTGTTTTATCATTTCATATAGTATTCTGTCACTTCCTGGAGCAGACGCGTTAAAACAATTCAGTGAAGTCTGAAACTCCGCCATGCTAAATGGACGATTTTATGCTGCATTGGCTGTGTCTTTCCGACTGAGAGGCTGTCGCTCTGCTTAATTGTCACTGATATCTTAGAAATGTATCTGTGTAATGAGAGGTACTGGAAATATGCTCAAAATGTGCTCCTGGACAATCAGCCTGGTCCTCAAGAGTGTCTCCTTGTGTGTTTACTAAAGGCAAAGGATGGGTTTCGCGGCCTTTTATTTTGTTTACCCTGTTCCAGGCTTAGCGTTCATCTGTATAAGAGTTGATGCTGGATATGTATTTTCCCAACTTTCCCGTTTAGTGCGGCGGCGTGTTCTTCTACCTTGTGACTTAATCGCCTTGAAGTTAATTAGGTTTTCTGTGGTCGGGGAGTTACGAAGGAGATTCCAGGCCTTGTTTTGCTTTTTCCGGGCTTCCCTACATTCCTCATTCCACCATGGAATACGTCGTTTCGAGGGCGACCCATTTGTTTGGGGTATACATACTGATGCAGCATCAATAACAAACGCTGTAAAGTATGCTACTGCAGCGTCAATATCAATTGAACGGACATAGTCCCAGGGCAAATGTGTTTCTTCACGAAACCGCGTCCAGCCAGCTGAGTCGACTTTCCATCGAGGAACGTGTGTAGAGCACTCAGATTGTTTTGTAAGGCTTTGTACGATGGGGAAGTGGTCACTTCCATAAGGGTTATTAATCACATCCCACTTCAGATATGGCACAATTGTACTGGACGCTATGCTTAAGTCTATGGAAGAAAGTGTTTTATGTGTTGGGCTGTAGAATGTTGGTTCTTTTTCCTTAAGCAAGCAGGCACTTGAAGAGAGTAGAAATTTTTCTATTAGTCGTCCTCTCGCATCACAGCGAGAGTCGCCCCACAGTGTACTATGTGCGTTTAGATCACCAACGACTATGTAAGGGTGATGGAGTTCATCAATGAAGCTTTGAAATGTTGTTCTAGAGAGTTGATAACTTGGGCGATGTATATAGACGCGATGGTGACTAGTTTATTGAATAGCACTGCTTCGATAGCAACTGCTTCAAGAGGAGTTTGAAGTTGCAGTTTCCGACATGCAACGCCTCTGTGGGCTACACCGCCAGACGATGTAGAAGCATCGTCCGGTCTTTCAGGAAAATGGCATATTGCTGAAGAAAGTTTGTGTAGGTTTAAGATGTGTCTGCTAAACACACAGCACCTTTGGATTGTATTTGTGTAAAAGTTCTTTAATGTCATCGAGGTTGTGCATTAGGCCTCTCACGTTCAAGTGTAATATTTGTGCATCCATTTTGTTTGTGTTTTTGGGCTGTGTGTCAAGAGACTAGTCTAGTTGGCTTACGGAGCCTTTCCAGGCCCCGTAATCCGGGGTTTGTCTTTCTTGGAGCGGTCGCAAGAATCCCGTCGCTCCGGAGGCGCTGGATGCACCGCCTGGCTTGGGGTTGTGTCCATCGACTCCAAGCAGCCGCTGGACTTCCGCTCAAGCGAGCGGGGTGTTTTCGGGGTGGGCCTTGCCTCGAAAAGCAGGGCTTTGGAGGCCACCAACCCAGAGGTCGATGGACCCTCCTTGAGAGACGGCACAGCAGCGCTGGCTGCTGTCGCCTGGGGAGCTGGTGGCACGGCCGCGGCCACACTCTTCGTGGACCGGGCTGATGCCGGAGTCTAATGCGGCGTTGCACCCCTACACGCCGCACCAGCATACCCTGCAGAATGAAGAAAAGAAACACGCTTTCGTGCTTCTTGGAAAGATATGTTTTCTTTTACTTTGAGTGTGATGATGTCTTTTCCTTTTTTCCATGTAGGGCAGGATCGAGAATGTGCTGCATGGTCACCATCGCAATTTGGACAGTGCAGGGCGCCAGTACAGTTGTCAGATGAATGTTCATGATCGGCACATTTTGCGCATGTCAGTCGGCCTCGGCAGCTTTGAGAGCCATGGCCGAATCTTTGGCATTTGAAACACCTGCGCGGGTTCAGAATGTATGGTCTTACTCGGATTTTCGTGTATCCTGTTTCAAGAGTATCTGGGAGAGTACTGGAGGCAAATGTAAGGATTAGATGCTTCGTGGGAATTGCAATGTTGTTTCGTTTAATCTTTATTTGCTGTACTTGTGTCATGTTTTGTTCTTTCCAGCCCTCGAGGAGCTCTTCTTCGGTCAAGTTCACGAGGTCTCCGTCAGACACTACTCCTTTGCATGTGTTCATCGATAGGTGCGGAGTCACCGTGATTTTTACATTACCGAGTGTTACGAGATTGCAGAGTTTTCCGTGCTGGTGCTGGTCGCGAACCTCAAGGAGGAGGTCGCCGCTGGCCATTTTCGTGACCTTGTAGCCGGGCCCTAGTGCATCAGTTATGCATTTGGCAACAGTGAAGGGAGAAATCATTCTTGTGGTCTTTTCGGGGTTTTCACTGTGAATCACGTGAAATCGTGGGAAGGTGTCTTTGCGTTGGCCAAAAAAGTTCACAGTTTCTTCGGTGCGCCCTCTTTTGCTAAGAGGGCGATCAGGTAGACGAGGGAAGGACAAAACATCCATAGATCATAAGTTATTTTCGGACGCTCTGCCAGCCACCCACCACCGAGCCCAACAAGGGGACGCTACGAGACCCGAAGGAGACGCAGACGCCAACTGTACATAGCCACTATAACCTAATATAATAGACCCAAGGTTGGATAAACTACACCAGGTTAACCCTTGCTGCCTGGAAGATTGGAAGTAAAACGAAGTGAAGAGAAGACAGGAGAGATGGAAAGTGAGAGAAAGACGAAGGTTGGAGGGAGAGAGAGACAGGAAAAGGCAACTACCGATTTCCCCCCGGGTGGGTGAGCCCGGGAGTGCCGTGTAAGTGAAGCCGAGGCCAAAGGGGTGCGTTGCCTCCACCGAGGGGCCATAAAGGTCCAAACACTCAGCATTGGCTCAACCCCCAGGATCCCCTTTTTCCCGGACACGGCTAAGCCGCGCACATTAGACACGGGAGGGTCCAACCCTCGTGTGCTCGGGCACGTGGTGACGCAGCTCACCAAACGCCTGCTAACGCAGATGCCCTGGCGGGGTCCTATCTACAAGACCTATGTAGCAGAGGACGTGGCCGTTAGTCAGCACTGTATTAGCCTCACCAGTTCTTTTCACCTCACTAAGGCCAATAATGTCCCAGGCATTACCTGATAATTCTTCAACTAGCCCTGCTAATCTAGCCTCACTCGATAGGGTGCGCATGTTGAATGTTGTCAGGTTCAGTTTCCATTGGCGGCCTGTACAGGCCCAGAGATTCTTAGCACCCTCTGCCGCGTCGCAGGTCTGACCGCCACCTTGGTCAGGTGCTCCGCAGCCGCTCGGAACTGAGGGCCATGGGTAAATTGTAGGAGTCATTATTATGGAGGTCGCGGCCGAATACTGCACCAGGGATGCCTATTCTTGTTCTCGTGAGGAAGTGGCTTTGTTGAAGCTTAGTGGGCCTTCCTAATTTGGTTGTACCTTGACTATTATAGCCCCACTATAGCTCTCGGCAATATTTTTTTTTTGCCGGTGTCAGGCGCCACTCCATGCCTGAAAATATAGTAGACTGGAGGAGGATTCGGACTTACGACCTTCAGATTACTATACTATAAAGAAAAATCGAGCAAAACGTTTCTCTAAATAAATGGTCCTTGAAATATCATATGCGGCCCAAACGCCATGAACTGTCCGTACTCTACATCCGTTATTAACGCACGTAATAGTGCCACTGAGAGCCTCGTTGACTTTACGGATACACTATCGGACTCGCCGAACCAGTAGGTGCGTAAGTGAGCGGTTGAGGGAGCACAGAAAAAGCTGCCGCCTGATGAGTTTCTCGCCCCCCCCCCCCCCACCATAACCAGGCACGTGGTTGCCGTCCTTTGTTTGATAGGACCGTTATTGTTGGTAGATTGTGATGTTTTTTTGTCACCGATCTCGGAGGCGTGCGGGTGTTAGAAGAGATGGAGAAGGAAGACGGATGGCGACACAGCAAACAGATTTTTTAATAACACGCACACTCAAAACTCAAACTAAAAATCAAGCACACTAAACACACTGCGGGAGAAATCCTAACAAAAATACACTAAACAAGATCTATTTTGCGCCTACGCTTGTCTGTGGCGGCTGATCTTTCACAGTCAGGCAACCCTGTCATATCAATGAGACGCTACGAGTACGTGTCACCTTGTTGCGCTTGCCGTTGCCCGTTTGTCCGAGTGTGAGGCTTGGCGGCTCCTTTTCCAAGAGTTCTGTGCTCTCGTCGATTCTGTAGTTGCGTTTGTCTTGCCATCGGCCCGTCGGTGCACTCGTTAGATGCCGGCGTCTCAAAATTCGTCGGTGAAGTGACACGGCGTTGACTGGGGTCACCTGGGTAGGCCTAGCGTCGGGATGCGTCGCAACTTCTCCGTGAGTGCCGACGTGGCGTCCCGAGGAGAATCGAACGTGCCGGTCTGCCGCAGAAGGAGGTTCCTCTCTGGGGTGCCCGGTCCTGCCGTGAGAGGCTGCAGCCAGTCCAGGAGCCTCGCTCGAACTTGCCGAGGTCGACGGCCACACCTTGGACGGCCAACGTCACGGACTCAACCAGACCCCCAAGTCTCCCGTCGCCAGAGCGGAGCTGGCGATGCGACCTTCCTGGCCCGCAGCCACGTCGATAATCCTCAGACAGCGCCGTTCATCCCCCGATCACGCCTCGGCTCACGCGCCTCCAGAGCTCGTGCCGTTCCGAACACTGTGCTTCACGTGCTCTTCTTCTTTTTCGCGCCGCAGGCGGCCTCTTACATATGACATGGGTCCCATTTTAAGATTTTTTTCTCAAAAAACTGCCTTCTGTCCGTTCCGTCTTCTTTCTTGGTGGCGAACTTGACTATTGTGACTTGGGTGCTTCGTCGTTGCTTACCGATTATCACCACACTTCACTGCACTGTCGCGCACATTTCAACATTTGCACTGTTCACAGCACTCACGAGTTCATTGTTCGCACCACAAAATACATTGCCCTCAATTGTTCGCAATGTTATGAAGTTGTGAAGCCACTCACCAAAGAGACTATACTAAACCAATACCTGGTCTTTCATTGGGTTTATAGCACCGTCTCACAAAACTTTGTATATCCCGGTGTATTCCTGGCCAAAATACCATTTTCGTTAGTGTTGTTGCCAGCTGTTTTTTATTTCTATGACCATTCACATGTCCCTTTTCCAAAAGGCTTCTGCTATGTTGCATGGGCAGCATCAATTGCCTCCTGCATTCGCCCTTGCTCCAAAACGTCCTATATATCAGGCCATCTTTTAATTCATAAAAAACTCCTGACCTGTTTCCTTCTCTCATAGGTCTTCCCCCGATTCTTCGCCTCGCGTACCTAAGTGTTTGATCCTCTCTCTGCTGCCTCCCCAGCTCTTCAATTCATAAGCCAAGTTCCTTCACTACCGTAGGCGTGTTGGCCTCTTGCGCTTTACTCTCCTTACTGCCAGCGCAGTTCCTAGGTCCGCTAGGTTGAGGAGGTTCACCTTGCCACCTTGGGTCCTCTACTCCCCTCACTCCGGATACTTTACCTAAAATTAGGTCATATAGAGGATCTTCTATGCACCTAGCTGTCACCTTTCCTGTATAATATGGCGTGCATATATGCATCTGAGCTTCTGGGAGGTGTCTCACGGATCTGTCGACTAACATAACAGGCTTTACCTTTCCAGTCATATTCTTTGGATGTACTAAACTTTTCCTTACTAGTACGGTGTTCGCGCCCGTGTCCTTTAATATGGTAGCCTTCTTCCCCTCTACTTTGCCTTCTACTACTGGCATGTTTTGCTCTTTCTTATCCACAATGGCTACGCTTACCCCTTCTAATTTCTCCTTTTCTAAGAACCTGTCCGCCTCGTCAGTATCATTAGGTGCTGTGACGGCTAGAACTTTTTCCGTTCTTTGTCTACATTCTTCAGTGTTATGCCCACTCCTGTTGCACCATTCGCAATATTTCCGCTGGCGTTGGTCATCACGTCCTACACGGCAATGCATTGCTTGATGACCGAGACGGTCACAAAGGAAACATCTCTGCTGGGCCCTGCGCCCACCCATTTGGGATCTCTCTCTCTGCTCATCGTCCTCTGCAGTGGGAGCATCTCTAACACTATTCCCTAGGTTTACCAATCCCTGCGCCTCTACAAACTGGTCCGTTTGTTCTGCCATTTCTTTCACCGTCTGCAATTTTCTTTCTTTCAGAAATATTGCTAACCCTTTGCTACATCTGGCAAGAAACTGCTCACCCACAATTTTGTCGCGGATTGCTTCTTATGTCTTTTCCGTTTCCGAAAGCTCTATCCACCTTTAAAAATAGTTAGTCGGCACGCGAACTGTTTGCCTGTCTCAGAGTCTTCGGGCTTACACGACCGAGATTTCTCCCGAAACCCTTTTGCCGTCAACCTAAATCTCTGTAATAAAGTCTTCTTCACCTTGTCGTAGTCTAGCGATTCTTCTGCTGTCATGCGCCCATACACTCAAAGCTTCACCCACTAAACATAGGCTTAAGGCGTTAGCCCACTCGCTCTTCTCCCAGCCTTGCCCGACCGCTATTCTCTCGAACCGATGCAAATCTGCATCCAAGTCGTCTCTTCGCTCGTCAAAAGGAGCCATTAATTTTCTAGGGCAAATCCGCTTTGGTCTGGAAGAAGCTGAGTCAGATGACGCCGATCCGGGTGAACTCGTTCCGTCGCGAGCGCCCGCGCCCATCTCCGCTAGTCTTATCTTAAGTTCCAAAATTTCTTTTTCGCGTTTCTGCTGTTTTTCCTTCTCTTGTTGCGTGTACTCGAAAAATGCCATCGCCTCATCCTTCGACATATTCAAATCCTTTGCTATCGCCGCCAAACGCTCCCACTCCATCTTTGCTACTCTCGAGTATCGGTGACTGGGCTAAAATAGAATCCGGGAACGGATCCTGGCAAGCTCGCCAATTGTGATGTGTTTGTGTCACTGATCTCGGGGGCGTGCAGATGTTATGAGAGATGGAGAGGGAAGACGCGTGGCAACACAGCAAACAGATTTTAATCGGACGCACACTCAAAACTCAAACTAAAAATCAAGCACACTAAACACACTGCGGGAGAAATCCTAACAAAAATACACTAAACAAGATCTATTTTGCGCCTACGCTTGTCTGTGGCGGCTGATCTTTCAAAGTCAGGCAACCCTGTCATATCAATGAGACGCTACGAGTACGTGTCACCTTGTTGCGCTTGCCGTTGCCCGTTTGTCCGAGTGTGAGGCTTGGCGGCTCCTTTTCCAAGAGTTCTGTGCTCTCGTCGATTCTGTAGTTGCGTCTGTCTTGCCGTCGGCCCGTCGGTGCACTCGTCTTAGATGCCGGCGTCTCAAACTTCGTCGGTGAAGTGACACGGCGTTGACTGGGGTCACCTGGGTAGGCCTAGCGTCGGGATGCGTCGCAACTTCTCTGTGAGTGCCGACGTGGCGTCGCGAGGAGAATCGAACGTGCCGGTCTGCCGCAGAAGGGGGGTCCTCTCTGGGGTGCCCGGTCCGGCCGTGAGAGGCTGCAGCCAGTCCAGGAGCCTCGCTCGAACTTGCCGAGGTCGACGGCCACACCTTGGACGGCCAACGTCACGGACTCAACCAGACCCCCAAGTCTCCCGTCGCCAGAGCGGAGCTGGCGATGCGACCTTCCTGGCCCGGAGCCACGTCGATAATCCTCAGACAGCGCCGTTCATCCCCCGATCACGCCTCGGCTCACGCGCCTCGAGAGCTCGTGCCGTTCCGAACACTGTGCTTCACGTGCTCTTCTTCTTTTTCGCGCCGCAGGCGGCCTCTTACATATGACATAGATATACAGAAGAGATCACTCGGTTCATTGTTGAGGCAGAGCTTATCGACGCAGTTGGTGAATTGTGCATTAGCAATCCGTCGATTGCGTTGTTTCCTAAGGAGTTACATTTCCTGCATAAGTGGTGACAAGTTGTTTTGGTAGGTTATCGCGGGTAATTAAATATGGTTCTATAGTGTGAATCAGTGCTTCCACGTGATCTATGTCTGATATGGCGCATGTGGTGTTTAAGTGGCCTGGTTTTGATAATAAACATTGTTGTTGCTAGTAGCACTGTGCGTTGTCTTTTTACTTGTGCCTTGTTGTGTCCATGTTATTGTCGGGGCTGCATCAAAAAAGTTCCCCTGAACTCACTACTTGCGAATTTTCAATCAGCTGCTTGTATTAGCTTGAATAGGCGGGATGTTTGCTTATCGGCTTTGCACACCAAAAACGAAACGAAATAGGGCCACACCAAAGCGGGAAAATTCACAGTGGGAGCTGAAAAGTCAAGTGCAGCACTCATAAATACTGTAGTTGTATTTCATGCCATGCACTAATATAACACCTTGAACCATACATACGCAGGTGGAAACAGTGAAACCGTCGGGGAAATTATTTTAATTAGAGGTGGGCGTATATCAGCTTTTTCTAATACGAATAGTAAGTATGCAATATCGCATCGGATAGATAATCGCAGACGCACATATTTGCAGAACCAAGAATATTATGGTAAAATTAGGTACCGAGTCCGTACAGGCTAGTGCGAAAAAAAGAGAGCTGAGTATCAGGGGCAACACATTATTCGCACGAGTAGCCTCTCAGCATATTTAGAGCCTCGCTGATCACAAGCTTTCCTTGAATGAAAGCCTACTGTATGAAAGAAAGGTTTCTAAAAACGATAAATAAATGGTTGCCGAAAAAAAGCGGGAAAAAGGAAAAAAAAAACTATTGCTAGATTCAAGAAAACAGCACTCGTCGTAGCTTAAAAGGTAGAAATGTTGCATCACTACTTTGCCAAAATCACTAAAAGACAAAATACAAGCAAAACTCGATGGTAGTCATGCGGCCTTCCGCCGTGAAACCGAAAACACGACTTGCATCATTCATTTTGTTTCTGCATCGCTACGAAAACTTTTGTTGCTGTTTCAATTCTGATAGTTTGCAATGCTTTGTTTAGCAGGCGGGGATCAGTAACAATACTCAAAAGCGGGTTGCTGAGACTTATTTGGTTAGTTTCAATATTCCAAAATACCAAATAGTTCGTTTTCGAATACGAATAGTTAGTGTGTAATATTCGATTCGTATTCGAAACTTCAAATGTTCTTCCACCCATAACTATTGCCAATTCGAGTAAAGAACCTTATTAAAACAGTAAAAAAGTGAACTTACCTAGAGAGATGGAATTTAACATAATAGCCACGTGAAGAAGGGGCGTTGCTGGTAGCAAAGAGACGTGAAATGCTTCGTTGCCGATTGAGCAACAATTTGAAACTAACGAATGTAGATTTTCAGCAATTTTTTAAACATAATCGGTTTCATGATATTTGGGGAGTCTTGGGAGTGATAAAATCGAATTAGTAACCTTGCATTCATCTTGTGTGATCTCGATCAAATCACAATAGAGATCCTGTGTGTCAAGATAGACTGACCTTTGAAAGAGTTCGTTCCATCTTTACAGCCCATACAAAAATACTTCCTTACTTTCTTTAGAACTCTTACCAACTTTCTATCAACTTTAGTAACACTCTATGTACTTTTACTTTCTATTAACACATCTTACAAGAAAGTTGGTAGGGTCTGTTCTTACTTCGGTTTGAAGAAAGTTTGTTTAAAGAAAGTTTAAAGGAAATAGCTAGGCTCTGTTTTAACTTTCGTTTGTAGGAAGTTTTTAAAAGAAAGTTGGTAGGCTCTGTTTTGACTTCGGTTGAAAGAAAGTTTCTTTAAAGAAAGTTTTAAACAAGTTGGTAGGCTGTCTTTTAACTTTTGTTTGTACAAAGTTTGTTCAAAGAAAGCTTTAAAAAAGTTAGTAGGCTCTGTTTTTATTTTCGTTTCAAGAAAGCTTGTTTAAAGCACCATTAAAGAAAGTTGATAGGCTCCGTTCTTCTTTTCGCTTGAAGCAAGTTCGTTTGAAGAAAGTTTAAAGAAAGTTTAAGGAAAGTTGGTAGGCTCTGTCTTTACTTTTGTGTAAAGAAAATTATAACAATTGTATTTGTTTCATTCATTTGCTCATTTAACACTGCAATAAAGAAGCATAACATGCGATATCGGTAATACAATAATTTGTACGAATAAACTAAGTGTCATACTGATAATTGCTTCCTGCAGTTTAAGAGAAAGCGAGGAGACAGAATAATTTTTGTTATTACGCGTGCATATATAATTAGCAGTAGCTAAGGTAAAATATCTTAGCCTGCCCCAGTGAAATTGTATATAACGTTTTCCTACTTCAAAAAAAAAAGGTAGTTGTACATTGACTGGTACTCGAACCCGGGACTTCTGCGTGGGAGGCAGAGACGCTACCACTACTCCACGTATTATAGTAGCACCAGCAGGAACTATACAATGCCTATACTTTCTGACATGTCGTAAGGCCATTTATTTGTTTTCACGACGCTTACCTTTTTTCGGAATTCGGCTTCTTAAGAAACCTTTCCTTTACGATTTTATGCAAACTATACACAAAACTTTCGCAAATGCAGTACCTGCGGTCACTGTTAAAAGAGCCTTTCCTTTCAAAACTGCGGGTGATTGTTGTGTTGATATATTGGCGGGATTCGTACGGCAGCAAGGATTCCGTAAATGCTTGCTTGGGCACAGAAGTGAATAATTTACGATTGTCAGTTTACTGAGTAGTCAGTTGTGTACCTGGCATGGCCGTATCTGTTTGTTTGCGCTTGCGTGCAAGCAGTACGCCTGTTGCACTTCAGCCGAAGCTTCAGCTGCTGTAGCACGCCAGCCATCGCCACGTTTTGTTACCTTTATTCCTGACGCTAAGAGGAAATATCGTCTCATCAATTCAAGATGAGAGCACATATTCTCGAAAACACCACACTTGATGCCATAATTAACGTGTATATGGGCGGTGACCACGGATATCTGCTCGGTAAGTGTCATATTAGCCCGTAGACCATCCGTCATTTCAAGCAGACGGAGCTGAACGGGCGGCGGGTGGATTGGCTCATGCTTCAGCTACGACTTCCCTGGAGTGACAAATGCGAATCTCGAAGGCTATGCTCCTGAAGCGATGCGCATCAGGGAGGCAGGTTCCTTTTGGTTAACCGCAGTGTGGCGCTGCTGCAGTGTTTTGCTGCCAATTAATCCAATCCAATCCAAGTTGCTGTAGTGTATGGACCACGTTGGCTGTGCGCGAGTGCTCGTTGCAGTGAGGTGGTAGTTGAATTTTATATTAGAAGTGCCTAGGCAAAATGTGCTTCTTATCGTGTGCATTAACCATCGCACAACCTCTGGACTCGTGAAATGCCGTTGTTCGCCGTGGGTTTCGTGCGATACGCCAGTGTCAACAGTGTCTTACTGCGCCCGTCCAAGCTGCCTTTGTTTCCGCCTGCCTGCGCTCTCTCGTGAAAAGCCTGGTACTGGGGCTTCATCTCATTGTATGGAAGAATTTGTTGTAGGTTGTGCATTCGTGGTGCTGTAGTTCATCGGCAGCTCTACAGTGTTTTCGCCCGCAAGAGAGTTGGTGCCACGGTACCCGTGAGACGAAAGAGCGTTTGTTGACTACGTCTTGAAAGGTAAGCAAGTTTGGCGCTTGTGCGCGTTGTTGTAGCTTATGGTTCATGTAATGAGCTTTGTGTAACAAGAGCAGAGCACATTCTGAGCGTAAGTGGTCCATGTTTCTGGTGCACATATAGTAAGCAATTTTACGAAAGCTTCTGTTGATGTTATCGCGTACTTGCATTTTCCTGTGAAGTATGCTACCCCGTGTGATTGCTCTGTTACGTTTGGCCGAGTTGGCCGGGTTCCAAGCCGGGAGAAGAAGACGCCGGGAGAAGGAAGAGCGTACTATCGTGAGCAATATGAGCTCGAACACGCGAGCGCGTGGAAAATAGCCTCGAACCCTACATCGGCCGATTTGAAGCGGCCGCTTTTGGAAACAAATCGGAAAGGGCGCCGCGCTTCCGCTGGCTGTTCACACTCCCGCCTCGATATTATTGCTGCAAAACGGTAGCTTGTAGCATGTCACTGGCCTCTAGCGGTGATATCAATTCACATCAACGCGCACAGCTACATCAAATGACCCATCAAGCTCTGCAGCTGCTGAGATATCGGCTGTGACGTAGACTTCCATAATGCACAGGTCATGCTTGTATTAAATCTAGGCGGTGTTGGCTGAGCGTTCGGATACGCCACTTTTATCATTTTTTTTGTACGCTAGCGAAGCGGGAGAGCCAACAGTTAGCGGAAGAGCGCCCCTCCTTTCACCTCCGGTTTCGGCAGCGCCATCCACGCATGACGCTATCTAGGTTTTGCGGCTATTTTCCACGCGCTCCCGTGTTCGAGCTCATATTGCTCACGATAGTACTTTTAATGCGGCATGCTTGCCGAAAGGTGTACAAAAAGAAGCGCCAGCGGCGTGATCCGCAGTCCTTTATAAAGGAACGCCGTGATCAAAGGGCGAGTGAAAACATATCAGCGCACATGCGCGAAACAGATTATCGTCCGGAACAGATGAGCCAGACTTGGGCGCCGGCTGATAAGCGGTGCGCAAACGCAACAGCTCTGACTGAATGGGAACACAATTATGGAAACACTGCAAGTTACTGTTGGGTATTTTCCCGGCAGAAAATTATTCCATATTTAAGCATTTCCGCGAGTACACTGCAGGTGTGTATACGTCGATGTGTCATGGGCTTCACGCGTTGGCACAGGATAGCTATATTTGACGCTTGCGCACATATTAGCTTGTATGAAGACTTTTTTGTTTACAGTTCACTTTCAAAGCCCGCATCGCGAGAACCTGTCTGTATTCTATATTGAACTATAGAACCTGTCGTGTTCTATATTGCAAGGCAGATATACGCAGATATTGCAATGACGAGGTTTCTTTTTAATCGAGACATCCCAATCAGACGCTGACTTTTACTATATATACATATTCATCTAAAGAACAGTATACCAGCTCTTCCAGTCATAGGTAATGACTGTGCCTTGTAGTAATAAAGTAAGGGCTGCGATTTCGTGGCGCTACTTTGCGCTCTATCCTACGTCACTCTTACCACCCACCGTGAACGGCCGGCTATTCCAGTTCATAACACGGGCGGCGCGTCGGTCAAACCACTGACGAAGAGCAAGAAGGAATATCATCGCTAAACAAACACGGCCTAGGGTTCAAAAGACTTTTCATGTGCTCAATATTTTTTTTCATAATCCAATGCTCTTTTGCTTTATAACATATTTGAGTTTCGGTGATTTTTCTGTTCGTCTTATGTTTGCTGCATTTCCGCATGGAATCTCACTTGTTACAACATAACTGTGTAACCTCCTGAGATATAATGGAAGGATTCGTACGAGACGCGCATTAATGTAGCTGCTAGTGTGAGGCTCTTTGCAATTCAGTATTACACTGATTTGACAGGTTTCCAGATTCACATTGCAATAAATTATTCATTGCAGTTGAAGGCTGTGCGGATTCTGGAGGCATCCCACAGGAACCTGCAGCACTGCTGCAAGCTGGAGAGCACCACTATAAAGCACCTGATCTGCGTGCTTTTACAAAGGTGCGTACAAAACTGTCATTGCATTGTGTGTTGTAGGATATGTTTCTGTAATATGCAATCATTTTACTGTGTGCCATTTTCATAATTTCTAGTGGCTAATCACTTGCATATCACTTTTGGTCATCTGGGGGGCGCTCAGTTTAATGAACTTATCTTTAACTAGCCTCCTCTGAGATAAATATAACCCTGACTTGAGTAACTGCATGATAAACTCTGTACAGACTGTATATTAATCTAGTCAGTTTGCCTTTTTAAGATAATCGTTGAGAAGCATGAGGTCTCGAGATGTGTATCTTTTTGTCATTTTTATTATGGAGTATTGTGAAGCTCACTTCTCACACTATTGCCTGTGCACCTATATTGTTCCCTCTAATCGTTCACACTTATGTATTGCGTACCGTACTTCATCTCCTAAAATTAGCATACAAACAGCAAGATTTTCGTCTTTATTGGGTAGCTGCTGAATCCCTAGCCACAGTATGAGAAGGTAATTCCTCAAGCATATAACTAACCAATAACCTTTTAATGTGACAAGTTCAATATGCACCCGAAGTGCAGGTTGGCTTCAAGCAGGAAGCTGGTCTCCTTTGTATTTTACAGAAATTTGAGGTGGTAACGCAAACTGCTAAATCACAACAATCCGCACAGCGCAGTAGTTGCAAGCCACCACGACAGTGCAGCTGAATGCTGAGTGTTCGCCGTTACATTGGGACTTTTTTTTTCTGCGGGCAGTAGCAAGCCAGGACAGTGCAGCTGAACACTGAGCGTTCACCTTTACATTGGCATTTTTTTCAGCATGTCTCTGCCCTTCTCCAGTTGACATTGGATAAAGCTTGTTCTTTGCTGTCACTTATCTGAAATGCAAACAATCTTTTTTACCTTTTCTTTCATATTGCTTGTCAGCTGCCTAATACACAAGCTTCCAGTGACATGGTAACAGTGCTGACTACTGCCCAGAACATGTGTGCATCTGTGGTTTGTGGTACCACATGCTCACTACCTCGGATTTACTGAGATGTCACAAGGAACCTTGCTTCATGCTCAAGCTGCCCTGCACTTGGTGGAAATATTGAATAGTCACTTTTTAATATAATAATTTGTTGTGGTTTTAGCAAATTGAGTTTTGAAACTGTGAATAATGCACACTAGAGGGTCTATAAAAATGTTTTCTACCACCTAAAGACATGGTTTAGGCAAAAAGTGCTTTATGCATGTCATCACATTTATTGAGTTCGGCATATCTCGCTGAAGCCATTCTAAAAACTTTGAGTATCTTTACTGCAACTGATTTACAGCTACTTTATACAAGTGTACGATTCCTACATGTAACACATGCATATTATGTGCAGTTTTGCTTCAGCAATGCTTCAGTCACTTTTTGGGTGGCGTTCCAATACCCACAAGGACGTCGCCCAAAAAGAAGCTTTGCACCCCAGAGGTGTGAATGCCATTCTAAGTATGTGTGGCAAGGCAGTCAGTTGAAATCTTCGTTTTGATTGTGGGTCATTCGAAGTCAAATTCTTGTGGATGACTGCATCATGCTATCTTGACCAGATACAATTCATAAGGCTAACTATTATTGAATTTTTCCTCCTTTAGGCTTGCAGCAAGAGGGATATCAAGAACAGGGGAGATATCCAGACCACATTATAGTCACTGCTTGCTTGTGGCTTCTTAGGGCATGTATGAAAGGGTTGGAAAATAAACATCAGTGTTTGAAAAGATTGGTGTGTTTCACTAACAGGTACATACTTTTATATGTTCAAGGTTGCATCAGAGCACTACCAGACAATTTTTAAAAAATGCTGGAAAAAGTCGATAAATGCCACCAGGATGTTTCTAGGACGAGCAACAGAAAGTTGAAAGAACGTTACAAGGATGTTTCTAGGGTGAACAGCAAAAAGTAGGAAAAAAGTTACTAGGATGTTTCTAGGTCAAGCAACAGAAAGTTGGGAAAAAGTTACAAGGATGTTTCTAGGGCGAACAGCAAAAAGTAGGAAAAAAGTTACTAGGAAGTTTCTAGGTCAAGCAACAGAAAGTTGGAAAAAAGTTACAAGTATGTTTCTAGGGCAAACGGCAAAAAGTAGAAAAAAAGTTGCTAGGATGTTTCTAAGAAGTAAAAAGACGCCCTGCTTTTAATGTTTGAAGGATGTTCACTCATCGTTTTAAGAAAGTTTGTAAATGAAATTTTAATTGAATATCGGTGGCCAATAGTCGACAGGATGTTGGTATGAAGTACTTAGGAAGTTTAAAAACGGTTTGAGAACTTTCAATAGACCTTTCGTAGGTTTTAGTATCATTTGTCTAAAAAAATTTAATTGAACGTTACTAGAATTTTTTGTAAGGGAGAGGCTTAGGTAATATTTATTTTTGGCTTTCCAGCTTCAGGCGGAGCATACATTCCTGAATGACAACAAAGACGTGTTCGCCGCCCTCACCATTTTGCCACCGGTAAGTCAGCGGCGATGCAGTAAACACGTCACTTGTTTGTATTTTTCAGCATATGGCAAGTTCAGAGGTTTTAATTTATAACGCCGGAACGCATATCAGGAAATGTTAGCGGAACATGTAAAGCGCACTGGTGCAGGGTGTTCGCCGTCTAAAGCCAACGGAAGCTGAAACCCAGGAGTTTTCTTCATCACCTGCTATCGCTGCAAACAAATTAGGCAGCTACATTCGATGGGAACTCCCGTGCCTAATGTGTTTTCTAAGTATATTTAACTTCAGCCGCAAAAGAAAAACTCGAGAGAATGTAACTTAAACCTTACTTCTTGTGTCTTAGCTAATTATAAACTCAAAGGTGCGAAAATGCTCACTACGTTGTAATTGGAACAGAACAAACATCCTGTAAATTATGTTGTAAATACGGTAACGACTAGACGGCCATCACCAACACCTGATGGCTGGCCTTTACCTAGCTTTGAATATTTGTGGAATGACAGCATCACAATAATTAGAAATGTTTCTCAAGGGGCCACTTACCTGGCTTGCTTCTTGCAAAAGAAGACCAAGGGGATCAATTACGATGATGAAAGTGCGGCCGCAGCCATTGTTGCATGCAGTGCCATAGAAGCGTAGGGGCAGATGAGAGTATCATTCGGCCTGCCCTACTGAAAGAAACCCGTATTCCCCATAACTCCTATATCCAATAGCATCATATGATATATGGGAAAACAGGTTTTTATATAGGATCCTATATGTTCTATATCGGATTATTGGCTATGGGGGTTATCGGGCATATGGATTTTTCAATAGGGTGTGTTCGCCAAGCAAAAAATTGTAACACCATTAATTCGCATAAAACAGTTTTTATTTGCCGAGTTTTATATTTTCATCACTTATCACACACTGAATAAACCTATGAAATTGTTGAATGGTACACTGAAAGGACTCGAAAGCTTCACTAAAAAGCGTATGGTAATCTGCAATAGAGCACTGCACGGGCCAATTTTTCCAGCCCAGCCCGGGCCCGCTTTTACATTAGGCTGACCGCCCGAGCCCGACCAAAAGTTTTATGGCGAGAGCCGGGCCGAGCCCGGACCCGGCAATAATCTACGTTACCCGCCCGGCCCGACCCACCACTCCTTTACCTTAGGCCCGAGCCCGGCCCGAGCCCGGCTCAAAGCCGTCCCGAACCCGGCCCGAGACCGAATAAGACATGTTTTTCAGAGTCGATACGCGCGAGGAAAACTCGCTGCAGGTTACATGCACACCACCAGAATGTCCGAGCCCAGCCCGGGCCCGGCCCGTGCCCGGGGCAAAAAGCCCATGCCGTGCCCGGCCCGAGCCCGTGAAAAAAATCTGCAATATACAGTTGAAAATCAATTATTAGTTTTCGTTTTGCTGGCTGCGGAGCTTTTGCTCTGCTTTATATCAATGCTGATGAGCCAGCGTTATTTAATTTTATTCCGTACTATTCTGTTCTATGTAGTTAAATATACCGTGACGGAAAGAAAGCTTTGTCATACATTAGAGCCCTGAATGTGTAACTGGAAATGTGTGCGCAAAATGTACGATTCTATGCGGCAAAGTAATATGTGATCGTGGTCACCTTATTTTACGAATTATCTAGATTCTCAACTATGTAGCAACTTTTGTTTTGTTTAAGAATTAGAGGTACGCTGTAAAAATAAAAAAACGGGTGTTGGTACGAAATAGGCCTGGTGCTTTGGCATTTTTGCGAAATAGGGAGTCAGGCCACTCAATTTACAGAAATTACCAGTGGAGCCAACAGCGATGTCCAGTACACTGACGGTGGAGCAACTTTACTACGTCTACTACGGCCTCGTGAGTGTCTGCTTTCGTTACTACAAATCTAAATGCGACACCTGTATTTTGTGCATAATTCTCAGGAGGCGGTCAAGATATATAAACAGTATATAATAATATTAATTGTGTGCTGCTGGTCGAGTTTTTAGAAGGCGTAATGCCATGATAGAAACTGGCGAGAAGGCATTGACCAGCGGTGGTCGAGTTACGGCTGGTCTTTATTAACAATATATTACCTTCAATATATACACCCCGTAACGTAATGCGCGAGGATAATTTCTTAAATGCTACGTATCCACTATACAAGCGATTTTTGCACTTACAAACGCAAGGTAAGTTTCCTGCGTAAGCCAGTGACCATAATGCAGGCCCGACAACGTATGGCGAGCGTATGTTGGACCCCTCCAAAATATTGCACACGATCAACCAAATTACAAGCTACAACATCATCTTCTTCGCTATGTACACGCCATCATAACTGCTTTTTTTCATCATGGGGGTCGAGTTTCAAGCCACGGGACGTGCCTTCAAGTTACCACCGGGCTAGTGCATTGGAGCCGTCGCTTCTGTAAAAATTCCAGCAGACTTCCGGCGTGCTTCATCGCCTGTTTTCCCTCGATTTTCCCACCGCTGCTGTTACCGGCACTGCCACGCGCTGTCTAGCATGCCGCGTCGGGGAGTTGTTCATGGCAGGAGCATGGAAGAGAGAAAAGGCATCGCGAAGAACGCATTTGGCCCGGGGTTCCATCCCGTCGCCACAATGCCCTGTGAACCTCCCTGGGCGTCGCCACAATACCCTCTAGACTACTCTAATTATTCGTGACCCCCGCAAAAGCATTGCAGAACTGCAGCGGTTACCGTTGTACTAATGCACAGTAGTCCAGAAGGGACGTAGATAGAATGGTAGAGCGGAGGCAGGAAGAGAAGACGAAGAATGGGTAGAACAAACGCAGTCATGAAACGAGTGAACAACATTCGTGGCAATTTTCGCTCACAGCTCTCATACGTGGGAGAGAACGGTGGGAGAGACAGAAAAGGCGACGGGCGAAGGCCAGGAAATGCGACTATAGACAGGCAGCTGTTGCGCATAAACAGGATAAATCTAAATGAAAGGTATGCTATGGTACGTTCCTACTATTTCTAAAAAATAATCACTGCAAACTTACCAAGCGGACAACTAACGCAGGGCTGGCGATCGCAAAGCTGCATTAAAGCCACCACAGCCTCTAGACGAAACTGCGGACGAGCCCGCCCATAAAATGATATCAGCACTGCTGTACACGCCGTAGTTTTTGTGGCAATGGCGCTGCTCGAGTTCGCGGGTTTTATCTCGACCGCAGCAGCCGCATATCGAGGAAAGCAAAAGGCGAAAACGCTCGTGTACTCAGATTTAGGTGCACGTTCAAGAATGCAAGGTGATCAAAATTAAAACGAAGTCCCCCACTGCTTCGTGATTCACAATCAGATTGCGGGCTTAACACGTAAAGTCCCATAATTTAAATAAAGTGTAACACTTCTTCCACGATGCGTTGCGGCGTGTGAGGCAATGACAGTGTATGTTATGTTATGTTCTCGTATGTTATGAATAATGGCGCACAACAACGCCTCAAGCAAGCACGTCACGTAGAGAAACACAAGTGATATAGGCAAGTAAAGTTAACACCAACTCACCACTGTAATATTACATTGTACGCTGATGAACTTAAACATTCGCCATAAACACCTCCGCCAGTTATCGCAAAGGAACACAAACAGCAGAGAAAGCTTCGCTTGCATCGATTCCCACAGTGGGTGGCATCCGCATGAACTTTTCTCTGATACCGTCGTTCAGTCCTGGAGGATGGTTGCTCCTTATCAAATGAAGGAGCTGAAAAGCGCAACAGTGCCACCACTGAAGCACGCCAGTCTTGTCCGCGGCTTCCTGGGGTCACTTCCACCCCATCACCAGCTCGTGGCCCCGCGACGACCTGCGCTCGGTTGTCTTCGTGCACTACGCAGGTAGCTACCGCCCGATAGACAGACAACATAGTACGCAAGACATCTCCGGCTGCTACTTGAAAAGCTGGCGGCTAGCCCCTGTCGATCCTGCAGTGATCGGCCGTCGTGAACAGGCAGCTCATCTTTCCTTGGCTAATGCCACTTGAAACCCGTCGGTTGGCTGGTGCGCCACCACGGAGTGCTCATCCGCGACCTGCAGTCAGCGTTGATTCTGCAGACGTTGATGGCGTTGGTGTCTTAATTTATACGCACCCCCGCTATTGCCGACCTATCCGACGAACGTCTGTGGGAGAACGCTTGGCAGAAACACTCTCTTGGGTCCTCCAGCTTGATATGTTCTACCTATGTGTTGGTGCTTTCTTCACACAGCTTGACGCTGCTTTTAGACGCAGCTTTTATCGTGAATTGCAGCAAACACACAAGCGATGAGCAGCAGTCACATAAGAATGTCGCCTTAAGCCAACGTTTCGGCAAGGGGCCTTGTCTTCGTCAGGGCAGCTTTCCTTTGCAGAGTTTTTACATACACGTAGCTCACTCTCCCCGCCCTCAATGGGGGAGGAGAATACGCCAGTGAGTAGTGTAGGATAGCTAATGTCGAACTACAAAAACGAAAGAAAGAGGAATGAAAGCCGGACATGAAATGCAAGGAGGAGGGACGAAGGGAGGTTTGCAGTTGATAAAAAAGGGGTACAGTACTGTGGTTGTTTTTTACAGCGTAAGCTGGTCTCATTCCAATAGCTGTTTCGGTTCGCGATGATGCCGCCGCCGACGGGGTACGGCGCCGTAACCGCTATCTCCGGAAATGCAAAAAAAGTACCCGATTGCCGCCGGGATCAATCCCGCGCCCGCTGCGGGGGAGCCAGATACTCTACCACTGAGCCACGTAAGCGCTTGCTATCGGGCTACGGAAAATCGTCATATAAGGCAAGCGCGCAGGGACAGATGACCTGAGCCTCCGTCAGTATGGTGGCGCCATATAGGTAAGGCGCCTGCAAACGCAGCGTGCGTAGGCGCAGAAGACGAGATGCGATTCAGACGAGGCGCGCAATCAACGCGATCCCGAGCTCGGGCTCAGCAGACTGCTGTGCAGAGAGCACTACAAGCCACAGCTCGACGTCGACGCCAGGCGGACAGTTCAGATCGTTCCCGTCAAAACGAGGCGAATAGACTGCCCAAATTGGAGCTACTCTTGAGCCGCTCCACCAGCTTACGCTGTTACTGTGCTGCGTGTGCCACGCAGGCCTGTCACTTTTGTTCTAGAAGTGGAGATAAAAATCGGAAACGGAAAATAATTTGTGCCCAGAGGTAGACGCCACCAATGTAGAGCGCCTTGTTTTCGAAGAAAGCAGGAAGTAATCATAAGATCTCTGTGAAAATTTATAAAACAAGTTTAGGCCAACACACAAAGCTTCATCTATGACTTTTTTTCTGCACTTGCACGATGTGAATTCCTTCAAGTGAAGGAGTTCACTTAAAATACTTCAAGTGAACTCCTAAGGATAACTGTGCTGCAAGGTCCATATGTGCTCCATTAGATCACATCAACTGAATAGGCAGACTTGTCGGTAGCGCCAGCTCCTAAGCCATCGCTAGTCTTGCATACTTCACAGTCAGGCTGTCTAAATTTTGTCACTGCAACGCAGGATTTTATCCTGCTCGCGAAGAAACTTGTAGGTATACCATATGCACTAGCATAGTAAACGACAAGAGTGGACACTCGAGCCGTTTCATGGCCGAGTTCGAAATTCGCCGATTCCGGCAGGTGGCCCTACGTGCTTCCCGATGAGGTGTCTGCGGCCATGGCTACGGCTACGGCTGCGGCTACGGCTACGGCTGCGGCTAGCAGCTTGACAGTTGGCATGACCCAGCATGTGCGAAGCCCCAGTCAGGCCGCGTCGCCTGGCTCGCGTCGTCGTTACTTTGGAAAGTGCGCCCGAGGATTATTGCTGGGTTCTTCTGCGAGTTTCTGACACTACTGCTTTGTCTCCGTTTCATGGTAAGGCCGCAGGAAGTTCTTTTGCACGTTGTTAAAGACTTATTCTCTTCGGATTTCGTTGTGCCACTGTTAGCCGCATGAACGAGTGACGGAGGTGGGCATGGCGGCCTTGAACCCATAAACAACTATTTGTAACGTTGAATTTCATTTCGCGTTCTTTTTTCTAACCATGCGCAGCAGTGAGAGTGATGTCAGCCATAGCAGAGACGCGGCAGCGTCGGAGCTGCGACGCACGTTCGAAACAACAAGACGAAGTTCGAAAGAAAGGACAATGAAATGGTTCGTTAAGAAAGGCCTATGAAAACATCCCGTTCGGTGCAGAGGGCTGATGTTGATTTCATCATAAAGGTTGTGCGCAGTGGCTTCTGAAAAAGTATGGTGCGCCAGTTTTGCCAAAAGAAATGCGGCTATTGCCAAAGCCGTACACGTGCAATATTTGCAATGCCACTGATGCGCGCTTTCTCAACCTCTGTACCATTCTGTGTGCGCTCGAGCGTTATTAGCTGTTTTCCATTGGGCTGAAGATACGTGTTTTGATGTTTTAATTGTGTATGAAGCTTACAGTACAAAGTTTCTTGTTTCTTGGCATTTATAACAGTGCTTGCCCTCTTGATGACATGTGTATCCTAATACCGGAGACAGTCGCTGCGTTAGATCAGAATATATGCATTACATGAAAGAAAGTAGCATCTACATTCAAAAACTTCAAAGGCTCCAGTATTGCTTACCTTCTGCCTCTGTCATTCTACGTATTGCAGGAATCTCCACTATTCGTTCCTCAAAATACACTGTACAGCCAAATGACATCATGCATATTCATGGGCAAATTTCAAAGCATCAGAAGACGGTTGCAACACTTCGAAGACAGCAGGTGAAGATCCCCAACACAGTTGAAGTGCTAAATTGGATGAGATGCCAATACCTTGCAGCTGTTTAACGAGGGACTCACTGGATTACACATTAGAGATGATGTTGGTGCATGCCCAAATGTTTATGCAGCCATTGTATTTTGGCACGCAACCATTCAGATAATTTTGCGACCTTAATTCAGCCTATATAATTCAAAGAAGTACAGGAAACAGCGTGATATTTATTCATAGAAATGGTTTTAGGCTCGAAATATACGACACAGACGACAGAATGAAAGCCGCGGACTGGCGCACGGACTTGCGCACCTTTAATCTGTCGTCCGTGTCTTTTTTGTGCCCAAAATCATTTCTAGTGATGTACCAACGAGCCTGACAGCAGACGTTGCTAACTTATTTATTCCTTCTAAAACAATCTCATTTTGAGTAAATTAATTGCTGGCTTGTCTGTGTACCTTTACTTTTTTCGTGGTCTGGATACTTGCAACAGGTCTTTTTTGTGCTGCTATGCTTGTGTATAGTTTTTGTCGTCACGTCATTAATTTCCAAGTAATTTCCATCACTTGCATTTCGCAGTTTCTTCCTGTTGGCATGTGTCTGCCAATTTTCTCATTTTCCTGCAATAAATTATTGTCTACCATTTTGGTGTGGTTGGCTGTCCAGCAAGCTGATTGATATTGAAGGAACATGAACGAGACAACATTTATTTACAATACTTCTTTTCGTATGAATTATAAAAGTACAATGTCACAAATGATAAAGCTCTACTTCTTTATTAACAGTTGGCATGATTGTTGCTCTAAGTTACAGCTTAAAACGTAGCAAATATGAATAAAACTAACACGAAGTTAAACAACATCTTCGCGCGCTAGTCGTCGTAACACATTAACAGCGGCTCCAGCGGCTGCATGAAATCACTCGATGGTGCATGAAAGGTTACTGGTCACACACAAAAAAAAAAACGAAAATGAATTTATGTCCTTGGACATTCGGCGGCGTGCGGCGGCCATCTTGGAGGCTAGTGCGTTTCTCCGATTCCGCTTGGTGCGCTGCGAGTCAAAGTCGGCAGAGGGGACTAGGGAGTGTCCACTCTTACGTTTACTATATTACTCTATGGGAGAACTACCTACTGATCTCAACGAGCCACTCTACTTTGCACTCATTTTAACACAGCGCCAAAAAACACGGACAAGGGAGTACACGGGACGACCGCTGACTGCCAACAAAGTTTTATGTTATAGTTTTATGTTTTTGACGCATGCGCAGCAAGAGTTGACAGACGATGACTCGCCTCCATTTCTTCTTTTTTCTCTCTTTCAGCCCGTTACGAATAGCATGTATTTGCGCAGGCTTCAATAAAGATGTTGGCAGTTAGCGCTCATCCCGTGTTCTCCCTTGTCCGTGTTTTCTGGCGCTGTTTTAAAATGAATGAGCCGTACCAACTAGCTCGCACCCCAAACCTTTTGAGTCACTATTTTACATCTTCCCGCTGTAATAGATGCCTTCGCTTGATTGGCCATTTGCACATTTTTACATCTAAAAAATTACGAGATCCTGAATACAGTCGTAGGGGTGTGTGATTTGTATATAATAGTTATAGTAGCTTGCTTATTATGGCGGAACGTAAACGCACGCTTCATTTGTTACACTGGCAGAAACGTACATTTAGGGATTAAAATATTTATTATTTCCAATTGTTATGTCAACAATACAAGCTAAAAATTATCGAATAGACCAACATTTATATCTCAAACGGGATCACGGATCGAAAATACGATACATTCTTTTTAACGATGATGTCCTTTGTTATGCCTTTCTTTACGCACTTTCCTCGAGTTTCGCACAAAAATGCTTCAAACAATACTTCATATCAAGCGCTCAGAAGAAGTCCGTAATGATGACAATGTCGCGAAATAGGGGTTGAAATATTCCGACACGGCAAAAAAGCAGGAATAATTACAACGTTTGAGCGAAGAAAATCTTTCCTCGCAATGGTTAGGGCTAGTTACATGCAATTCAAACATGATCATAATAATTAATGGAGTTTATTGACACAAGGATAAGCTGCGGGCACAGAGCGGCAAGGCCATGTTAAGGGGATGTCAATGTACAATGTAAACGGGGAGGCTAACTAGTGTCTGAATGGATCACAGTGCTTGGGACTGCTGATTTAGGGCCACCCAAAGGAAAGTCATCAGGTGCTACTTATCTACATTTGCAGACTCACGCAAAGAAACCCTTATTGCTGTTGCGAACAGCCGCCCATAACACTCCAGGAGCGTTCTAGTCACATCTGCATCAGAATCGTTTGAAGCCGAAGAATGGGACAAATAAATGTAGTTAGTGCCTGTTAACAACGGCCCCCAATGTCACCTCAGGAGCGTTCCAGTCACATCCACATCTAAATCATTTATAGCCGAAGAATGGGACAAATAAATGTAGCTTTGCCTGTTAACAACGGCCCGCAATACCACCCAAGGAGCATTTCAGTAACATGCTCATCAGAATCGTTTACGGCACAAGAATGGCACAAATAATTGATATTAGTGCGTATTAACAACGACTCCCAATGCCATCCCTGGAGCGTTCTATTCACAAGCGCCTCAGGATCGTTTACATCAGAAGAATCCGACAAAGAACTGGCGTTAGTGCCTGTTAACACTGGCCCTCAATGCCACCCCAGGAGCGTTCCAGTCACATGTACATCAGAATCGTTTGCAGCCGAAGAATCGGATAAGTACCTGTTGTTAGTGCCTTTGAACAACGGCCCGCAATGCTACCCCAGGAGCGTTCCAGTCACATGCGCATTAGAATCGTTTGCAGCAGAAGAATCGGACAAATACCTGTTGTTAGTGCCTGTGAACAACGGCCCCCAATACCACTCCAGGAGCGTCCCCGTCACACGCACATCATTATCGCTGAGAGCTGAAGAATCGGACGAGTAACTATTAGTGCCTGTTAACAACGGGCTCTAAGACACCCCAGGTGCGTTTCAGTCAGACGCACCGGAGGGTAATTAGCCTCCTGAGACCCGGCTATGGGGATTTGTTCAATATATCGGACACTAAGCAATGAGACAGTTCTCCTATGCCAAGGCATTAACCCACATAAAACCCCGCTGTCCAATGTATTGGACACCTGCCGGCGCCATTTATGCCGCATTGATGAAAATACTTCTTTGAAATTCCCCCCAAAACAGTTACAGAATGGTGACCTTCAGCGGCGCGGCGTTTTATGATACGTGCCGCATAAGTAAGCACCGTTTCTCGTATTTATGCCTACTTTCAGTGCATATCTTTGATTTTATATTAAAGTCAATACAACAGCGAAATCGGGAATACGTACTTTAAACTGTTAACGCACTTATGTTTATCTACGCTTCATTTGATTTCGCGTGTCCATTAGGTTGGACGCTGGGACTCAACCCAGTTATTTTGACCGCGCTTTTGCAATGGCCTTGTTATGAACAGCAGACGAGTACTGCTGGTATTTAGCGCATCGTGGACGAAATGCGTCTCTTTTTTTCGATAGGAAACTGGCCTCGCGTGTCCGATGAGACGGCTGATGCGATGTTGCGAAGAATTGCCGAAGGCAACACGTCGGACACTGAGCTTTTAATGTCCGACGCCTGTTTGAAGTATTGTGGTAGCGTCGTCTGCTACACTGGGCGGCGCATAAACGCCAACGAGAAAGAGGTTCGCAGGAGCGCGCGTGCCACGTGGAATGCAGTGGATGGGCACGTGGGAGAAAAAAAAAAGAAAATCTGAAGACTAGCTGACTTTTGCGTCTCTGTCTCCAGGCGTGTCTGTCCCCAACGACGAAGCCTGCTCTTTCTTCCGAAAAGCCTCTCGCCTTTACAATAGAACCTTGGGTAGCAAACTAGTCTTTTTGTGGTTATCCTTCATGCCAATCTTTAATACCCCACATGGTGGCTTAGCGGCTACGGTTTTGCGCAGCGAGGTCGTGGGAAGAAATCCCGTCCGCGACGGCAGCATTTCGATGGGGACGAAATGCAAAATCGCCTGTGTCCTGTGCATTAAGGCCACGTAAAAAAATACCCAGGTGGTCGAAATTGCCGGAGTCTCCCACTATGGCGTGCCTCATAATCAAATCGGGGTTTTGGCACATAAAGTCCCACAATCTATTTTTTTGTTTTAATGCGATGACCATTCTTATCATACTTTACGCACTTTCTGGTGTCTATCTGCATGTATTTATCTCTGTATCTCTCTGTATTTCCCTGCCAACTTGGGTCACTGCGTAGTCCATGTGGCCTAATGGGTAGATCATTGGGTTGCTGTGCTCAGGCAACCTGGTTTGAAACCAACTGGGGGACCAACTTGAGTCGCTGGGTGTGTGACACGGGGTATGTGCAGCAGTGTTGACATTTCATTGGTTTTACCTTTCCAGTTATTAAAACCTTTTTGCACACGCACTTGAACGCATTATCTGTGGTACGTCATACATGCGCACTGGGTGAAATAGGACAGGGTATAATCCCAGTGCCCAATCATGCTGAGCAGAAACTATGAGGCCTATTGAAAAAATATTTAACACTTCTCCCGTTCATAACCCTACTGACTTATTCTGAAAATTTAGGAAAAAGCTCTGCTTCCAAATGCATCCCGGGTCTCATGAGGTTAGGAGACCAACACCAACAATACGAAAAATAATTCCAGATTGACATGAAATGCGTGGCCTGCTTAGCTTCTCTGAGTACAGTATTTCATGTACTTATTTCATCTTCGCAACAAAGCAGTAAATTCTGGAAAGTGCGAGAGTATAATTTATAAACATTTCTACCATAGCCATGCCTGTCTTATCAAAGCAATGCTAGCTAGAAGCGCATTACCTTCACTAGTTGGGCTTCACTGCATATCAGCGTTGTTTCACTACTGCAGGGTCGATGCGCGTGGATGCGGAGTGAGCACCTGCGTAGGACCATTGAGAACAGGTTCTTCAGCCCTCCCCGTTACAGGTGAGTCCTCGTAGAATAAGAAAAAGCACGACACTTTCCTGCCAGGAATGAGGCACATTTGTACTAAAAGAACGAAACTTTCTCACCAGGCTCACACAAATTAGGGCCTATAGCTTGTTCTGGAGAGTTTTGCAGACACTGTTTCTTCAGAAGAGAGATATTGCACCATTCAATATAACCAATACCAAGAGCACCACCAATACTGGTATTCGGATGCTTCCCCTGTGAATTCCCCTGTCAACATATAAGTCTGTATTGTGTCCACGTTACGTAATGACGTAACGTTCTGCTTCTGGGCCCGAGGACGTGGGATCGATTCACTTTAGAGGTGACCTAATTTAGCTCCGGGCGGAATCTGAAAACGCCTGTGGATCATGCTTTGTGTGCAGGTTAAATTACAATAAATACTTTCCCAACCCTTCCCTTATACCGTGAAGCTTGTAGAAGATTGCAATACAGCTCGTGTGGCAAAAGTGAACAATGAACGTCGTGCCTGTCAACGATTGTAGCCGCACTGGTTACGTCGTGCGTTAAACCTCTCGGAATGCAGAATATGAAGAATGAAGGCATCTGAAGCGATGGGTGTCACCGCAGTGGTACGATGTTCGTTGATAACTACGAAGATTATGAAAATTACCATGCTCTTAGTAAAAGCCTTCATCGTTATATAGCGGCTTGACTTCGCAACAGCTAACGAACAAAACGTTCGAAATACAGTATCAATGAGAGGTAAGCACTCTATGTCTACCAGAAGACCAGTGTATAGCTTCAAAATTACTGAGAATAAGAGAACGAAAGAACACAGATTTTGACGTAGACTTCATCGAGCAAAAATGAACAAACTAGTAACCCAGTTGGCTGGGAAACTCAGGAGTTGAAGTAATTCATAAAAAAGGAGACTGTTATTAAAACCGATATACGAGAGCTTGTATGACGTGTCTTCTTTCTCGATTCGCGTACAGTGACTTCTCATCGGGGGTTTGGGGTTGTGCTGCTATTTTTTATGCGCCCAGAAAATGCGTGTCGTAAGGAAATTCGCAGCAACAAAATTTTTTCCACAGAACGTGAGGCAAACATCTAGAATTGAAACGCATGTTCGACGACTCCTAATGCAAGAGCACAAATAGGGAAGCCATCATGAGCGCACGGCACAGCCAGTGTTCTACAACAAACCACCCCCATAGACACCCCCTCGGCACGCATGAAAGGTGTGAACACTTTCTCACAGTACAACAACTTGGCTCAGAATATTTTTTTAGCCTGACCTGAAAACATGCGATGGTAGGTTTAGGTTTCAGGGATTGATAATTTGGTTGATTAACAATCGAGTAACATATTAGCAGCTCAGTCACGGATAATTTTTCAAGCAGGCTAATTGGTTCAACGGCACAAGAAAATTAGCTTAGCGTGCCTTTGCAAAATGCGTGTGCGCACCTGAAGATTTCTTTTGAAGAGTGCATCTTCTTAAGGCGTCTTGATTGTTTTGCGCATTATTTTCTTAAGCAATATGAACGAACTAGCCCAGCAGCAAATTATATTGAGTAAGGCATCGACTACGGCGAAGTTAATAGTCCATAAATAACAGATCACAAATTCAAGTAATTTAACATTGCATAGCTGTGATCACAGAGAACCGGACAAAAATGTGGCTGCTTTCAAATATGTAGTCGAGTAGCATTTCTCAGCTCAATTTTATTAAAATAAGCTTATACCACAACTTACAGAAATGTTTTCTGGCAAACTCGTGAAACCTAAACATTGTCAATGAATAGATAGCTTACTACGCAGGACAGCCAGAGAGCAAGACGAAAAAACATGATCGCTGTGTGCCCTATGTGTAGGTCTATTTTATTCTTTAGGATACAACACCGACTGGCCTACGCTTGTACTCTACTGAAGCGTAAACACTATGCACAAAATGAACACGAATTCGTGTAAATACCGGAGTTGCGGTAATGACTCGCCAAGAAAACAAAGTATCCTTTCTAAAAAATGGTAACGCTTCGCAGGCAGTCTCAACGTTCTGTAGATATCTGCTTTCTGCAGATAGAATGACTGAACAAGCAAGAAAGCTGTGCGCTACCTACGAATGTCAATATGCTTGTTTGCCACTACGAATGTTTATTATTATTTCAAATCAATATACCAACGGAGACTTGGCCGTAAACGCGAAATTGTAATCCTAAAATTATTGTTTCGCTCCGTTCCTTGAGTTATGCCGAAGGTCATCGCAAATAATGAAAAGAAAAAAATTGAGCAAAGCACGTTCATTTTGCAAAAAAGATTTGTGTTTACGCCACCTACAGTTGCTCGTGTTTACAAACTTATTTTGCATGATGTTTATTTAATTATCTAATGTCCGACCCGCAACAACGCCACTGATTGTCAATCAGTGAGTCCGTCTGGTTGGAGAACCGTGATGTAAGCGGATAGCCCGAACGAATCCTCCGCGTCCTCGCCGCACAACCCCGCTACTCGGTTGCCCGAGAGCACGCTCCCGTCGACGCCTTCCCCGAGTTCCTTCGTGGTAGCCGTGCATAGCGGACGCGTCCACTTTCGGCTCTCCCTGGTGCGTCGTAGTAAACGCCGTCAGCGTGCGAGGGAACGCTCGTCCGCCGTGTCGTTCGTGATGGGCTCGCCACCGCCGGACGGCCAGCGACACAGTCTCCTTTCAGCCTCCATCTGGCCATTCCCTGCAACTCGCTTGCCCGAGAGCTCGCGTCCTCTCGTTCGCCTTCTCGCGGTTAACCAGCAAGCGAGCTAACGAAGCGACAGTGTGCACCTTCTTCCCGCGCCTCCTCGCCACTCTGTCGCGCGAAAGCTCACGTGCGACGATCACCGTCCCGCCTCCCCCTCGCTCCTCCTCGCCCCTCATGTGTGGTTGCTCGACAGCACGAGCCCTTGCCCTCGGCGCAATTCCTCCCCTTCCCCCGGCCATGTCCGACCGCTGTTGTGCCGTCGACCTGCCACGAAAACGGTCGAAAAAGCAACAACAAAAAAATAAATAAAGGCTATTCGATTTTGGACAGTTTGCGCCCCACACGTGTAGATTGTGTCCTCTGCTGGCTACATCACGGTACTCTCTCAATGTATCATTGAAGCAACGGCTCGTCTGCCCGCGGTTTTATGGACACACAGAGACAAACCTACGAGATTAGTAATTGAAGCAGCATGAATTGCAAATTTGGGAACTTGTAAGCACGCTGTCCCTGTCTCTGTCGCGGAAAAAGTTACCACATGGGAAACTGTCTTAGGCCCCTAAAACATAAAGCTATTCTATTCCTATTTTATTCCAATCTCCTGTTGTTAAACTTACGTAACCGCCAGCCCAAGCATGGGGCGTTGACCCAGAAAGTTGCTTGAAATGCCCATTGCACCGCTTCCCTCATTTGTGGGAGGCCACTTTTGATTGCTTTCAAAGCGAATAACATTGCTACGCTGACAGATTTTTCTTACCTAATTGGCCTACAAGCGGCGAGAAGCGTGCACAAGTAGAGAAGGTTTCGATGGCGTCGAGCTAGTGCACTGAAGGTAGACAACCTGGTTAGTATATAAAGTGGTGGAGGCGTCTGCGATTGGTCCGCTTCTCCTTGCTTAGCTGCTGGTTGGTTCAAAAGATCGGCGGCGTGCAACGCGCAGGTAAAAATGCCGTTAAAACGGATCTTCACCGAAGGAGAGTTGTCAGATCGATGTCGCATACGTACCGAAAGCAATCGACAACGTTATACTGACATGCAAAAATATTCACTATACGCCAATGAACGGCATTTCCCCAGCAGATTCGAATAGCCAGTGCCAGAGCGATCGGTGGGCAGCCATTTTCTATTTCTTTCGGAACAGGGTATACTCCGTTGATTCCTAAAAAAAATCACTAGTTTACCATTTTTCTGTTCGTACATGTCACGTTGACGTGGAAAAATTTAGCGTTTTTCTTTCTACTTTTTTTTGATGTCGCGTCACGGACAAGCGAAGTGGGCACAGCCCGTAAATGTTTGACCAATAGCGCAGGGCTAATGGAGAACAAGGCGTGGAACGAAAAGCAATTTTGTTCTTTTGTTCGGTCAAATCATGCATAATCAGTGTGCATACGCATTATCCGATAGGAAGTTCTCGCGGTTTTCGTGACGTCGCGTGCCACATAGGCGAAGTGGGCGTGGCTCAAACATTTTTGGCCAATCTTGGAGCTCTAATAGCAGAAACTGAATAGCTTTACATTATAGCGCCCCTAGTGTTTGGTTTGGTAGTGATAGTGTTTGCGAAAGTGTGTGCGTTGAAAAGCGAAAGAAAGGCCCGCAAATTGCCTCGAATCGGCCGGTCGCGGGGTAATTTTGTGTGTATTCGCGGGCTTCTTTCACGCTCGAAAAAAAAAAAAAAACTTTTATGTAGCACGTATTGAGCAGCAGAAAGCTGTATCGGGAGTTTTTCATCTTGCTCTGCAATTTTCTGATTGAAAGTTTTTATGTATTTGTAATATTTGAGAAGTTAATTAACTAAGACTAATTATGCAATTAGGCTGAATGCAAAACATATTCTGAGTATCTCCAAGTGACGGCAAACAACATTACGTTAGTTCTGTCCTATTTTAAAATCTTGGTGCGTAATAGTGGGGACACCCTGTATAGTACGTGACTTGCTATAGCTAATCATGCAGGCGCTCCGAATGGATACCAAACCAACCTCTTTTCGTGTGCGCCGATGGACATTCCTTCCCATCCACGTAAACGCATGTTTGCAAGCATCAGCTGCTAGTTGGTGGGACACCACTCGTATCTTGCAACAACTTAATATTTGCTCTCGTAGGAGTTGTTGGCTTATCTGAGATTGTCATTAACACAGCCGCCGTCAACGCCCAAAAAGAGGTAACTGGGGGTTCTTGAGCCTGTACTTAAATGAAAGCCTGGGGCCCTATAACGTAAAATGATTCCAAACCGTTTTGATTCAAAACTGCTGACGTCAAATTTACGTAACCACCGACGCAAGCATCGGGCGGTGCCCCGCAGCGTTGTCTGAACAACCCAATCAAACACTCTCCTCGTTTATAGGATGTCACCTTTGTTCGCTTTCAAAACCAATAACATTGTCTACACTCAGCGGTTTTTCTTATCTAATTGGCTGACAAGAGGCGAGGAGCACGCTCTAGTGGAGAGGGTTTCGATGGGGCCGAGCCAGCACAGTGAAAATAGATAACCGCGTGACGATGGTGGTGCTGGCTTCTCCGATTGGTCCGCTTCGCCTTAGCTTGCGGTGGCTGGTCGAAAATCGCGGTGGCGTGAAGCGGAAGGATAAGAATGCCGCTAAAACGGATCCTGAACAAGGAATAGTTGGCAGAGCGATGTCGTATGCATGCCGAAAGGGCTCGATAACCTTTTACTGCCACGCAAAAAGGTTTATCATGCGCAAATAAATACATGCTCACCGGCAGGTGCGAGTAGGGAGGGCCTGAGCGATCGGCGGGCAGCCATCTTTGATTCATTTCGGAACGGGGCAGTCTGTGGCTTTCAGAAAAATTTTCGGTTTTGTTCGGCATATTAATGCATTTTTTTCGCGTACACGTCACTTTGACGTGGTGAGTTTTCGCGGTTTTGTGACGTCGCGTGACAGACAGGCGAAGTGGGCGTAGCCAGAAAACATTGGACCAATAGCAGATATCTACTGGGGAAAAGTAATCGAATCAGGAATGATTATTTTTCTTTTGCGCGGTTTAATAATGCATAATCAGTGTGTACACGTTATATCAGATGGGGAGCTATTGCGGTTTTCTTGACGTCGCCTGACAGACAGGCGAAGTTCGGAGCAGCCCGAAAATGTTTTGACCAATCGTGGAGGCTGATTGCAGAAATTGGAATCAAAACAGTTTGGAATCATTTTACGTTATAGCGCCCCTGTACTGACTATTTTCGTATAGACAGGAAACAAAGATTGATTTGACTAGATGCAATATTTTACGTTTAGCGATCCTCGAAGTGTCAAGAAAATAGGGCGAGAGCGTGGGGGCGCGCTTCGATGCCCTTGGTTCCAGTCAATCGGCACGAGCACAGACGCTGCTCAAGGCGCCCTACGTGACCCGTATTGTTGGCCGCATGGGACAGCGCGTCAGCATCGCTGAAGCGAGATTCGCCCTTGGCTCCCTTCCAGGCTGAACCTGCCCCTGCGGAATTCGCGCCACTTTCGGCGTGCATGGAATTGTGGTCCGCCCAGCTGCCTCCTCCCAGCCGACGACGCGATCTGAGCGCTTCATCACGAAGGGCGGCACGCCTCCGTCGCGTTGACAGCTTTCCGGCGCTGCTTCGGCGGCGCCGGCGCGACAGAACGGCGGCGAGGACGGACATCCCCAGATGGGTCGAAGCAAAGAAGCGCCACGCTTCACATAGGCGGCTCGAGTATCCAAGCGCACACCACGCCGCAGGGCTAACGGAGTCAATAAAATGTGACCGAGTGCTTTATTCGCCCACATTGTGCTCAAAGAAAAAAAGCAGTACTGCAAGGAGATGGTGCCGCACGAAAAATTTTAGTGCTTTCCTTCTGTTCAAAGCGAAGCGAAATTGCACAAGGCGAGCAAGCGTCGTCACAAGCACTGCTCTACCAGATGGGTGTTTATTGCACGCGCAGTTAAAACGTTACAAAATGTAGGTTATGTCGAGTGTGATACGTGCATGCGTATAACGCTGACTATAAAAACATTACGGGGAAATGAGTGAAAATGAAATTTCATTACGTTGTCTTTCGTTCTCACCTTGTATATTCACTGTCATCAATAATGCAGGTTTATTGCTTCAAATAGGCGCATTTCTGCCCAGGTTTGTTGTGAGTATTCTTATTCTCTTTAAAAACACTCTTGAAACAAGAAGTTGCATTGATTCAGGGTTGCGTTGGAGCTAGTTGTAATGGCACAATAAGAGCGCAGCGCTGCAGAGTTAAGAAAGGCAAACAACATAAACACGAACTCATAATGAACGACACAAAAAACAAGCGCTTTTTCATCTGTGCTCTCGTTTATGCTGTGTGTCTATCTGAGCTCTGCAGCGGTGCATTAAAAGTTTCATGACATTTTCAACACCAATATTTGTTTTTCGCTTGATGTAATCCTTCTGTCATCTAAAATAATGCCGACATTTGTGTCGCGCGTGTACTTTGTAGGCTTTAAGGTGCGCTTGCATATAATGTGATTCGCCATTGTAGAAAATTTATTGTGGTAAATGCCATAAAACCATTATGTGGGTCTTTACTAATGAAGGAAAATGATATTGTGATGACCCAGAACAGACGGTATAAATTATCTATTTTACATGTGATGCAGTCGGCAACGTGGTTTGATATTATGTTAGTGTGGATGACGCACTTACAGGGCTGTGAAGTTCTGAAACGAGAAAAGCTTAGCAAAGTGGAACCTTAAAGAAACAGGAACGTATGCAATAGTGATGAGCATACACTAATATTGCAAGATTATATTCTCAAATAATAAAGCTAAATAACTATTGAAAAATACTGGAAACTAATACATGACCAGGGATAATAGGAAACCAAAGGAGCATTGAAACTTTTGTAAGCAATGATTGCAAAATAGATCAAAACATTACGGAATACTAATAAAACTTCATCAAACTACACATTCTTGACAGCTTAGAGTCCGAGATTCTTCAAGCTTGTTAACGGCATCTCATGTCTGCTTTTGCTTAACGCGAGAACACACTGGGAAATAATTCCCATGAACAGTACATGAATATTATAAATTAACCGATATCGCTACTGTTTAGATTCGCTATCGCTATCGGTGGTTGCTGATGACGCCAGATTTTTCCTCGTCACCCTTTCTGCCCCTGTCTTCTTCTTGCTCTTTATTATGCCTGTTTTCTAATTACCCAACCAAATCACACACCTCAAGCTGAACCTTTCAGCACTGCTCCCGATTAGGATCCTAAAGCCCTTATTTCCCTCCGATTACCCTAGCCTTGTTTATACGATACTTTACTGGTGCAGGTGTTGCACTCTCCTGCACTTCTCACAGAATATCGATGCACACTCTTGGCTTTCGACGTTCAGTTTATTGACAGTTCGTTGAAGTCAAAGGGTCGCACAATTGCTTCATATCTAAAAGTTTACTTACAGGTTAACCTGTGAAAACACCGGCAGCGGAGCGCCAGAACTTAAGACGCTCTAAGCGCTCTCCGCTACAGCTAAGGCAAGCCGGCCTTTTTAAACGGTTTGGCTTAATATCGAACAATTTTCTCCCCGAATTAGGCCTGTTGTAATGTTGCGGTCACACAAGATTATATAGCCGTACTGCTCTAATCTCAGCAATTTGCTCCCACAAATGTAAACTCAATTTTCTCCTTGTCTATCCCAACCAGTCGCCTCCATTCGAGTCCGCCTTCTCTTGGCTACATTCTTACTTCTTTATTGGTGAGCCCATTTCATGAAAACACACACACAAAACCGGAAAAACATTTTTGGGGAACCCATCTCAATGCGAACAGCATTGAAGCAATGTAGCGACGCACGCATTGTAACTGCTAAGCGCGCCTTGTATACGACATGTATGCAGCCCTTCTCGCGCATCCCTAGAACACCACAGTTGCCCGAAGTGAATGGTCATGCTATCGGCGCGGTCTGAAGCACGTACCGAATTGAGACATTGAACTTCGCCCGTCGCCGCCTGCCCGGGCCTCCCGAAGCGCCACTTGCTCGGAGGGCCAGCCACCACGGTTCGACTTCTTAGAGCAACTCGCGGCGTCCCTCAGCCTTGTCATTGTGAAACCTGCAGACCCCCTTGGCCCCAATAAGCCGTGTCCAATTGTGCAGGTGCGTCAAGTGGCGTCCTATGCAGTGCTATGGGTCGACGGTTATAACTGGGTCGGCACAACAGCTTGAAGAATCGACAATACAAAGCGCCACCAGCGCTTGCACAGGGCGCAGTTGGAGCACGACCGAGCGACGCAGCACCTAGTTGGCACCCCGCCATCAAGCTGACGTTGATGAATGGATCGACCTCCCAGGTGCCTCGAAAGCCCGTGTCTTCCTCATCCTGTAGAATTAATCATCCGCCGCTCTACCGGCCTGTTTCTGTCCAATATCAACCCGCGCACACTCATTGAGCTCATAGTATTGTGGCCCGACTGACCATTACCGAAGCAAAGGCACGCCACTGCGAGATTGACGACCTGAAGAACCTGGCATTTCTAACCCGCTCAATATTTGAAAAAATACCGCAAGTATAAATCCCTGAGCGCCAACACAGCACCGTGAAAATTTACGAAGCTTGGCCGCACAATGGGTGTCGTGGCGTTGTTCATACCATAGAACCTGGCACCACGATGGAAGATATCGTGCGAAAGCTCGAGGCGCACGTCTTCAAGATCTCCAGTGCCGGCATGATGGGTCGAACAGCAACCGCAATGCTTACCTTCTGAGGATCACGTTTGCCGCGCAAGGTTATTATACTGCTGCTCGCCGTACCGCCCTAGCGCGCAGTTCTGCACTACATGCTTCGGCATAAGCCATTACGCTGATGCCTGCGAAGACTCCAACAGATTTCGCTGCAGAAACTGCTCGCAGATCATCCAGGATTCAGTGCAAGAGTAAGAGTGCACGCCATGCTGTCCTCACTTCTATGGGGACCAGCCAGCCAACGACCAAGATTGCGAACTTTGTCGCACCACGGACAAGGCTGTGCATCAGGACGTGGAACTGAAAATACTACAGCCCAGGGAGGAGGAGCGCGTCGCCCAGGCCGAACCCAACAAAGTCACCATCGAGGCCTCTTCCACCAGGCGGAGCAGAATCAAGAGCCGTTCCCGAAGCAGAACCAAGTCCCGGAGTCGAATTCAGTCCCGTAGCCGGAGCAAGTCCAGGAACACGGGCCTCGAACGAAAACGCTGCCCTTCTGTTAACCACAGAGTGCGCTCCAAATCCAAAGAGAACGGAAACAGAATGTCAGTCAGCCACTCGGCACTCCTTCTCACGCCTCCACCACTCCCAACGCACGCAAAAAAGGACCACAATAACTAAAACTTGCAGGGCCGCAATAATGATACCCGCGCCTGGGAATGCTAAAGCTCGTCCAAATCAACCGCAATCAACACCGACAGAAGCAGACACAGTCCACACACGCACGCACCCAGACACACGCCACGCTATTCCGGCAAACGGCACCGAGCAAATGCAAATTGATACGTTCCCTCCCAACCACACGCCATCGATTCAGACGCTGCCTTCCGAAAAAGCTCAAGCGGGATGCCCCAAACGCTCACTCAGCACAACACCTCATTTGCAGAAGCGATGCAAAACCTTCGCAAAGAGTTTAAAGCAGATCGGAAGTGCGAAATGAAGAGGCAAGCAGAAATTCAAGGAATCGTAACATCGTACGTCGAAGCTTAACTCCCCACGCTGACCCGCCAGGCAATGGAAGCGATCATGCTCCAAATTCAGGCCCAACAACAAGCCGTTATTGCCCCGATCACTCAAGCCATGCACAATCTCAATCAGCGCATTGGCGCCGTAAAACAATGGGTTGGAACCGCATGCATCAAACAACCCACCGGCACAACGCTGCAACTCTAGCAAGATGTCTGCTGACAATATGGCAATGGAACGGCCACGGGTTCACGAATAGGCGCGGAGTGTTCACGATGCAGAATACCACGCCGCACATGATACAACTGAAAGAGCCTTGCCACAGCCCCAAGCTATCTGACTACGCGAGATACCAGCATACGAACACGCACGCCACGCTTATCCACACAGTGATAGCAGCAGAAACCGCGCTCAGGACGTCAAAGTCCACAATCATCAGGCTACTTACCGCAAACACAAAAAAATAAGAAAAATACTCTCAAAATTTACATCCCGAACAGTTACAGCCGTTCGCGAGAAGAAATAGAGGAGGCAATCAAAATTCACCAATGTTCGTACTCTGGAAACTGCGAAACCTAAAGAGGTGGGGAGACTTCAACATCGTACATACCACTGGGGGGTATACGATGAGCACACCTAGCGGAAACCGCGTGCTAGAACACATACAAACGAAAATTTACACTGCTATACAATCCCAACTCATCAAAAGACGCGGAGACTCGATCGAGAGGGCCACCACACCCTACCTCACCCTCAGCAAAGGGCCATTGTCATTTTCATCGCACAACACACATGAGAAGGTCGCGAGTGGCCATACTCTCTTGTGCGTGATCACGGTCGACAAGACCTTGTTTATCAAGAGGGTTAGGAAGCCGCGAATCATGCGAAAAGGTGAAGCCCGAGAGTTGCGTGGTCGAGGAGCATATCTCTCTCCACAAATGCCATAGAATAAGTGATTAGAAGAAAGAAAATTCCCGTTGGATGGCGTGAAAGTAAGATGAACCTCATCTACAAAGGCAAAGGAGATAAGGATAAGACGAGCTCGTACAGGCCAGTTACAGTAACGTCGGTGATATATAGAATGGCAATGCAAGCCATAAAATTAGAACTGTCGAAGTGGGTGGAGAAAAACGATGTATTGGGGGAACTATAATGGGTTCAGGCCAGGCAGACGCTTAGAGGATATGTTTTTACTAACTCAGTGCATAGAGATTTCAGTAGCTCAGAAAAGAGCTTTATCGATAGCATTTCTAGATAATAATGGAGCTTATGACAAAGTAGACAGGGAATTGTTATGGCATATTCTTCAGCACGAAGGTATAGATGGCGATTTCGTGGAGCTGCTGAGGGAGATATATAGAGACAACCAAGTATAAGTGGTATGGGAAGGTCGAAAAGGTAATGAAATGGCGGGAATTCACCAAGGATTAAAGTAAGGATGTCCTCTGTCACCATTGTTGTTCACGCTTTACGTTAAGGGCAACGCCTGTTAAGGGTATAGAAAGACGACTGGAAAACAGTGAATTAGGTTTTGATTTATCCTACATGCGTAAAGGACAAATGGTGCAAGAGATGGTTCCTGGACTGATGTACGCAGACGACATTGTGATATATACTAGCGGACAATAAAAACATTTACAGATACTTGCGAATATCTGTGGCAATGCAGTGACAAATCTAGGCCTTAAGTTTAGCGCAGAGAAATCAGGAATTATGATCTTTAATGAAGATACGAGTAACTTCGTGGTGTCAATTCAACAGCAAGTAATACTTATAGTGAAGCAATATAAGTACCTCGGCGTACACATAAGCGAAGAATTACTCAAGCAACCACCAAGATAATCTGAGAATAAAGGGGAAGCGGAACGCAGCAATAATGAAACACAGAGCACTGTGGGACCACAATAAGTATGAGGTGGTGCGTGGAATCTGGAAAGGCGTAATGGTGCCGGCGCTAACATTCGCAAATTCCTTTCTATGCTTAAAATGGGATATCTTGTAGGGTTTAGAAGTTAACCAAAGATCAGTTGGCCGGTTGGCTTTGGGAGCCCACGGTTATACCACAAATGAGGCAGTGCAGGGTGACATGGCTTGGGCCTGTTTTGAAGTCAGAGAATCACAGAGCAAAATTAGTGTTGAGGAAAGGCTCAAGACCATGGATGAAAATAAATGGGCAGCTAAAGTGCACAAGTATGTGTACATGAAAAGCGTGGACACAGAATGGATGAAGAGGTCAAGGAAATTGGCAACCAAGTACAGGATAATCAAAACTGTAAATAGACAACCAGGAGTCATCAGAAAGAAAGTGAGAGAAATAGAGACCGTGATCAGGACGCAAAGAATGAAAACGAAAAGGACAATGGAGATTTCGAAGAATGAGAAGAAAGAAATTAGAAGGGAAAATCTGTACGATAACACAAAGGGCAGTGCCTTGCTATTTGAGGCTCGAGCCGGTTGCCTAAGGACGAAAACATATCGGAACAAATATTCGGAACTAGATGAGACATGTGTATGCTGCAGTAAAGATCCAGAGACCACTCAGCACATCCTAATGGAATGCGACGGGATCCACCCAGCGAGAACCGTAGGTAACGTGCAACTCCCAGAACCGCTTGGGTGTAAAGTGGAAGGAAACAACAGATCAGCCATAGAGATAAGCAAGAGACGATTAGAGTACTGGTGGAAAAGAACTGAAAAGATGGATACGACCTGATCTCTTAAAATCAATTTGTGAAAAAAAAAGAAAAAGCATAATGAGAGGAATACAAAAATGCTAGATAAAGAACATGTATAGTATACCCGATTAAATCAAGCAGGCTAGTTGACTATTTGTCGTCGCCCCGTTTCAAAGGGGATGCCAATAAATAATCTCATCATCGTCATCACCAAATTCCTGGCAATGAGAATCAGGTAGGCCGTTTTTATTTTCGCGGCCGAGTATATTATTGATGAGTTTCCATGTAGCGTTAGGTCGTTGTCGAGTAGTATTTTCGAAAATCCGATGATTCCGGGATTTTCTATAGGACATGGCCACTTATCGAACCACGCCCATATGATTAAAAATGGCCGCGATCATGCCTCCACTCTGCAAAACGCATTTACTAAAGAAATAGCAAATATCGGTGCACCACTCCTGAAAGCACTCGCCTGTCCCGGCTTGTCCATTTGGTTGTTGAGCTTGACCTTCTCGAAGGAGACGACCTGCTTGCGCAGCTCGTCCTCCGTGAAGGGACAGTTCGGATGCGCGTAGAGGCACGCCAGCGACGAAGGGTCCGCTTTGCCGGCCACCAGCCACGAAGACCAGTGGTACGCGCACCAGTACCGCTTGTTGTCCACAGGAACGATGTCCAGCTGGACCACGTAGCGCCCGTCAGGCCGTCGAATGAGACGCGTGGTACAGGAAACATCCGCCTTTCAAAGAAAGCTTCACTTTCACAAATTATATTTATCAGAAGGCTATGAGGTTTCGATAATTAAAACGTCGTAGTTCGATTTGTTGTACGGTGTCCGCCCTTTTTTTTCGTGACGTGTTTCTCTTTGCGATCATTAATTACGTCAAGTGCTATATCGTGGTATGGGCATAGGCGGCACACGTGGCCTGCTTCACCACAGTGATAACAAAGCGGGCGGTGGTCGGGGGAGCACTAAAGACGTTTGTCTTCCTTGAAAAGTTGGGCCCGCACGCCCTATCTTGAAAGCAATCTGCGATGGGGACAGAGTGTGCCGAGTGCTGATAGCTTCGTGCGCGCCGTGTTCTCGATGTTCGCGTTGAAGCGAAAGGCAGCACAAAGGTCGATTCGATCGCTTCTTCTGCTGAGCTTACTCAGCCCAACGTTTTGATAGCGAGTGTGCGCGGTCATCGAATGAGATGTGTTACTGTTTCCTCGTGCGCGCGTGACACCCTGCTTGTTAATTTAGCTAGTAATCAAATGTTAACAAGTTTATACGGTCAGTAAAACTATTACCCTTACTTGGTATAGCTCTCTACTAATTTGCTATCGCAATCCATGCATTGCGTTTCCGGCGAAACTGCGACTTTTTTAACAGCGAAGCTGTTTAAGCTAGCCGTAATATGTGCGTGTGCCACGAAATTATCATCATCCGCATTGGCTCGAGCGTCGTCGTCTTCTTGCGCAGTTTAGGCCAGCCGAAATTTGTGCGTGTGGCACGAAACTGCCGCGCTGTAGTCATGCCAACCAGGCGACGCAACACAAACACCGCTCCGCCGAGCTCCCCCCGCCTGCTGCGCATGTGCCGTGACGCTATCCCGGCGCGTCTGCTCTCACCGCCCGAGAGAAATAAATAAATAAATAAAACAAAATGAACCTTCTTGGCAGGGCAGGAAGCGAACCCGGATACCCAAGGTCCGAAGGCGAGCGTCATAACCACTGCTCAATACACCCACTTTTTTTTCCTCTATTGTCATATTTAACATATCCGCCAGCCTGTGTTAGGCTAGTGGCATTTTCTCATTAACTTTCAACTGTGTAAGGGCATCCAATATTTCAAGCACTTCCTCTTCAGCGCCTTGGTGTTTCAGCACATCTCTGAGTTTCGTGACATTTTCAGCAAAATGGAGGTAAACTGATCGTGCTTGGGGATCAGCGTTTTAGAAATCCATACGTGAGCTACATATGCTACAAAGACCGAGAAGCATTAATACATCATAGGGGACGACATTTCCTTGAACAGGGATAAATCTTATGCCATGCGCATCTATTGGAAGGTTCTTCTGCAGTGTCTTTTGAAGGACATCCCAATAGAAGGCAGCGTCAGCAAGATCCTTTTATCCGTACATATATTTAACTAATGCTGACAGGAGCCATACCAGAATTTGTACAAATGGTTTCCAGCAGAACGTACGGACACGGACAGAAAGTGACGACGACACTTGTCGATACGTTCTGCTGAAAACTATTTGTGCTATGTGCAACCAACGAGCTCAGGCAAACACTATTCTGCAGAATTTGTAGTCTCCACTATTGAAAATGGTCCGTATAGGGTATCCCGTTACCTATGCGAGGTTGTATCCTCTTATAAGTTTCTCATCGGCACATTTCCTATTCAGTACTTGAGTAATGTCCCAGGAAGTGCCTCGTAAGGGATCTGACAGACGCGGTCTTTGTAGTCCCTATGTATAGATCAATTTATCAAAAACATTTGGTAACGATGTTCTGAAACCTGTCAAAAACATGTTAGTCCCTACGCTACACACCCACACTTACAGAACGCGCATTTATGGGAACCGTACGGTGGCATTGTACTGACGATTGCAACACAACTTCCTTTGGGAGAGAGAAAGAGAGCGAGAGCGAGTGAAAGAAAGAGGAATAAGGAGAGAAGGAGAAACAAAGTGAAAGGATCGAGAGAGAGCGAGATAACCAAGCTACAACCAAGAGACGCAATCAATCGACCAGTTTCGCTGTGTCTTGAGCTTTCCGCGGGGTAGTGCAAGCTTTTTGTTATACAGCAAAGTCTTCACGGGGCTATTACACGCCTGGTTACTGGTGGAGCCGTTGTTCTATATACGGCTGTTGCATGAAATTCTACATATCGCTCAATATTACTCTCCACTTGCTAATGTTTCATTTAAATATTTCGCAAGCAGTATCACATGTAAAATGTACAAACAACAGTTATGAAGTCCTTTGCATTCAGCGCGCGCTTTTTAATTCACTACCTAGAATAGCACGAACCAAAAAGAAACACCGCGACGAGCCACCAAAAAAAGAAATACCGGCTCAAGAACATCTATAATAGCTCCTATACTAATATAGCTATGCATCAACGACTAACCCAACAAGAAGTACTCCGTCTATGAAGATAATACTTTGATTGGGCGCTGACAGCCGCTGATGGCTTTTCGTAGGTCTTATCTCGTGAACGATCCATGTGGGACGACGTCAACGACGCTGCTGGCGTCATATCTAATAAGCCTTCATGCAAGCGCTGTTGCAGGTAGGCTCCCTATCCTAATTCCGCCAGCGTTGTGACCCACCTGGTACCCCCGATGGCACTGCCTCCGTTAAACTGCGCACTATATATATATATATATATATAGTGAGCCTACATGCTTTGCATCTAGGCAAGGCACCCGCCTTACAAGCTTAGCTGTCTTGCATATAGGTACCCTAAACAAAGCCCTCGCCTCAGGAGTCTTCGTCGCAAAATGTGGCTTCCACGTGTGATCAGAATAACGTGCGAGACGCTCGTGCGTAACGCTTAACCTTGCTGACGCTTTCATTGCTTCCCTTTGCATGGGGCTCAAAGTGTCACGCCTAAATTTAGAATAACCTTCGGCAATTCTTTTGAGCGACTTCATTTGTTTGCTCGATTACCCGGATCTCTAAGGCCGGGCAGTGGTAAGTCAAACTGCGACGCATGACATGTATTTACATGAAATAACCAATCGTGATTTGATCTTGCTTAACACAGCATTAAAGCTTCATTTGGGCCCAGTTGGCACATAATTCTGAACTTAAACGTACAGCGCAAACACCTAAGGCGGACCACAAACGGGATGATACGACACACACAGCGCCAGTGTGTGTGTTAATTATGACGCCATCATGCGTCAAGAGTTCCTGCTGCGCTCAGTGAGTCCACGTGAAGTGAGTCACGGAAGGGCCAAAATCCCATTCACTGCTCTATTTTGTCGGCAAAAAATACCTGTATACTGATCGCTGAGCGTCTTAATCACAAGGCCACTTTTATAATTTCTGTCCAAGTCACCCTTTGAAGTGACACGTGTGATTATTCATTCCCGAACTTCGCGGAGAAATGCATTGGCGTTCGAGTTACTTTCTCAACAAAACGTCGTTTTATGCATCGAAGCACAAGAGTAACTCGAGCGCCAATGCATTTCTCTCCAAAGTTCAGGAATTAATATGTCGAAACTGGTGTAATCCTGAGAATTCGTCCCGAGTTGATCCGCCTTGCGAACTCCAAGGCTAAGATTTCTAAATTGTAATATGGGCCATGACTGATACCCCCGTAAACGTGGCCTCCCCATTACGACAACAGAAGAGAAGTGAAATTCTGCGCTGGAGGGATGAGCGGCAACGGAGCCAGCTGTAGAACGACTACGACGCTCGAGCCTATGCTGATGATGATAGTTTTTCCGCGCGGACGCCGTGGTCTAGCCATAGAAAGCTTCTGTGTAAAACGCCATTTTCCCGTGCATTGGAGTCCACCACTTGAATATTGGACGAAACGCTGGAGAACTTAAACATGCGGCGTCAATATCACCCATTTTCGTCCGCCAAGGTAAACAGCACTGAAAGCTACGCTTACATCGATTCCCACGGTGCGTGGGATCCGCCCCCATTAGCTTTACTTTGAAGTGCTTATTATTTATTCTCATTTATCCGAGGCTGAAACTTTATCCAACACTATTTTGTTTTATTTATAATCGCTTTCATTCAAGACTTGGTTTGCATTTTGGCCTATCACGCACAGTGGGTTTGTGCCATTCTTGCCATTCTTGAAGATATCATCATCATCATAATGTTTTCCGTTCATGGCAAGTAGCACGCGGCTGGGCAGCGGCAGACGCAGCTCGTCATTTCGCCTTGCAAATCCCTCGTCGTCGCAGTAGTAACGGCCGTTCGATAAAAAAAAAAAAAAAGGTGCGGCCTGCCGCGTCGGGCGCGCTGCTATGGGAGCGAACGTGACGGCCGTAGTTGCATTGTCGGCCGCTTGGCTGTGCCGAACGGCGCTACCTCGTCGAAAAGGAAATGAACTGGTGGGAATTCACCAAGGATTGAAACAAGGATGCCCTCTGTCACCATTGTTGTTCACGCTTTACGTCAAGGGCATAGAAAGACGACTGGAAAACAGCGAATTAGGTTTTGATTTATCCTACATGCGTAATGGACAAATGGTGCAACAAAAGGTCCCTGGATTGATGTACGCAGACGACATTGTGCTACTAGCGGACAATAAAAAAGATTTACAGATACTTGCGAATATCTGTGGGAACGCAGCGACAAATCTAGGCCTTAAGTTTAGCACAGAGAAATCAGGGATTATGATCTTTAATGAACACACGAGTAACTTCGTGGTGTCAGTTCAACAGCAAGTAATACCCATAGTGAAGCAATATAAGTACCTCGGCGTACACATAAACGAAGGAAAGAATTACTCAAGCAACCACCAAGATAATCTGAAAATAAAGGGGAAGCGGAATGCAGCATTAATGAAACACAGAGCACTGTGGGGCCACAATAAGTATGAGGTGGTGCGTGGAATCTGGAAAGGAGTAATGGTGCCAGCGCTAACATTCGCAAATGCCATTATATGCTTAAAATCGGATATATTGGCGGGTTTAGAAGTTAACCAAAGATCAGTAGGCCGGTTGGCTTTGGGAGCACACGGTAATACGACAAATGAGGCAGTGCATGGAGACATAGGTTGGGCCTCTTTTGAAGTCAGAGAAGCACAAAGCAAAATTAGTTTTGAAGAAAGGCTCAGGAACATGGATGAAAATAAATGGGCGGCTAAAGTGCACAAGTATCTCTACATGAAAAGCGTGGGCACAGAATGGAGGAAGAGGTCAAGGAAGTTGGCAACCAAGTACAGCATAATCGAAACTGTAAATAGACAACCAGGGGTCATCAGAAAGAAAGTGAGAGAAATAGAGACCGTGTATTGGATGCAAAGAATGGAAACGAAAAGGACAATGGAGATTTACAAGAATGAGCAGAAAGAAATTAGAAGGGAAAATCTGTACGATAACACAAAGGGCAGTGCCTTGCTATTTGAGGCTCGAGCCGGTTGCCTAAGGATGAAAACATATCGGAACAAATATTCGGAACTAGATGAGACTTGTGTATGCTGCAGTAAAGATCCAGAGACCACTCAGCACATCCTAACGGAATGCGACGGGATCCACCCAGCGAGAACCGTAGGTAACGTGCAACTCCCAGAAGCGCTTGGGTTTAAAGTGGAAGGAAACATAAACAGATCAGCCGTAGAGATCAGCAAGAGACGATTAGAGTACTGGTGGAAAAAAAGCAGGGAAAGGATCGATACGACCTGATCTCTTAAAATCATAGGCAGCGGTACAAGCTAAATTTTTGAAAAAGGTATACAAAAATGCGAGATAAAGAACATGTGTAGTATACCTGATTAAATCAAGCAGGCTAGGTGACTATTTGTCGCCACCCCGTTTCAAAGGGGATGCCAATAAATCATCATCATCATCATCATGAGGGGGATGGAACGCTTCGGCTTGCACGCGCGACGGCGTTCCAAGCGCGTTCCTGACGCATTTGCTTTTTTTATCCAGCGGCCGTGGCAGTAGTAACGGCTCTGCACTGTCGGTGGCGCAAGTCCTCGTGCTTGGCCTGTCCTGCTGGTGTGCCCTCGGTTCTGTGAGCCTGCAGGTGCGAGACAGGTAAGTGCTTTCGCTGGACACGATGAACGCCGCGAGCTTTCTTGCGCTCCAGCCAGGAAGCTGGCTTATTACGCTCGCCGTGACATACGAGGAATAGAGAAAGTGGGCATTGGTTTCTCAAGTGACGTCGCAAATACGGTTCTATCGACCAAGCTAATTTTAGGTCACATTTGAGGGCTGCCTTCCATGCCTTGCGTGGTGGTGCTTTCGGGCGATGTGAAGCCGCCGATTCGACGAAATTCTATATTTATGTGGGGGTACGGCGTGGCAGGGGCTACTACTGAGGGGGTTGGGTTGTACGAAGCAAATTAAAATAATATGACACACAGGCACGCGCTGTGTTCCTTGCCTATTTGAGCGCGTGCCATTCGAAACGCCTGCCGTCTAACCGCGGTGCCGTGTTATCGCTAGAAGGGCTATAAATCTCTAAGGTAGCCAACATCCTACTGGTGCAAAGAGACGCGCGCGTTTGTGTGCGAGAGAGATCTACCCTGCACCCTGAATTCCTTCAGATACAGGAGTGTGAATTGTCTGTATAACTTAATAGGGCCAGGATGGCTAATACAGGTTCTAAGAACACCTTATTGAAGGTTGAGTCGCTGTGTAGCTTGCGACTGATGCATTAGGCCAATTTTCGTTATTTTATTCAAAGTGCAGGGGCGCTATAACGTAAAATGATTCAAAACTGTTTTGATTCCAATTTCTTCAATCAGCCTCCACGATTGGTCAAAACATTTTCGGGCCACTCCCATCTTCGCCTGTCAGTCACGCGACGTCACGAAAACCGCGATAGCTGCCCATCTGGTGTAACGTGTACACACTGATTATCCATGATAAACGACACAAATAAAAAAAAAGTTATTCCTGATTCGACACCTTTTCACAATTAGCTCCCTGCTATTGGTCCAATGTTTTCTGGCCATTCCCGCTTCGCCTGTCTGTCACGCGACCTCACAAAACCACGAAAACGCACACGCCAAGGTGACGTGCACGCGAAAAAATGCACTAAAACGCCGAACAAAACCGAAATTTTTGCTTAATAACCACAGGGTACCCGGTTCCGAAAGGAATAGAAGATGGCTGCCCACCGATCGCTGAGGCCTTCGCTACCTGCACCTGCCGGTGAGCATGTATTTATTTGCGCATGACAAACCTTTTTTGCGCGGCAGTACCACGTTATCGAGCCCTTTCTGCATGCATGCGACATCGCTCAGCCAACTCTTCCTTGCTGAGGATCCGTTTTAGCGGCATCCTTGTCCTTCTTTTCCACGCCGCCGCGATTTTCGACCAGCCACCGCAAGCTAAGGCGAAGCAGACCAATCGGAGAAGCCGACACCACCATCGTCACGCGGTTATCAATTTTCACTGTGCTGGCTCCGCTCCATCGAAACCCTCTCCACTAGAACGTGCTCCTCGTCTCTTGTCAGCCAATTAGATAAGAAAGACCGCTGAGTGTAGACAATGTTAATGGTTTTGAAAGCGAACAAAGGTGACCTCCTATAAACGAGGAGTGTGTTTGATTGGGTTGTTCAGACAACGCTGCGGGACACCGCCCGATGCTTGCGTCGGTGGTTACGTAAATTTGACGTCAGGAGTTAGAAATCAAAACAGTTTTGAATCATTTTACATTATAGCGCCCCAGATTCTATATCTTTGTAACAGGACGTCATACTTGCTAGAATAGTTTTCGAAACTACAGGAACTATATTAAAATGTTGCTTTTTTAGCCTCTTCCTGTACTTCGCAGATTTTCTAACCGCTATCCATTGCACAGGTGAATATTGAAGTCACCAAGTCCCGCTTGCACAACTCGTAAAAACAATGCCAGCAGATATATAGTCCTATATGCACATAGCTATAGATATATGACATATAAATTGCATGTCCGATGGTTGGATTCGAAACCGGTTCTCCCAACACAAATGCCCTATGCTCGAACTTTTAGGCCAGTGACGCCTTCGTAAAAAGACGCAATCAAAGACCCTTGAAGGTTTCCATCGTGCAAGCCAGCGCTTTGAGACGCTTGGCGCGTTAGTCGCGTCGCATAGTGACAGTTATCTGGAATGAGCGGCGTGTTGCTGACGATGAAGATGTTACAGGACGCGTTCGTCGCGGAAATTCTCTGCGCGTCTCTCATCGTACAACGGCGGTGTGGTGTGTTTGGTGTAACATACATACTCTTCAGGTGAGAACGCACGCGACACGCGATCGACCAGGTAAAGTAGCAACGGTGCGCGTCCCTCGGCCCGGTGACGGCAACAGATACCCATCGGCGGGACGACGAACCTAAAAGACAGAGAAGGCTTCGTTGCTTTCTTTCTGCCGTTGGTATAGCAACCGCCGCTTCGCGGGAAATCGGAAATGATTGAGTGACGCGTGAAAGTAGGTCACCGCGGTGAGGGAGGAGCGTGGGGAGATAACGGAGCAGATACGGCGACGCGACGCCTCGTGCAGATGCCGTTCTCTGGGTGCTTGTGTTATGCACGGTCTCCTTGCCCGCGCAAGCTCTCGCCAGCGTTCTAAGTGAAGTTGCGTCGTCCCGCCAATAGGTATCCGCTGCCGTCCCCGTGTTGAGGGACGCGCGCTATTGCTACTTTATCTGTTCGATCGCGTCTCGCAAGTGTCCTTAGCTAAAAAGTATATACCTTACACCGTTGTTTATACAACGTTCAGCACATCGTGTTCTGGAATTCAACAACTTATAATGCTGAATAAAGCTTCCGCTTGCTCTGTAAAGTTCACGATGGCAACTGAGGGACGCGTTTGTGACTGAAACCTGCAGCGCGTCACACTACGCCATTTTCCTTTGCTGGCTCGCGGAAGCTTCGCTTTCACCCATTCCCATACTGTGTGGGATGTGCATATTTTTTCGGGATGATTCCATAGTCTGCAGATTTTTCCATTGAATAAAGTCAATCTATTTCCGTGGCACCATCAGACTTCAAGCTTTTGTTTGCTTTACATCATAGGGTTTCTAAATAAAAAACCTAGAGGGAAAAGTGGCGCTAGTGTCTACGGGGGTTCTCCTGAACGTCGCCTCAACCTACATGGGAATGATGGGAAGTACAGGCTTCGGATTGACTTCTGTCTTGAAACTGGTGGCGTTTGCATGCGGCGCAGTAAACGAAGCTGTATTAAACCATTTTCGTGCAAAAATTAACTTTATTTATGTTGTGTTTTATATAATGCATAATACATTGAATAAAGTTTGTATGACTTTGAGATTGAAGCATGGTTTACCACCAGGGTATGCATCGTTCTGCCTGATTTAGCGCCATTGAATAATTATTTATTTACTTTCACAACAGCAATAACAACCGTGCATGTGCTTATATAAAAAATACTCATCAAATATTTGTGGGAATAAAAATTTTGTATTATGAGAAAAGTGTTGCGCCTTTGAGAGAAATGTTACAAGTGTCGTCTGCTACGACGCCTGCTCGCTGCGAACGCGAGGAAAGTGAACTTTTCTCGCAGACGCACTTGCGTCTGCGCAGACGCACTTGCGAACTCTCTCGCTCTTTCGAAAGGCTGCATCGGCTGTCACGATTGATGAACGTCTTCGAGTACTTTTAAACACATCTGCTGCAGTGCTATCTTGGACGCTTGTGGCCTCTTACGAGCATGCTTCACTATATTTTATGTTGACGTACCGCTTCCTCTGAAGTGCGCGCCAGCAACTGTTATGTCGTGGCTTTGCGCTTACCCGTTTTGCGACAGCAGACTACAGCCAGGAAGCAGCAACCTTTCCTACCACAAGTAAGTTTGTGTTCTCAAATGTCCTGAAACAACCATTTCAAAGAACACATAAACGAGTAATGTGCAATGAAGCCCTCAATCAAATTTGATTGTCAAGCCAGTAGAAGAGCAACTATGTAGCAAACAAAATGCTTTATGCAAGCAGTCAGCAGTCGCTTTCTCGTCAGGGCTTCGTCAACACGCCGCGACACAAGCATCGTTCCAGCCGTTAGCTCAGCACGCTATCGCCATAGAATAAAGAACCCTATCGCTACTTCGAGCGACCAAACAAATACAGAGAGCTCGAGAGTTTTGCGCCGCACTGCCCCACTGTGGATTGTAGCAACTGCGCTTGGAACAAAACTAGCGAAACCAAAACTGACAAAAAAATACCTGTAGACTAGTTCGCCAGTCAACAGAATATCAATCCGTAGCCTGTACTTCCCATCATTCCCATGATAGTTGAACGATCGCAGCGCCACATTGCCCTCTAGTTATAGTAATATGAAACTCTATGCTTTACATTATAAACGATACATGTAGAAAAACTATCATGGAGGACTATTTCACCCTTGAGCAAAGAGGTCGCATGTTTGACAACAGACTGCGGTGGCCACATTAGACAGTTTTAGTAGAGCGTTCACGGCCCGCTCCGCTCGGACCAGCGTATCCTAACAATTTGCGCGCAGCTGCTCATCGGAACGCTAGCGGGAACGCTAATTCGCCTGCGCACAGCGCTCACATCGGCAGCGGAACGAAGAACGCTGCCCACGCTACGCTAGGAAGCCGTTTGAGCGGAGGGTGCGTCTACTGCTTACTTTGTCGTTTTACAGCCACGCTGAAAGCGCGTGGCCGGCGTCTCTGGAAGACGCGCGTGTCGAATAAGAGACATCTACGCAGTTCACGCAGCAATCGAGTGCGTGGTATGTTAGCGGAGTGGAACGTAAGCAACGATCTGCTTAAACTGTCTATTACAACTTCAACTAGCGGGGAACAATTTCATGTTGCAAGCGTTTTGTGTACAATAAAAAAGTTGGGCGAAGTTAAACCGCAGTCCCCCCTAAGGTGTCTGCCATAGAACATGGGTTTCCTGAGGACTCCAATCTGTCGATCAATCACAAATTTAACCTATATGTTGCCGTTTTCACATTTCCCTGTTTAGTTGAGGACCGTGGCAAGCAACCAGGCTCGGCATGAAACTATATTGAAATGCCCCTACAACCCTGCTCACATGGTGAAGAGAAGCCGCTACCAAATACACATCGCAAAATGCCTAATGGTGAGTGCCAGCCTGCAGCAACTGGGCAGTAACTGCTTACTGCTTGATTAGAAAACTATGCCAACGTGAAAAATGCCTGATTGTTACTACTAGCCGTAATGATTGTCGTAATTACACCATACATTTTAAGATTTTGCATGGTTTGCGCCCAGTTTGGGCAGTACTGCTTTCCGAAGAATACAAAGTCAGTTGGCGGCTGATTGTTTGGACCCAGTGATTATTAGAACTTGCCAGTAACATTGACACCGCATTCATTGAACTGGTGGGCAACGCCGTTCGTAGTTTCAGGCGGCATTACACTAACTTACGAATATTTTCGCGGGTGACCCAGACCATTTAAATTCAAACCAATGATTACAGAGCCTGTTAACAGCGTCGTCTCGGAACCATGGAGCTACTTTCTCAAAAGATGAGCTCATCTTGAATACTAAAACAAAGGTTATTATTTCTCACGAAAATGTTTATTCCGCTCTAGCATTTCATTAATTTTAAGGGTTGACGTAGCCTTCAACCCCGTTCTCGTACCTGCTTAACTCGGTGCACTTGAAGAATGACCGACACCACATCCACAGTTTTCCTTACAATGCTTACCGCTTTTTACCATATGCAGGAAATAATAGATAAGAGAAACAATGTGAGAATTTAGCTGTTCCGGTTAACTTCACGGCAGAAATAACTTGCCGGAGGTGGAAGTCTAACCCACACCTTCTGCATATGCCTGCTGTATTTTACCAAAAAACCTACCACGGAGGCTATCCTCGTGTCCCCTTTCGTGGGCGTATGCGTATCGGTGCAATATTAAGGGAAAGCTTTAATTCTTGGCGCTTCTATCAAAAGATATGGCAACGGAGAAATTCTTTTTCTCCGCAGCAACTGCACCAAATTTGTTGAGTTGTGGTGCGTTAAAAGCGGTTAAAGTAACATCTAGTTACCGCGGGAAACAAATTTTGTTATTTAGGCTGTAAACTTTACATAAAAATTGTTCGATATCTGAAACATTCTGAAAAACGAGCCTATCAAGTTTACAACCGCGTAAATCAGCATTAAAAACGGCATCACCATTCTTTAAACTGCGCCTAAGAATAGGGCAAGCTCGATTATATAATAGATGATTGATTATGATACGAGAACTAAGTTGATGTTTTATGCATCCTTAGGATTATTTGTATCACTAATTGGTTAGGAGTACTTTTGCAAGACTTCTGCAAACTTTCTAATAAATTTACTAAAGCTGCATATTTATACATAAAAATTGTACACTTCAGATGCTCTAACAGTTGCAGTTCATAGAACAGCGATATCTGTTTTAGTGCAGAGTCACAGATTTTTAAACTTTGTGCTTTTATTGTTTTTTTTTTAATTTTCGGGAATTTCTGTGCGAAAATCCTGGCCCTAAATTAAAATTCATATTCCTATACGGTCACTAGAATTGCATCTTTATCTCAAATGTAACAAACTTCATTCAACTCTGCCCAGTGATTATCTCTTAAAATAATTTCTGCGTTTTACATATTGTTACGAGACTGCGCGCAATGGTACAAAAATGACGTTGACCATTTGGGTGAAGAAGACGACGATTGAAGAGATTGTCTTTCCGTCATCTTGGCAGCGCTACAGCTCGCTGTATATGTTTTGTAAATATATTTTCAGTTATACCGTTTCCCGTGACATTTTGGTCGAAGTGCTGGGGTGCTACTCAAGACTAAACTCCGCAGCGCACGTGTCCTGGCAAGTTCCACCATGTCAACAGGCGGGGATATTGCGTCAACCACAACACCAGCACCCCAGCCAGTGATCTTGATCCAACCCCGCCACCCAGGATCTTTTTGCGGCACCGACAACGTCGACGTTGAGGGCTGGATTTGAAATTACGAGCACGTCGCAACCAACAATCGGTGGGACCCGACAGTCACACTCGCTAATGTCGGTATCTACTTCAGCGGGACAGCACGCGTCTGGTTTGACACTCACAAAATGGAGCTGAGCAGCTGGGATCTATGTATGCAGAAGCTTCGTGATCTATTTGGCAAACCAATTGGCCGCCAGAGCACCGCTTCGAAAGATATCTCCTGTCGCGCCCAATCTCCAACGAACTTTTAGCAGCAGCGGTTGCGGTCTCGAGCACTCGACTCCTACTTTTGCCACAGCATATGCGGAACAATCTACGAGCTGAAGCAAGTAAAGGCCATCACCTCTACCGGTGCAGTGCCCAGCTGACCACTTCGTCAAGACAGTGACCAGTCTACTGCGTCTGCCCTCTACCGGACAAGTTCCACCATAGAAGCAAGCATCGTTGGCGTGTCCCTCACTTTTGGCAGAAGCGGTTGCGGTCGCGAGCAAGTCGCTAATCTTCTCCTACTTTTGCCATTGGTTGGTCCTTCCCCCCCCCCCTTCCGTATCTTTATCTGTGTGTACCGCTGCTGCCAAATTGCGTGATGTTTGCACAATGCCGACCAATGCTGAGTTGGCAAGGGAAATTGACACTTTACGTGCTGAGGTTGCTGCGATGCGTGACCGGCTTAACATATTCAATGAACTTTTCGAGACGGTTAAGAAGCAGAATACCGACCTTGCTGTTGAAACTTCGGCTATGAAAGATGAAAATGGCCACTTGGCACGCAGGGTTTCTGAACTGGAACAGTACTCCCGACTGAATAACGTAGAAATAAAAGGTGTCCCTGCAACCAAAGGTGAAAGCTGTCTTGCGGTTGTTCAGTCTATGGGTGATGCTATAGGATGCAAAATCGCACCTGAGGATGTCGATACTGCGCATCGTGTACCAGCCAAAAAAGGAACAAATATTATTGCACACTTCTGCTCCCGAGAAAAAAAAACTGTTTGTGAAAAAGGCACGCAAGGCTCGCCTGACCACTGCGACCCTTGGGTTTCCACAAAACCATCAGAAGCTTTTATATGTAAACGACCATCTCACGCAAGAAAGGAAGCGGCTGTTCGCACAAGCTCTTGAACTGAATAAAGCAAAAGGCTGTAAACACCTCCGGACCGACCACTGCGTAATCAAGGCCAGAAGGACAGATGACAGCCGTGTCTACCGTATCTCTATTGCGGGTGATCTTGCTGTTTTCACCTAGCTTTCTAGTGTTTGCGGCTGCGTATATTAACATTCGGAAGCCTGTTTTCCTTGTCTGGATCTTAAAAAAATATTTCAGTGATGAAAGTCCCAAGTTAACGCTATTATATTTAAATATTCGTAGTCTACGAAAAGCTATGAAAGCCTCTTTGAACTTATTTCGGTAATTAATCATAACTTCTATTTTATCTGTCTATCTGAGACATGGTTTTCACTGGACGATAGAAATTTATATGCGCTACCAGAGTACAATGCAGTATACTGCTATCGTGCTACGCCACGTGGCGGCGGATCTGCAATATTTACTAAATCGTCATTGCCATGCAAACGCCGCAATGATCTTGCCTTTTCTAATTTGCTCTGCGAGTCTATATGGTTAGAATTGCTTCAGAGTGTTTTTTCAATTGATGGCCGGAACACAGTGTTAGCGTGCATTTATCGCTCACCTTCATCGTCATACTCTGAGTTTTGTCGACAGTTTGAAAAGTTGTTGCACACTGTTACGAACGAAAACAAAAATGTTATTATCTGCGGAGACATCAACATAAACATTATCCACCCTAATATTCCATCATGTTATGATGATCTCGGGTGTTTTCTTAGCTATGGCCTTGCTTCTTTAATAACTTCTCCAACTAGATGTTACATGACAGGATCTAATACGTTAATTGATCGCATATTAACCAACATTAGTACAGATTTTACAACAGGAGTCATCGACCACAGCATAACCGACCACTACCCTATATTCCTGACTTTAGGGTACAGAAAATTCTAAATCGACCTAAAAGAAGGAGAAAGTATACTTTGACTCACAAAAATTTATTTCTATGATACAGTCTAATGACTGGTCCGCCGTATTATGTGAATCATGCAATGAAGAGGCTTATCAGTTGTTTTTGGCTGAAGTTACTCGCTGCATTCACGAATGCACTACTACATTTACCATAACTCGTTTTTTTTAGTTCCCCTCGAAAACCTTGGGTCACGAGGGCTCTGCTTCGATGTATCTTGAAGAAAAATCGGCTCCACGAAAGGGTAGTTTGTGAGCCAATTAACTGTGAACTTAAATCTCGTTTCAAGAAATATTCCAACACACTTCCAGACACACTTAAATGTGCCAAACGAGATTACTTTCAGAACAAGATCTTGGATAATGGCAATAATACGAGGCGAAACTGGCAGGTTATCAACGAATTCTTAAATAATAAATGTCGTGAGCATTTAACTAAAATAAAAACTGACACACAGACATACTGTCATCCATCTGATATCGCGGATGCCTTCAGTTAGTATTTAGGTAGTAGTTGCGATTCTCAAGCAGATACCCCATTACCGACATTGCCTCGTCATCTTCATTCTTTCTACTTGCGACCTCCGAGTGCAAAGGAAGTTCTTGATGTTATATCTTCGCTTAGGTCCACTGGACCTGGCCTAGACTCTGTTCACCTATCTCGTATCAAGTTAGTTTCTAATGAACTTTCTCCTATCATAGCAGATATTGTTAGCAAAATGTTTAAAACAGGCATATTCCCCAATTCTCTGAAAGTTTGTAAAGTAACACCTGTTTACAAAAAAAGACAATCGCGAACTTCTGAATAACTACAGGCCTATTTGTATTCTTTAATTTTTAGTAAAATAACTGAACGACTAGTTCATGCACGTTTATCATCATATCTAGCAAAATTTAATCTACTATCACCTAAACAGTATGGCTTTCGGCAGGGTTGCTCAACCGAGCTTGCGCTTCTAACCTTCACCGATAAAGTCAAGAAGGCAATCGACCAAGACTTGCTGGTTGGAAGTGTATTTATAGATTTAACAGAAGCTTTTGACACCATTTCTCACCAAATTATTATACATAAACTTGAATCTTACGGCCATAACTGGCGCGCCACTTCGGTTTATTTCTAGCTACCTAACAAATCCTACTCACTTTGTTCAGATTGACTACAAACTCTCATCTGCTAAGAACATAAATCAAGGCGTTCCTCAGGGCTCGATTCTAGGCCCGCTACTGTTTGTGCTATTAATTAACGACCTACCTAACGTTTTGACCACTACCGACTGTATATTATATGCAGACGACACGACTATTTTTACTTGCGCTAATAATGTCGACAAGCTACAGCGAAATGTTAGCGTTGATCTGCATAACAGAACTTCCTGGTGTCGTAAGAACAGGTTGTGCAGCAATCCGCTAAAAACGTTTTTTATGGTTTTTCATTTTTTCCCGACACTAATTTCGAAATCTTTATCTGTATGTCTCGACAACAACCTAATACCAATATCTGATTGCACAAAGTTTCTAGGCCTAGTTTTAGACAGGCACCTGAAATTCAATCTTCATGCGCAGTCGCTTGTCCGTAAGATTTCTTTTGCAACACGCGCCATACTCAAAACCCGCTCATATTTTCAGCCGCACATTATCGATTCCCTCTATCTGCACACAATCACAGCCATTTATCTTACTGCATATCAGCGTGGGGTAACACATACTTCGCACACCTCCGCCAACTTCAACGCTTGCAAAATCAGGCGCTTCGACTCATGACTTTCAGCCATTTCCTATCCAAAGCAACGCCACTTTATTGCAGTTTAAACATTTATCCTGTTCATCAGCTCTTTCAGTTTAAGTTGCGAATCGTGATATATAAGTTATTTCGTAATATTGCACATAAAGATGGCTTTGTGGTTGAAACTTTTGTAAATACTAACGTTACTAGGTTCTCTGAACTCGATAACCGCCTTTTAGCTAAAGTGCGCACAAACTATGGTAAAATAACTACCACATTTGCGAGGATCAAACTGTGGAATTCTATTCCACAAAACCATTAAGTAATCACCCACAGAACATATATTCAAGAACCAACTTAAGAAATATTTTATACAACAACTCTCTTCATCCTAACAACATACTTTTGTGATTGTAATACTAATAATTGACGTTGCTATAATACTACATGGTATATTACTCCCATTTTTATTGTATTGTAAACTTGCCCATACAAAAATACTTCCTTACTTTCTTTAGAACTCTTACCAACTTTCTATCAACTTTAGTAACACTCTATGTACTTTTACTTTCTATTAACACATCTTACAAGAAAGTTGGTAGGGTCTGTTCTTACTTCGGTTTGAAGAAAGTTTGTTTAAAGAAAGTTTAAAGGAAATAGCTAGGCTCTGTTTTAACTTTCGTTTGTAGGAAGTTTTTAAAAGAAAGTTGGTAGGCTCTGTTTTGACTTCGGTTGAAAGAAAGTTTCTTTAAAGAAAGTTTTAAACAAGTTGGTAGGCTGTCTTTTAACTTTTGTTTGTACAAAGTTTGTTCAAAGAAAGCTTTAAAAAAGTTAGTAGGCTCTGTTTTTATTTTCGTTTCAAGAAAGCTTGTTTAAAGCACCATTAAAGAAAGTTGATAGGCTCCGTTCTTCTTTTCGCTTGAAGCAAGTTCGTTTGAAGAAAGTTTAAAGAAAGTTTAAGGAAAGTTGGTAGGCTCTGTCTTTACTTTTGTGTAAAGAAAATTATAACAATTGTATTTGTTTCATTCATTTGCTCATTTAACACTGCAATAAAGAAGCATAACATGCGATATCGGTAATACAATAATTTGTACGAATAAACTAAGTGTCATACTGATAATTGCTTCCTGCAGTTTAAGAGAAAGCGAGGAGACAGAATAATTTTTGTTATTACGCGTGCATATATAATTAGCAGTAGCTAAGGTAAAATATCTTAGCCTGCCCCAGTGAAATTGTATATAACGTTTTCCTACTTCAAAAAAAAAGGTAGTTGTACATTGACTGGTACTCGAACCCGGGACTTCTGCGTGGGAGGCAGAGACGCTACCACTACTCCACGTATTATAGTAGCACCAGCAGGAACTATACAATGCCTATACTTTCTGACATGTCGTAAGGCCATTTATTTGTTTTCACGACGCTTACCTTTTTTCGGAATTCGGCTTCTTAAGAAACCTTTCCTTTACGATTTTATGCAAACTATACACAAAACTTTCGCAAATGCAGTACCTGCGGTCACTGTTAAAAGAGCCTTTCCTTTCAAAACTGCGGGTGATTGTTGTGTTGATATATTGGCGGGATTCGTACGGCAGCAAGGATTCCGTAAATGCTTGCTTGGGCACAGAAGTGAATAATTTACGATTGTCAGTTTACTGAGTAGTCAGTTGTGTACCTGGCATGGCCGTATCTGTTTGTTTGCGCTTGCGTGCAAGCAGTACGCCTGTTGCACTTCAGCCGAAGCTTCAGCTGCTGTAGCACGCCAGCCATCGCCACGTTTTGTTACCTTTATTCCTGACGCTAAGAGGAAATATCGTCTCATCAATTCAAGATGAGAGCACATATTCTCGAAAACACCACACTTGATGCCATAATTAACGTGTATATGGGCGGTGACCACGGATATCTGCTCGGTAAGTGTCATATTAGCCCGTAGACCATCCGTCATTTCAAGCAGACGGAGCTGAACGGGCGGCGGGTGGATTGGCTCATGCTTCAGCTACGACTTCCCTGGAGTGACAAATGCGAATCTCGAAGGCTATGCTCCTGAAGCGATGCGCATCAGGGAGGCAGGTTCCTTTTGGTTAACCGCAGTGTGGCGCTGCTGCAGTGTTTTGCTGCCAATTAATCCAATCCAATCCAAGTTGCTGTAGTGTATGGACCACGTTGGCTGTGCGCGAGTGCTCGTTGCAGTGAGGTGGTAGTTGAATTTTATATTAGAAGTGCCTAGGCAAAATGTGCTTCTTATCGTGTGCATTAACCATCGCACAACCTCTGGACTCGTGAAATGCCGTTGTTCGCCGTGGGTTTCGTGCGATACGCCAGTGTCAACAGTGTCTTACTGCGCCCGTCCAAGCTGCCTTTGTTTCCGCCTGCCTGCGCTCTCTCGTGAAAAGCCTGGTACTGGGGCTTCATCTCATTGTATGGAAGAATTTGTTGTAGGTTGTGCATTCGTGGTGCTGTAGTTCATCGGCAGCTCTACAGTGTTTTCGCCCGCAAGAGAGTTGGTGCCACGGTACCCGTGAGACGAAAGAGCGTTTGTTGACTACGTCTTGAAAGGTAAGCAAGTTTGGCGCTTGTGCGCGTTGTTGTAGCTTATGGTTCATGTAATGAGCTTTGTGTAACAAGAGCAGAGCACATTCTGAGCGTAAGTGGTCCATGTTTCTGGTGCACATATAGTAAGCAATTTTACGAAAGCTTCTGTTGATGTTATCGCGTACTTGCATTTTCCTGTGAAGTATGCTACCCCGTCTGATTGCTCTGTTACGTTTGGCCGAGTTGGCTCAAGTAACGCAAAATGTTGCCATAACGTTCTCTGAATGTGCACAAATGTCGGCGTATAACGTTGCCTACATGCTGCTAATGTCCTCTTTTTTGATCGCCACACAACGTTGGGTCGTAACGTTGTGGCAGCGTTGAGCCGCACATTCACGACGTTAACATAACGTTAACAGAACTTCCTGGCAACGTAATGTGGATGTTGCCTTTGTCACTTGAGCTTTCAGGCAACGTACGTATGTGACGTTCAAGCAACACTCAACTGACATTGCAGAATATTTGTAGACATGCATAACAGCAGTGCTGTCAGCATGACACGGCTGACAGCACCGCAAACCCTTAAATTTATATTTGCTTGACAGATAATTTACTCTAGTAGTTTTCATGTTGCATATGCATGAAAATGTGAAACAAGAATTAGTGAAAAACAGCGTTTATTACGTATATATCTTGTGTAGCTTACCAAGATATCTGTGTACCTTACCTTGTGGTAAGGTACACTACACACGTAAAATAATGCTGTTTTCACCAGTTCTTGTTTACATTTTCTTGCATATACGACATGAAAACTACTAGAATGCATTATCTGTCAAACAAATATAAATTTAAGGGTTTGCGGTGCTGTCAGCCGTGTAATGCTGACAGCGCTGCTGTACGGGCAGCTCATCTGTCTTGCACTATATATAGTACCAACGCGCCCTAAGGCAGAATCTTTAAAGTGTTTCACATGGTGGTTTGCCTGACTTGTCTTGCTGTTGTCCATAGCACAGCATATAAATGCTAACTGCAAGTAAAAGTGCACAATGCAAAGCTGCGAAGTGGTTCATAAGAACAATTTTTCATTTTGGCTATAACAGCAAGAGAAGCAGCATGCACGTCCAATGTGCAGAGGTTCTCGTATAAAGGTTCTCGCAGCAGGAAAGTAAATATATTCCACAAATGTTCCTTTCCTTAAACATATCATTTAAGCTTAGACCACAGAAAAAAATCAGTCTTTGCTTCCGACTTACTGCTCTAAAAATCATGTGTCGGTAGCTGCATGTGCTTTCAAGAAATTGTATAATAGCCAACATCAGCTGCTAAGACCAAACGCTAGTATGTAGGAATTGTTTGTGCAGGAGGAATGTGGTGGTTGAATATGCACCCATGAATATGCATTGGTCCACCTTAAATAATAGTGAATGCCATAGACAAACCTGGTTATAATCTCAAACCATGCATTTATTTACTGTCTGCTTACATCATCCTGGCAAACAAATGACACATAACAGTAACTTAAACACTGATAACACACTGATAACACACTTAAATATATTTTCTATTAAACATCAAGGTCTTCTATCGCATATTAAGACTCTACTAACAGCTACAACTACAACACAATATATTTTGCTTTCCCATGTAGGTCAGACTTCGAAATCTTTTGCTTTGTGTCGAGTTCCCTTATTTCAATGGCAGAACACAATTTATACTTCTTAATAACAGCACAAATACTGTCCTCCATCACTTTGTAATGTAAAACACAACACAGTAACACTGCGGTTGGATACTATCTCCTGCCAAGCATCCAGCCGGTCTTTTTGCCTAAGCTTGCAGACATGGCAGCAAGTGTGAAGTAGTCAACACAGCCCAAGGCGTAGAGTAACAGAAAGTCATCCAAGCACTGACTGCCAGCCATCACTTTTGCAGAGGATGGCCAGCAGCACAAGTGATGCACACATGCCTCCCTCGGTAGCTTCACTTGCATCCAGACCTCACTGGTTTCCAAGTCAATAATGCGGTAACCTGCAGAGACATCAATTACATCAAACTATAAAGTGCCATCTGAAACACTGAAGTAAGCCATGTTTACTGTGAAAACAGGCAATAAAAATGCTTACAAACAACTTAAGCTTCGCATAACTGTGAAACAAACAATAGTGACTTTACACAGGAGAATAATGCAAAACATCAAAAAGCAAATTTCAGTAAAACCTAACCATTATAGCTATAAGTTTGGACACAAGAGCAAGGAAAGCACAATAAACAATACCCACAACTTCCTTTATTGTGCTAAGCAGTTAAGACGTTAGTATCAATATATTCCTTTAACATAAAGCTTCCTTGCAATGCCACGGCTGCTTGTTACATCCAGTTCAGTCTTTGAAGAAAACAAAAATTAACAAATGATGTGAATGCTCTACCACGGTACCAAAACCACATTTCATTCGTGATGAAAGAAAGTTCCAATGAGTGAGTGATAAATTTGACTTGTTGGTACTACATATTGGTGAATTGCAGCACAGATATTGACGACAGAAAAGACGAGACAATAGACGTGTGCTGACTTCCAACAAAAAGCTTTATTTTCAGCGACCCATGTTTATAGCCGTCACTCATCACATTGCACACGCGCAATTCACACCCTTAGGTAGGTCAACTCTGTCTGATAAGTGTACAGATGCTGACACACATAGAGCCAAGTCGCGCAATCTTTTCAGCTTCAATAATTTCATGTGTTAGTTGATCACCGCTACTGCTGACAACAGTACACCGAGCAAACAATGGTTCACTGGCACATGAACTGCAACAACATGCAAGCCAACTGTCATGAACGTTTTTCTTGACATTATAGAGTGTTCTCTCAGCTGGTCATTGATACAGCGTCCTGTTTGGCCTATGTACTGTTTACCACAAGAAAGAGGGGTACAGTAATTCATGTTGCTAACATAGGTGACGAACGGATTTTTGTGCTTTTTGTTACACTTGTGTGCTGCCCTGAAACATTTCCTTTGATTACACAACTTTATAAGCTTCTGAGGTGCAAAGAAGACAACTTTAACTTTGGAACAATCTGCAGTTTTCACGATATTGTGAGACAGCTTATGAATGTATGGTATGACAGCCACTTTAAGTCAGTCAGATACTGGAGTGATCACATGGCAACCACTCGGTGCATGCGCTTTTCAGAGTAGAGGTCATGTGGTCACTGCATCTGACAGACATAAAACTGGCCGTCATACCCTACATTCATAAGCTCTCACAATATCAAGAAAATTGCATATCATTCTAAAGTTGTGTAATCAAAGGCAATGTCACAGCACGCCACACATATGCAACAAAACACCAAATTCCGTTTGTCACCTGTGTTAGCAATGTGGTTTATTGTATCCCCCTTGTGGTAAACAGTATATAGGTCAAATGGGACACTGCATCAATCACCGGCTGAGAGAACACTCATACAATGTCAAGAAAAATGTGCGTGACAGTAGGCTTGAATGTCATTGCAGTTCGCGTGACTGTGAACCGTCGTTTGCTCAGTGTACCGTTTCCAGCAGAAGCGGTGATCAACTAACACGTAAAATAATTGAGGCTGAAAAGATTTCGCGACTTGGCTCTGTGTGTATCAGCACACCTTCTGTACACTTGTCAGACAGTTTACTTTCTTCCTAAGGGTGCGAATTGCGCATGTGCAATGCAGTGACTGACAGCTATAAACATGGGCTAGCAAAAATAAAGCTTTTTGTTAAAGAGTTGCCGCATGTCTCTCGTCTAAACTCTTGTGTTGTTGCCTACATCTGCACAGCAATTCAGTGCCTGAACGACCAGCTACAACTACGCTACAGGTGTTGCATATCGGGAGAAGGGTTGAATATTGCTCTACACTGCAAAAGTTGCCGTTGCTATCCGCGGATGACGAATACGGAAGTTCTGGCCTTGAAAAAACCAAATTAGAACGCGAGCTTTTGGAAGCGGTGTTAATCGAAAATTCTGGACCTGATAACTAGGTTAGCGCCACTTCACAGGCACTTTTAAACAAAGAAATGCAACTCATGAGTAGCCACAAATAAGCTGGTTTGTTAATTCTGCTTTTGTTTCTTCTTAGGCTACCTAAACGCGAAAAACTTTGTCACTCGATTCAACCGCTCGGCCAAAACCAAGCATGAGAAGATGATTTTTTTCTCCTGAGGGGTACCACATTTCGAAAGATATGCATCAAATGCATCTGAAAAGTTAATCATTTCGGTGCAATACATGCATTGTTACAAACATTACAAAAACTTGAAAAAATGTGAATGATACTTACTACCCACAGCTTCCAATTTATCGGGGCTCAATGTCGGCTTCTCAACAGCATTGCCGTCCAAGCATCGACAAGGAGCCCCTGTGATACTCCTACACCGAGCGCCAGGGCTCCCCACATCAGTTATGTCAGTTCTTTGCAGAACAGGGAATCCCGGCGATGGCACTGGAACAGGCCCCAGTTATCGTTGCCAATGTATACAACATTTCCTAGGTGTACCTGCAATAAAAGATGGCAGAGACAAATTAAGACAGCTTGCGTGTGGGAATGTGAAAGCACCTTTAGTCAACCAAATGGCTGCAATGTGACGTGCACAGTGTGACACGCACTAGGCACACCTTAAGTCAGCCAGAACCAAAGAGCTGCCGTGGCGTAAGGGAAGCGTGCTCCTTTCACACTCGAGGTTCTATTCCTACCCAGTCTGCACAACTTTCTTATTAAAGCAAGTAATTTGCTTTGTTTACATGAACCTACCTAAATTTCGCATTACTCCAAGCGTTTTGATGTGCTTTTATTGCTTGTGCAATAGGCCATCGGTTTTATGTCAATAAGTGCTGGTAGCAAAAAGAAATATGTCTAACCGTGCGATAAATGTAACCGGAAATGGCAGGTACGTCCAGTGGCATTAGTGTGGGGGCTGCACACAAAATTATATAGCTTACCCTGTTTCAAATTTATTTTAAAGAGCAGTTTCAGTGAGCCCAAGTAGAGTCTTTCAGCTTTTTGCAGTGCAGAAACAGGTACAGTTTGTGCCAGCCAACCAGATGAAGAGCTCTCCTAGTAACTGTCTCTAATCACCCTCTCAGCAATTAGTGGTAGCCAAAGTATAGCTTGTATCTCTACAACTGACACATGTCCCATTTCCTTAATGTGGTATTCGTCACTGATTTTGATGGTCAATTGGTTGCCATAGAGGAACAATCGAAATTTGGCGCGCAGCACCAGTCGTGTCAGTGCATTGGCAAGTGGCACGAACATATTTCTCCCTTGAGTGAATTATGGTGCTTCCCTGGGCACATGTTGAGGCACCAGCCAGTCTGCCCCATGTACATTTGACTGAATATATACATGATCAAAGGAACAGACTATGCTACCCCTGACGAACACAACACAAATTGGGTTGCATCTTTACCTCAGCAAGCCTCAATTCTCATGTGGACTGCTATGCACGCACATTTCCAGCGAAAAATAAAGTAGGCAGGATATGCACGACAGTTCACAAGTGAATTCAGAAAGGCGAGCAGGCAAGGGAGGTTTGCTTGGTTAAAGATGCCACCAAATTTGTCTAGTGTGTATGAGAGGCAGCTCACTGTATTTTTTTCACAACTGGTCAAATGTACACAGAGCAGACTGGCCGGTAACTAAATGTGCCAAATAAGTTCCCATATTTCACTCAAGAGACCAGCTTGCTCATCCAGTTTGGCCGTGCATTGTCGCGATAGGACTTCAGGCTGAATTAAGATCATCTGTTTTCACCTACGGTGAAAAATTGACACGAGAGATCAGTGAGGCATACCACATAAACAAGACATGCGAGCCAGACCCCATGATCAATTCATGAAATAAAAGGCGTCCTTTCTAGATGACAAGTGATTGAAGTTAGTCTGCGCCCATATTTACTTTCCTTTTTACACAAATATCATTTATTGTGATTTTATGCCTTTATATTACAACTTACGCCTTCCCTCTGAACAAAATTGTGCACAACATAAGCACACATCCAGTGTTGCTATTTTTAATCCTTCCATCAAAATAAATGGTCAGTTAGCAGCAGTCATGTTGTATGGTACCCTTTTCCTCCCCATGTAAATTCTATCCTGAAAAGTTACATGAACTGACCGGCAAACTCATACGTACACTACAAATTTCACCTAGCAAACACGGCTGGTTCTTAGAAAATGCACAAATACGGTGATAGGTATCTGTTGGCATACTGTAGCAATAGTAAGTGCCAGTTAGCTTCAACACTAGACAGTTTTAGTATAGCATATGCAACTAATAGCGTACGCCTATACGCTATAGTACAGCGTACGCTAAACAGCACACATTTATTAGTTTTAGTTGGCCTGCGAGATCTTCCGATCTCAGAGGCCATATGCCATCGTCGCACCTATCTCTCGACTTCACTGACAGGTGGCGCTGATATATGTCAGTTTCCCTCGTTAGGCTTCGTGTCGTTCGAAATGAGAAGCGATCTCGAAAACTCCACAAGGTTAACCATATTACACTGTTGTCAAAGCGGCCTGATGGTAAGCGAAAGTTGCTTACACAGTCATTTTCTACGAACGAAGCGAATTCTGCAAAAGCCACGCCAAATTCAATTCGAAGTGGGCAGCGGGGACCACCGCCATGTTTAACGTAAACTACGCAAACCACGCACAGACGGTAATGCTAAATCTGAGAAATAGCATGCATACGCTAGAGGTCGGATAGCGTTCTGCACATGCGCAGTGATGACCCACTATTTTATATCGTACGCAATGACATAGCGTACGCTAAACTAAAACTGTCTACTGCTGCAATACTTCAGCTGTCAGGCATCTACAGTGCTTATGACACCACAGAAGTGTAAGTGCACAACAAAAACAAGTGGCGCATCAACCATAAATTTGACTTGAGAGTAGTGACAACATAGGCCGTTTCGTGTAGCTAAAACACTAGCCAATATGTAGAAAGTATATGCACAAGTATACATACCTATAGATATTTGCCTACCTAACTTAAAACTATAAGAGTTGCAGTGCATATGATGCTTATTCTAGACACTGGTATTTTTGACAAAAATACTCTTAGAATCAGATATAATGCTTTTTCAATTCATCCAGCCAGTAAATGAAGTCGTACACATATCATTATAATTTGGACTTGCAGGTTGAACATATTCTGACCTGAGCAGCGCCAAGCAGAATGAATAGACCGAATGCCCACTGTGCTGACCAAATACACAGGATGAAACAGAAAATATGGAAAGGGACCCCAAAGTATTAGAAATACTTCTTGACAGCTGTAGAATTAGGGCTTGTTGGTTGATTGTCACTATTAAAATTACACTAAAGCCAATAAGACTGTTCTGTATGGTGTAGTTGAAATCAAATTCATTTGACGAGCAACATTGCAATAACCAGCAAACATGGCAAGAGCAAGCAGACATGTGCGAAATAGTGTGCTTTTTTAATAATAGAGCATCAATACAATGAACTACCTACCAGTTAGCTATGTGTTCTATGCTGTATTGACTTGAAAAAAAGAGAAAAATAATGTAACTGGACATAGACTCGCAACTCCTACAATGCCTACTTGCATGAATGGGGATAGCTTGCCAAGAATATTAAAAAATGGGAGAGAAAAAAGCAGGCTTACTAGAAAACACTTCAGAACTGTAGTAACTGCAGCACAGTGAATACTGGCCTTAATGTATCATTTCAAGAAGTTTGAGCTCATCAAATGTGTATTTTCCAGTGGCAGTTATTCTTGAAACAAGACAGAAATAATCGTGAATATGAATGTTAAACAATGGTAAGCACACTGTGTGCTTACACCTATGACATATCTGGCCCATTACACTTTGAATTCTTATATGCGCAGAAGCTGCACAAGAGTGTAGTGTAAACACTAAAAATTCGGAAATAAAATCCTACAGCATAGGAAACAGTTTCAAAACAAGAAAACCAAAATGAAAAGTAATAAATAGTGTGTACTAAGCAAAATTAAAATGTAACTTGCAGCCAAGCGATTGATGCAAGAAAAAATACTTATCAGGACATGTTAGGTCTACTTTTATATAGAACACAATAAGGTGTGCATAACAGCTATGAACACAAATAAACAGCAAGTTGCATAAATATTTGGCCTATTTAGTAAGCTGTGTTGACTAATGTCGATTAACTTATCCACAAATGATACCAAGATGCTACTTTTTGGAACACGTACACTACATACATACCTGACCCGACCATCCAGATTATACGTTGCACTACGGCAGGCATAGCCAAGGGGTCTGGTGGCTCCTCCGTTATGTAGGCACTGTTATGGGTCACAGCCTCGCCACTATAAAATAAGTTCTGTGTTAACTTATAGCAGTGGCACACAGCTTTATAAAGCTGTCAAATTGTCTAGACATGCATGGAGCATCTAAATATAGTCACAAAAACAATGTTTGCATTATTGCAGGGTGGCAACAGAGCAAAAAGTAGAAGTCACTGATGAATGTCTTGATAATGGGGACCCTTTGATCACAGTAAAATTAGACACGCAGCAGCACATAGCAAAGAAATGTTTGTTTACAAAACAATTCATTTTTTTTCATGACTCAGTGTAACTTTCCCCTGTCATGTTTAGTTACGTATAAGGTATGTCAAAACATCTTGTCTTAAAAAGTAAGTTGGACTAGTAGCAAGCTGTGATTGCTTAAATTTTTTTTCTCTAAAGCTGCCGTAAACCGAAAACTTCGTAAGCAGATATTATTTACAATGTTGAGGCAAGGAAACATGGCAAGGAAACAAGTTTCCTTGGACAAGTAGATATGAAACAAGTTTCCTAGGACAAGTAGATATGAAACAAGTTTCCTAGGACAAGTAGATATGAAACAAGTTTCCTTGCCATGTAAGCAAGGAAACGTCATTGCTATAAGAATCGGTAAAGAGGCAAATGAGTCATTATGCAACTTCAGGAGAAAAGCGGGAGCTCACGCGCCGCACGCACATGATGAACACGATTATTTTCGAACGTTATATTTCTCATCGGAAGAAAACGTTTATCAAGATTTTCAATTTCGCATCGAAGCAATAAACTTGCGTAACTAAGCGCTGACAACCAGCGTTCAGCAAGCATCAGCACAGGTATCACTGTTGTCGCGGGACTTCTATTTCATACGCTCGCGCACGCTATGCACACGAGAAGCTCACACAACACGCGCGTAGTTAGCCAGCACGATTACTTACCTTTTGAATGGTACGACGCGGTCGCGAAGCACTCTCCAAGTTGCCGGTGCTGCGTCGACGATGTTACTCCCCGCATACATGCCGCTGCGTAGTGGACGAGCTGAGGCGCGCTAACACACATTCTTTGCGACGTCCACCCAACTTTCCAGAACGAGAACAAAGAGACCGCACTCCACGGCATAAAATCGTTGGGCCACATTTGCCTGGCGCGCCACGCATACGGCGAGTTTGCAGCGTGACACAAGGTATCTTCAGGCACTTCTGTGCACGCTAACTGCGACCTACTTCATAGCAGCAAACACAAAAACACACGATCAAACAAACGCGACGCTCGTAGCACCCCGCACATACGACCGCCATCACAGAACACGGAGGAAAAACAATAGCGCCACCTGCATACTTGTGTTATATTCTAGCCACTGTACTTGTGTGAATGTTGTGGCCTCTGTGATGACAAAAATATTAACCAGTACACTCGCATACTAAAATTTTGTGCCGGGTTACCCACAACTACGTATAGATGTTGCGAGACAAAATAACTGTAGAACAATCTATATTTTACACTATAGTTTGGCGTAGAAAGAAATTCTAAAACGTATTTTACCTTTGAATTGCTTCCGCCATCTGCAGCCAGCATAAGCATGGCCTTCGAGATCAGCTTCGATTATCCTTATCAAGCCGTCGCTGTGGCCTGATTTGAACTGTTTGGGCTGTCTCGAAGCTGTCTCGAAGCCAATCCATGACGTTTAGCGATGCTGCCTACTTTTCCTACGCCGTCACTTAGTTTTAGATAGAGTGTACTAGATAATGGTTGAGTGGGCCGAACGGCGCTCTCCCGCTGAGGCGCCGCGTGTGGAAAAATTTTGCGAGGGCGCTGCGAGCGAACTAGATTGGGGCGGAGACGCGCTCCGCGGCATATTCAACGCACTTTCGCTGCGGGCGCCGAGGCCGATTGCGCATAGTACGCTCTTAAAATAGTGCTTTATTTCAACTGCAAATTTATGTTTACATCATCTTGCCAAACATATATATTTGAGGCATGGATTCTACAACGCGTCGTCTTCAGTTTTGTTGTCGTTGTCAAGCGCGTCGTCTGCTAGCGAGCGCGCGTTCGCTACGCGGACGCTGGCGGCGCCCAGTTTTTCTCGCAGAACGTCTGTGTAGTACATTTGTTTTTATGTTTTAGTTGCTTTGGTGCGCTCATGACTCTTGACGGCGGGTACCAAAGGTAGTTTCAGTCAAGTGAACCATTGTTTTTAACACTGTCTTCTAAAAGCAACTGGCATCTCTGCAACATGAAGCTACGTACGAAAATTTTATTATTGATAGCGTGTCATTTTACGCGCGCTTCTTGTCGGTGGATATTGATCAGGAACAATTATCGAAGAAAACAATATTAAAGTGAAATAAACCAGGTTTATTAGCTGCGTGGCGCGAAGAATGACTGATGTATTTCTACGTAATTAAATCAAAGGGTACATTGAGAATGGTACAAATGGTACAGTGAGAACTCCCGACCGTGCACGTTTGCATACGAAACACACGTATTAGTGAATACTGCACATAAAACTCTCATTCGCAGAAATAATATTCATAGCAGGCAACTAAAACTATATATATATATATATATATATATATATATATATATATATATATATGTGTGTGTGTGTGTGTGTGTGTGTGTGTGTGTGTGTGTGTGTGTGTGTGTGTGTGTGTGTGTGTGTGTGTGTGTGCGTGAAAGTGTTATTGATATATGCTGTACGACGCCGAACAGTCGTTTCCGTACGAATGTAACGCATAACCGCACTATTGCAGTCTCAAAGGTGAGACCGATGCAAGTGCGGACTGTTATTCCGAATGATTGTGCTGCCGGAGAGTTGTGGCTGTTGCGCAGAGTCGCAGTTCCTGAGAAAATTAACGCAGGGGTGTTAATAAGTCCGGCTAATAAGCTGCTAATAAGCCCTGCTAATAAGTGTAATAAGCTGTCATTCAATATAAATGCCCCGTTTTTGGGCAGGCTGTAAATCTGCTAACTGATTCAGGCAAGGAAAACTTTTTTTTTTTTTTTGACAGTCTCACCATCTTTGCAACCCATTAAAACTGGGTGCCCCATGTGGTACCACACTTATCTTCTTGAACGAACGCAGCAGATCTACACATATCTGTACGTGTATGTGAGGTATATATGCCGTTTCTCTAATTGCTTCATTATTGTCGTTATGATAGTGCGTCGAATAACTGAAAGCAGCCGTTTATAATATACAAGCTGCTTATAGAGTTGAGCGGACAGACATTTGGGAGTGGCATTACATTTATGTATGAAATATAGGATAAGCGTAACATGTTTTTCTCGGAAATCAGACTCGAGAATAATTTATTTTGTTTACATGTTCCTAGCAAAAAGACGAAGAACGCAGCCACCTGTCTTTTTTTTTTTTTTAGTTCAAACAAATTTGTGGGTTTTACGTGGCAAAACCACGATATGAGTATGAGGCACCCGGTTTAGATTTCCCCACCTGGGGCTTTTTAACGTGCACCTAAATAGAAGTGCACGAGTGTTTTCCATTTGTTCCCATCGAATTCCGCGACGGATTGAACCCGCGAGCTCCAGTTTAGCAACGCAACGCCGTATATCCACTTAGGGGATTTTAAAAAATCTGCTGTGGCAGTTAGCACAATTCTCGTTGATGAGCTGGGTTATTCGAAGAGGCGGACATTAGTAGCATGAGAATCGAAACACTTATTCAACTTATTAACAAAATTGATTAATGAACTTCTTAGTTAATTACTTTACGACACATATTGCAATTTACGAATTGTAGCCGGTGAGGTTGCAAAACGCATCCACTTGAAATGAATTTCCAGAATGACACCAGAATGACACCGACCGCGATAAATGATCCCGTACCCATTACTCCGCATTCTGTTACGCGAGTAAGGCGGAAACTTGAATAGAATATGTTGCGCTGCAGTTTTTTTTTTTTTTTTTCAATAACGATGCTTCCCGTAAATCTGAGTACTCGCCGCGGGGGCTCAGTTAGCTAAGGCGTTGCGCTGCTGAGGACGAGTTCGCGGAATCGAATCCCGGCCGCGGCGGCCGCATTTCGATGGAGGCGAAATGCAAGAAGCCCGTGTGCTTGCGTTGTAGTGGACGTTAATGAACCCCAGGTGGTCAAAATTAATCCGGAGCCCTGCACTACGGCGTGCCTTATAATCAGAACTGGTTTTGGCACGTAAAAAAACCCCAAAAGAAGAACGAAATCTGAGTACAAGGTGCCGGATGGGGCAGATATGCTTTACTTGTTTGAAGCTGCAAGCAGGAAGGTTACATATGTTTCTCCGTTTGCGTTCCGCAAGACCTTCTGATGGAAAACTATATGCGGAACAATACACACGAGAGATACATGCTGCTTGAAGAACGAGAAAAATATTTGTTCTCCTAAGGGAACCGTACAATAACATAGTAGAATGAAAGCCGACACTGCGGCCGCAATGCACGGCAATCACCGAGCGGCATTAAAAAATAAAATGAAGAGAAAGAAAGGCATTTGTTCTTAAGACATATATACATGTCATATTCGAATATGAACACCATTTGAGAGGTCTGAACGCAAATACCAGCGCGCGAAGTAGTGCGATTGACCCTGCCGAGCAGTATCGCCAGCAGTTTCCAACGGCGCGACCTTGATGCGGCCCAATCCAGTTCGATCGCAGCGCCGCCACAGTATTTTTCCACGTCGGGCGCCTCACTGCAAAGCATGCGCCGCCCCAGCCGCTCGTCCCACTCGACCATATTCTAGTACACTCTAGTTTTAGATAACTTTCTGATGTCGTGAACATGAATTGTTGCCCCAGGAATTGTTGACACGATATCGGAGGTACAGATGTGCAGTGTTCGATGTTTTCGTGTGCGTTTCAAGTGGCAAGGATCAAATCCACGAGGGTTGATAGCTCGTGTGGCGCAGGTTACACCCGTATCGTCCGCATTTCCTTTCGTGTCGGTGTGTTGAATGTGCGCGGGTTTTACTCCTGTCGTCCGTACCTTCTGTGTTTATCGTGCGGCTCGCGAAGATTCCTCCTAAAAAAAAACATGTCTGCTGCGTGCATGTGTCCTGTGTGGTGTGTGAAACAAATGTGCGCTGGTGTACGGTGTGTTTGCAGCCCTATTGGTGGCTTATAGTCCTTTGCTCTAGTGCCGTTTCTATGATGTAAACTATACTTGAACTGAAAAAAATGCACTGTTTTTTATATGGACAAGTAGATATGATCTGTGTGTATCCACTGTGCAGTGTGCATGTGTTCGTCATTTTTATGCAGCTCGTATCATGGGGCTTGTGCCTATTCATGATGGCCCTTGCTTAATGTTTCCACTTTTAGGGGCATGTGGCGTGCAAGCAGTCACAAAGTCTTGTGCATTTGGTGTGGAAGAAGGGAATACTTTTATGCGTAACTTTGTCTACTATAGGTGAACCGTTGCAACAATTAGCATTTTTTCCATGTGAATGCTTCTGCCATTTGATATAATTTGTAGCAGATCTTATCTGTGGAGAAGCATAATAAACATAATTTAACATGGTGTTCCTTAGAAGATATTAATTACTGCATAACCACTATACATCTCCATACCTCACTGTATGATAAAGATGAATGTTCAGTTGAAAATTACAATATCTTATAGTTGCATGAACGTATACATGCGAAATGCTACAGCAGCCTGGCATCACATTAATGTCAATATTGGTGACATCCGGCAACGTTCTGGGAACGTGCTGTTTTGTAACGTTGCTACATTGATACCATTTACACGTTAAATTGATGTTTACACGCAACGTTGACACAACGTGGGTGTCAGGACGTTGCTGTGACATTTATTTATGACATCACTTGAACGTACAGCTGGCAACGTACATTCAACGTTGAGGTTGGCTGTTTAACGTTGCCTGACATTTGTTACAATCAGGCAACGTTTACGCTACGTTCTGTGTTACTTGGGGGGTTCCAAGCCGGGAGAAGAAGACGCCGGGAGAAGGAAGAGCGTACTATCGTGAGCAATATGAGCTCGAACACGCGAGCGCGTGGAAAATAGCCTCGAACCCTACATCGGCCGATTTGAAGCGGCCGCTTTTGGAAACAAATCGGAAAGGGCGCCGCGCTTCCGCTGGCTGTTCACACTCCCGCCTCGATATTATTGCTGCAAAACGGTAGCTTGTAGCATGTCACTGGCCTCTAGCGGTGATATCAATTCACATCAACGCGCACAGCTACATCAAATGACCCATCAAGCTCTGCAGCTGCTGAGATATCGGCTGTGACGTAGACTTCCATAATGCACAGGTCATGCTTGTATTAAATCTAGGCGGTGTTGGCTGAGCGTTCGGATACGCCACTTTTATCATTTTTTTTGTACGCTAGCGAAGCGGGAGAGCCAACAGTTAGCGGAAGAGCGCCCCTCCTTTCACCTCCGGTTTCGGCAGCGCCATCCACGCATGACGCTATCTAGGTTTTGCGGCTATTTTCCACGCGCTCCCGTGTTCGAGCTCATATTGCTCACGATAGTACTTTTAATGCGGCATGCTTGCCGAAAGGTGTACAAAAAGAAGCGCCAGCGGCGTGATCCGCAGTCCTTTATAAAGGAACGCCGTGATCAAAGGGCGAGTGAAAACATATCAGCGCACATGCGCGAAACAGATTATCGTCCGGAACAGATGAGCCAGACTTGGGCGCCGGCTGATAAGCGGTGCGCAAACGCAACAGCTCTGACTGAATGGGAACACAATTATGGAAACACTGCAAGTTACTGTTGGGTATTTTCCCGGCAGAAAATTATTCCATATTTAAGCATTTCCGCGAGTACACTGCAGGTGTGTATACGTCGATGTGTCATGGGCTTCACGCGTTGGCACAGGATAGCTATATTTGACGCTTGCGCACATATTAGCTTGTATGAAGACTTTTTTGTTTACAGTTCACTTTCAAAGCCCGCATCGCGAGAACCTGTCTGTATTCTATATTGAACTATAGAACCTGTCGTGTTCTATATTGCAAGGCAGATATACGCAGATATTGCAATGACGAGGTTTCTTTTTAATCGAGACATCCCAATCAGACGCTGACTTTTACTATATATACATATTCATCTAAAGAACAGTATACCAGCTCTTCCAGTCATAGGTAATGACTGTGCCTTGTAGTAATAAAGTAAGGGCTGCGATTTCGTGGCGCTACTTTGCGCTCTATCCTACGTCACTCTTACCACCCACCGTGAACGGCCGGCTATTCCAGTTCATAACACGGGCGGCGCGTCGGTCAAACCACTGACGAAGAGCAAGAAGGAATATCATCGCTAAACAAACACGGCCTAGGGTTCAAAAGACTTTTCATGTGCTCAATATTTTTTTTCATAATCCAATGCTCTTTTGCTTTATACATATTTGAGTTTCGGTGATTTTTCTGTTCGTCTTATGTTTGCTGCATTTCCGCATGGAATCTCACTTGTTACAACATAACTGTGTAACCTCCTGAGATATAATGGAAGGATTCGTACGAGACGCGCATTAATGTAGCTGCTAGTGTGAGGCTCTTTGCAATTCAGTATTACACTGATTTGACAGGTTTCCAGATTCACATTGCAATAAATTATTCATTGCAGTTGAAGGCTGTGCGGATTCTGGAGGCATCCCACAGGAACCTGCAGCACTGCTGCAAGCTGGAGAGCACCACTATAAAGCACCTGATCTGCGTGCTTTTACAAAGGTGCGTACAAAACTGTCATTGCATTGTGTGTTGTAGGATATGTTTCTGTAATATGCAATCATTTTACTGTGTGCCATTTTCATAATTTCTAGTGGCTAATCACTTGCATATCACTTTTGGTCATCTGGGGGGCGCTCAGTTTAATGAACTTATCTTTAACTAGCCTCCTCTGAGATAAATATAACCCTGACTTGAGTAACTGCATGATAAACTCTGTACAGACTGTATATTAATCTAGTCAGTTTGCCTTTTTAAGATAATCGTTGAGAAGCATGAGGTCTCGAGATGTGTATCTTTTTGTCATTTTTATTATGGAGTATTGTGAAGCTCACTTCTCACACTATTGCCTGTGCACCTATATTGTTCCCTCTAATCGTTCACACTTATGTATTGCGTACCGTACTTCATCTCCTAAAATTAGCATACAAACAGCAAGATTTTCGTCTTTATTGGGTAGCTGCTGAATCCCTAGCCACAGTATGAGAAGGTAATTCCTCAAGCATATAACTAACCAATAACCTTTTAATGTGACAAGTTCAATATGCACCCGAAGTGCAGGTTGGCTTCAAGCAGGAAGCTGGTCTCCTTTGTATTTTACAGAAATTTGAGGTGGTAACGCAAACTGCTAAATCACAACAATCCGCACAGCGCAGTAGTTGCAAGCCACCACGACAGTGCAGCTGAATGCTGAGTGTTCGCCGTTACATTGGGACTTTTTTTTTCTGCGGGCAGTAGCAAGCCAGGACAGTGCAGCTGAACACTGAGCGTTCACCTTTACATTGGCATTTTTTTCAGCATGTCTCTGCCCTTCTCCAGTTGACATTGGATAAAGCTTGTTCTTTGCTGTCACTTATCTGAAATGCAAACAATCTTTTTTACCTTTTCTTTCATATTGCTTGTCAGCTGCCTAATACACAAGCTTCCAGTGACATGGTAACAGTGCTGACTACTGCCCAGAACATGTGTGCATCTGTGGTTTGTGGTACCACATGCTCACTACCTCGGATTTACTGAGATGTCACAAGGAACCTTGCTTCATGCTCAAGCTGCCCTGCACTTGGTGGAAATATTGAATAGTCACTTTTTAATATAATAATTTGTTGTGGTTTTAGCAAATTGAGTTTTGAAACTGTGAATAATGCACACTAGAGGGTCTATAAAAATGTTTTCTACCACCTAAAGACATGGTTTAGGCAAAAAGTGCTTTATGCATGTCATCACATTTATTGAGTTCGGCATATCTCGCTGAAGCCATTCTAAAAACTTTGAGTATCTTTACTGCAACTGATTTACAGCTACTTTATACAAGTGTACGATTCCTACATGTAACACATGCATATTATGTGCAGTTTTGCTTCAGCAATGCTTCAGTCACTTTTTGGGTGGCGTTCCAATACCCACAAGGACGTCGCCCAAAAAGAAGCTTTGCACCCCAGAGGTGTGAATGCCATTCTAAGTATGTGTGGCAAGGCAGTCAGTTGAAATCTTCGTTTTGATTGTGGGTCATTCGAAGTCAAATTCTTGTGGATGACTGCATCATGCTATCTTGACCAGATACAATTCATAAGGCTAACTATTATTGAATTTTTCCTCCTTTAGGCTTGCAGCAAGAGGGATATCAAGAACAGGGGAGATATCCAGACCACATTATAGTCACTGCTTGCTTGTGGCTTCTTAGGGCATGTATGAAAGGGTTGGAAAATAAACATCAGTGTTTGAAAAGATTGGTGTGTTTCACTAACAGGTACATACTTTTATATGTTCAAGGTTGCATCAGAGCACTACCAGACAATTTTTAAAAAATGCTGGAAAAAGTCGATAAATGCCACCAGGATGTTTCTAGGACGAGCAACAGAAAGTTGAAAGAACGTTACAAGGATGTTTCTAGGGTGAACAGCAAAAAGTAGGAAAAAAGTTACTAGGATGTTTCTAGGTCAAGCAACAGAAAGTTGGGAAAAAGTTACAAGGATGTTTCTAGGGCGAACAGCAAAAAGTAGGAAAAAAGTTACTAGGAAGTTTCTAGGTCAAGCAACAGAAAGTTGGAAAAAAGTTACAAGTATGTTTCTAGGGCAAACGGCAAAAAGTAGAAAAAAAGTTGCTAGGATGTTTCTAAGAAGTAAAAAGACGCCCTGCTTTTAATGTTTGAAGGATGTTCACTCATCGTTTTAAGAAAGTTTGTAAATGAAATTTTAATTGAATATCGGTGGCCAATAGTCGACAGGATGTTGGTATGAAGTACTTAGGAAGTTTAAAAACGGTTTGAGAACTTTCAATAGACCTTTCGTAGGTTTTAGTATCATTTGTCTAAAAAAATTTAATTGAACGTTACTAGAATTTTTTGTAAGGGTGAATTGCTTGTTTATTACAGAAGTTTTTTTTGCCATTTTTTGTTTTACTAAACAGCCTTATATTCTTGTTTTTCGCACTATTCCTCATTTTTTAAATTGTTTGTAAAATCACCATAACCGATGATTGATCTATATCGTTTTTTTTTCATTTTGTTCATGTATGGGAGTCCCCCTGACAGTTTCTAACTTTGGGACTCCCTGTGTATGTACTAATTATGTATGCACCTCTTTGTAAAACTGACATCGTTGATGAATAAATTTGAACTTAAGTCATACGTGTCGTGCATCCTTGAGGTTATCGCCCTTTGTCGCCGAGTTGATGCCACTATGACCGAGGCGGACAAAGTAAGTCACGTCCTGAAAGGCATTGCTGATGATGCTTTCAACTTGCTGGTCTTTAAGGAGTGCTCGACCGTTGAAGACATTATCAAGGAATGCCGGCGTTTTGAAGTACTCAAGAGAGACCGCATCGCCCAACAATTCAGGCGGCATCCAAACACGGCCGCTACATCGTCCTGCGCAGACGTTCAGCCGCCCAATCAGCAACCGAGCACCAATAGCGTCGTCCGCATCATGCGTCGTGAAATTGAGGTGTCGTCGCGACCTTCCTATTTCGCACGCCCTTGCGACGATTCCCGACCGACAGGGAAGAGCTGGCTAACGCAGGACTCCAGCCTGTTGCATCCCTGCCTCACCCTCGGGTCAGTTCTGTTCTTCTTCTTGGGTTAGATTGCACTCGGGGGCGTACATTATTTGCACGAGAAATCAAAACGACCATTTGAATAAGTGTGTAACTCCAACACCATGACTGGGACACTGCGCTAACTTTTGTCACATTTGCCTATAACTCCTCACGCCATAACACCGCCGGCTACTCTCCCTTCTATCTTCTATACGGACGAGAACCAACGCTCCCTTTTGACACACTTATTTCGACCCCGGCCGCATTGTCTACGGAATACGCACGTGACGCCATTGCTATAGCAGAAAAGGGACGTCGCATTGCCCGTCTTCGCCTCTCTGCGTCGCAGTCACAGAAGAAGTTGTAGTACGACGCCGGGTGATCTTGTCCTTGTCTGGTCCCCGTCTCGGCGCGTTGGCCTTTCTGAAAAACTACTTTGGAGATACTCTGGCCCCTATCGCGTCCTGCGACAAATGACTGATGTCACTTACGAAATAGCCCCGCTCGATCCTACCACGTCTTCTCCTTCCTCACACGTCGTGCACGTGGCTCGGCTCAAGCCATACCTCGTGCCAACCACCCTGTCTTAGGCGCCGGGTTGGCGCTTTTCCGGCCGGAGGTTAATGTTACGAGACTGCGCGCAATGGCACAAAGATGACGTTAATCATTGATCATTGACGTTGATCAGAAGACGACGATTGAAGAGATTGTCTTTACGCCATATTGGCAGTGTACGGCTCGCTGTATATATTTTGTAAATATATTATCAATTATACCGTTTCCCGTGACAATATATTCGTATGAGAAAATCAAAGCTGGCCCCGAGCTAAAGCTTGCTCTTGTCCCTGGAGCAGCCGTGGCTGTGTAATGGTAGAGCATCCGCCTACTAAGAGGAAGGTACTGATTGCGGCTCGAATCTCAATGCCACCGTAAACCCACGGGCTTTTTTAATAAGTAGAGATATCCGCCGGCATCGTGTTCGGCTACTTGAGGGGCTCGCATCTGGGAAGGGATACCTACAGAGGTTTATAAGCGTTGTCTCGGGGCGTCCCTTGTATAACCGCAGACGGCATTCTGGTAGACCATCCGCCGCGACTTTGGCAGACAAGTGCAGCAACCGGTACCTACGGGTAGAGTAGGTACAAGCGCGCTCACTGCCCGATGCTCAGTCCATATCGGACCTCACCATTTGGAAAGCGGTGTTTCTCCCCGACACGAGGGATTACCCACCTAATAGGTGCATTGGGACGCCACATGGAAATTTGCCACCATGGCAGCAGCCTAGACCACATTTTCAGGGTTTCTCGCGTCTACAGGATTCGACGGGACATGCATGGCGCAGGTTTCATTTCCAGTACAATAAAACCCTTGACCAAAGCTCCAATAACCGCCATGGCAGCAGATGTGGGACATTTATTTAGCCATTGATGTCTCGTATTCGGAGTTTAGGTGCCGGAAACTGCCCAATGAACCCTCAGATGCTACGTCATGGCATGGATGCTGCCAATTTCTAGGCCATCGCTATGTAACAAGGTAAAGCACCGCATACGTAATTCGGAGGATGTAGGTTTGCCTCCTACGTTGGAGAACTTATCTTTTTGTCCACTTTCCTTTCGGTTTACTGACTATTTACAAACTTCCTTTCCTAAATTTTAGTAAAAGCACATCACGACATCCCACACAAAGCAAAGCAGACATTTTCTCACACCGTAAACATCCTTTTGGAATAATGTTGAAAACGGCTGTTTCGCATTCGAAAAGTATTATGTATTCGATTCGACCCCAAAAATTATAACTCGCGCGTGCATCATCGAGACTCCTTTAGTATTTATGGAAGTATTATTCATGCTAGCAACGTGAGACGCCTCCTAACTGTTAGGATGTTGTTTTTGGTACGCAGTAGCAGTTGCTTCGCGTACTGCATGTGTTGTGCCAACACGTATTCGCCACGTATGGTTCACGAAGGGAAAAACCTCAAATACGGTTAGGAGTGTGTAACACTGACGTTTAAGCGTTAAATGGGGTGCGTATTAGGCGTTTTCGGTCCCGATCTCGCCGCCCGTGATGCGCGGAGAGCGACACCATCTGGCTGTGTTACAGGGAACCAAGCTTTGCATTACGTCACCGAACACTCCTCGTTGACTGATGCAAGCATCGCGTCACCTTCCAACAATGAAAGCATCTCTCTTGCATTTGGACACCGCCAGAGACGCGAAACTGAGCAACGAGCTAAGAAGAGCTAGCTCTGTAAAATGGTCATGCACGATACCACATTTTAAACCCCTAAGTGTATTGCTAAAGCCTGCTACCACTGTGACTACATAGCTGTTCAAGCGCAACTGTAAATTTATATTAGTTAAGGCTTATTAAAGGTGATCGCGCGACCATTTGTGACTGGCGACCAAAAAGTGACTGAAGGCGACAGATGCTCACACCTTCAAGAGCGGCCGGCTAGGCGTCATCTGTTCACAATGGCATCGCCCCGTAAAATAAGTATCAGCGTACACCGAAGTCCTGTTCCTGCGCATCTGATTGGTTCAGCAGTTTTACGACTGTGGTCACGTGACTGAAAAATTGAGCAGCGGGCGACTGGTCGAAAATGGCCTGTTTTTCAGAAAAGCGAACATTTGCGACAATTTGTGACTCGTCGCTTTGCGACCAACTTGGTCGCGCGACTGCTGTCAGTCTTCGGTATGAATGAGTCTTCAAGCTGAACAATTCTTTATTTCATTTGGCGGCAAGTTTGTTGCAATTACCCTTGACAAAAAAGCTCAATCTGGTTAGCACTCGCATGGTGACCAATGTTGGCCACACAGTTTATCGGTAGATATCTTGCATACTAATATATTTTCATGCATCCTCTTTCTTCGCGTTGAGAGAAACGTTTACTCCTTGTTATGTGTGTCGTTCTCAACCTGCCGTAGGAGATGTTGCTTTCGTCGGTTAAGATGCTGTCTCAGGGCCTTGGAAGTAAATGCAAGCTCTTGACTATCTTGAACAAGGAACGCTACTTGCAATTTGTTTTAAGTGCGAAGCACTTTAGGGGTCCGGGCTGTCGGCGTCGGCGTCCGTCGCGTCATCACGCTCAAGAACAAGTGCTCAAAATAGGGTCAAAACAAGCGCAGAATTGATCAAAACCGATTTAAAGTAAACCAAAATGATTCAGAATAATTTAAAAGACAGGAATAATCAAGCATTAAGCGCATAATTTAAGTGAAATTCGTTAAAATCGCTTGTATAACTATCATCAGCAAATGCTTTGGATCCATGTGCGTGGCGGTTTGCCACCAGTTGTGCTTTAGCACAGGTGTCAAAACGGATGATGGATTGCTAAACACGAGATAAACACCGGATAAAACAAAAAAAATTGTTGAGTAAGTCTCTTCTGGGCCTGCATTGCTGCAGCGATTTTTATCTGTTCCACAGGCTTTCCCGCAGCGGTGCATGAGCCAGTGCCCATTCTCAGCTGACCATATTGTGCCGGGCAGTGATTTAATACAGCACATGTAAGCGTGCCCGCTCAACAATACAATCAAGCGTTTCATCTAAGGTAAGACACAGTTCTTGGAGTATTCTACTCGTTTCCCGATATCAGATTTTCAGTTTTTTTAATGGACTTACCCAGCGTAGATTCTGACCGTCTCTAGGCAGATGGCACTCTTTGGCCAAACTACTTCACCAGTGGACTCGCCATGAAAGGCCAACTTAATTCAGTGTGCAGCGGTATGCCTTGCCTCTCTCTTTTTGTCGCTTTAGCTTGACCATTACAGCCATCCCATGTTTAGTCTTCAGTGACTCGTGGCGCCTGCAGATTTCTGTGATGTGATTTTGTAGCAGCAAAAGCACTTATCTGTCCCTTCTATAGTTGTTCTTCCATCTCTGACGGTTTAAGTTCCTTCTTGTCATATTGGACGTTTACCCAATTTATTGACAATGTCACGCTTCTGTCCTGTTATTGTGATGTCTTTTTTTTCTTTCACAGAATGATTTTCGCGCTTAGAATATCAGTGCAGTTTTTTGCTAAACTTGTTTCACTGGCCGTGGTCCTAAATAGGGCATCACTTCGCGCCCTAGTCTGAGTGCATGGACAGCAGCGCTGCCGTTGAGGGTGGTAACAGCCTTTGAACAGCCCCGCACCGCTCGGTTTTCACTGTGACACACAACGCTGGTAGTACACGGTCACGGCGGTTGCATTACGACTTAATTGTTATGCGGGTTAACTGGCCTCAATCACATGAAAACCTCAAAGAGTGACTTTGGGGCACGTGGTATTTCAAGCGCAAGAAAATGGCTGTCTGCTGCGTCCCCTCTGTGCGTCGGGTCGAGCTGAAAAGGTCTCGGAGAGTTTTGCTTGCTGCGAGATCTGGGCCGGAGAAGACGTTGGAGGCTCAGGAGAAGCAAGTTCACCAGAAAGAAACTCGCAGTTTCGCCCTGAAGGCGAAGCATCAATTGCGATTGCAAATTAGTAGAGAGCTATACGGAGTAAGGATAGTTGTTTTGTCTGCTGTATAAACTTGGTCACATTCGCTTACTAACTGAAATAAAAAGCATGATGTCAGCGCGCACAAGAGCATGAATAGATCCCCCTCGACGACCGCAGACAGCCGCTCTCAAAACGATGGTGTCAGCAAGCTCAGCAGCAGCAGCGAGCGAAGGTTGGTACGGTCTATCACTTCAACGGAAAGTGAGCGGCGAAAGCACAGCGCTTACGAAGCTATGAGCAGTCTGCTAATCGCTTTCAAGATACGCTGCCGGCAAGCGCCCACTGCCGCGCAAAGTACAAGTACGCAGTTGTGGGCCGAGTATAAGCCGCACCCAACCTCCCGCGCTGCCTTCCTGCTTTACTCCTTTCGCGACTGAGTCGCCAATTCCCCTTGCGCCGTTGATGCCGTAGCACAACGTCGCCCCCCTCCCTCCCATCCCCCCATGGCCTTTCGCGCGACGGTCCCCTTTGCTTTCCGCCGTGCGTTCGCGCTCCGTGAAACCGCACGTCCTTCGCGCGCTTTCACTCACACATACATCATATGGCGCGTGGAGACGATATTATCGCCCTTGGAATTTATACGGTACCTCACAGCGACGGCAGAAACCCGACGGCAGAAATCTGCTTGGAGTATTGATATAATTGCTATCGCAATAAAAGTGGCGGACATGTCTAAGGTCTGCGCGCAATGATGAAAAATCACGCTTTTGTTCTTGCTTTTCCGTGACGCATGTTAACCTTACAAAATTTTCTAGTAACATTGAATAAAAATTTTTTATACAAATGTTACTAGAACCTACCAAGGGTATATTGAAAGTTTTCAAACTGTTTTTAAGCTTCCTAAATAATTCATACCAACATCCTGTCGACTATTGGCCACTGATATTGCATAGAAATTTTATTTACAAACTTTCTTTAAACTATGAATGCACGTCATTCAAACATTAAAAACAGGGTTTAGTTACCATCTTAGAAACATCCTTCTAGCTTTTTTTCCAACTTTGTGTAGCTTGACCTACAAGCATCTTAGTAACTTTTTCCCTACTTTTTGCTATTCGCCCTGGAAATATCCTTGTAAGTTTTTTCCAACTTTCTCTTGGTCGCCCTAGAAACATCCTGGTGACATACCCACTTTCTCCAGCATTAAAAAAATTCTTGTAGTGTTCTGATGTAACCTAAACATGAGTGGGATATAAAGGTATGTACCTGTTAGCGAAACACACCAGTCTTTTCAAACACTGATATTTATTTTCCAAGCCTTTCACACATGCCCTCAGAAGCCACAAGCAAACAGTGACTATAATGTGGTCTTGATATATCCCGTGTTCTTGATATCCCCTTTGCTGCAAGCCGGAGGGAGCAAAAATGCAATAATAGTTAGAATAGCCTTATGAATTGTGTATCTGGACGAGATATCATGTAGCAGTCATCCACAAAAATTTGACTTCAAATGACCCACAATCAAAACGAAGATTTCAACTGACTGCCTTGCCACACGTACTAGAATAGCAATCGCACCTCTGGGGTGCAAAGCTTCTTCTTGGGCGACGTCCTTGTGGTTATTGGAACGCCACCCCAAAAGTGACTGGAGCATTGCTGAAGCAGTACTGCTCCACAGAATATGCACGTGTTACACTTAGGAATCATACACTTGTGTGAAGTAGCCGTAAATCAGTTTAAACCATGTATTTAGGTGGTGGAAAACATTTTGATAGACCCTCTAACTAGTGCGCATTATTCTGTTTGAAAACTCAATTTCATAAAAGCACAACAAATTATTATATTAAAAAGTGACTATTTCAACATTTCCACCAAGTGCAGGGCAGCTTGAGCATGAAGCAAACTTCCTTGTGACATCTCAGTAAATCCGAGGTAGTGAGCACGTGCTACCACAAACCACAGACGCACATATCAGTTCTGGGCAGTAGTCACCACTGTTACCATGTCACTGGAAACTTGAGTATTAGGCAGCTGAGAAGTAATAAGAAAGAGAAGGTAAAAAGGCTTGTTTGCATTTCAGATAAGTGAGAGCAAAGAACAAGCTTTATCCAACATCAACTGGATAAGGGCAGAGACACGCAGAAAAAAAAGCAAATGTAAAGGTGAACGTTCAGCGTTCAGCTGCACTGCCGTGGCTTGCAACTACTGCACGCAGAAAAAAAAGTGCCAATGTAATGGTGAATGCTCAGCCTTTAGCTGCACTGCCGGGTGGCTTGCAAATCTTGCACTGGGCGGAATGTTATGATTTAATAGTAGACCAGCTTCCAACCTTAAGCCAACCTGCCCTTGGGGTGCATATTGAACTTGTCACATTAAAAGGCTAATGGTCTGCTATATGCTTGAGAAATTACCTTCTCATACTGTGACTAGGGATTCAGCAGCTACATAATAAAGAATAAGATTTTGCTGTTTGTATGCTAATTTTAAGAGATGAAATAGGGTATGCAATACATAAGCGTGGCCGATTAGAGGGAACAATATAGATATACAGGCAATACTGTGAGAAGTCAGCTTCACAAGACTGAGTAATAAAAATGACAAAAAGATACACATCTCGAGACCTTATGCCTCTCAACGATTATCTTAAAAAGGTAATCTCACTATATTAATATACAGCCTCTACAGAGTAAAGCACGCATAGTTACTCAAATCAGAGCTATATTTAACTCAGAGGAGGCTAGTTTTGGTAAGTTCATTGAACTGAGGGCACTCCACATGACCAAAAGTGATATGCAAGTGATCTGCCACTAGGAATCATGAAAACGGCACACACAATAAAATTATTGCGGATTACACAAACATATCCTACAACACACAAGGTAGTGACAGTTTTGTACGCAGCTTTGTGAAAGCATGCAGATCAGGTGCTTTATCGTGGCGCACTCCAGCTTGCAGCAGTGCTGCAGGTTCCCGCGGGATGACTCCAGAATCCGCACAGCCTTCAGCTACAAGAAATGAATAATTTATTGCAATGTGAATCGGGAAACCTGTCATATCTGTGTAATGCGGAATTGTAAAAAGAGCCCCACACAAGCAGCTACATTAACCTGCATCTCGTTGTACAAATATCTCATCCTTATATCTCAGGAGGTTACACGACTATTTTGTAACAAGTGAGATTCCAAGAGGGAATGCAGCAAACATAAGAGTACCAAGAAAATCATCACCGAAACTCAAATATGTAGTAAAACAAAAGAGCATTGGATTATGAAAGAATTATTAAGCACATGAAAAGTCTTTTGAACCTTAGGCCGTGTTTGTATAGCGATGGTATTCCTTCTCGCTCTTCGTGAGTGGTTTGAGCGACGCTCCGCCCGTGTTATGAACTGGAATAGCCGGCCGTTCACGGTGGGTGGTAAGAATGACGTAGGATCGAGCGGAAAGTATCGCTACGAAATCGCAGCCCTTACTTTATTACTGCAACGCACAGTCATTACCTATGACTGGAACAGCTGACATACTCTTCTTTAGATGAATATGTATATAAGTACAGTAAGCGCCACCGTCTGATTGAGATGTCTCGATTAAAAAGAAACCTCGTATAAATGCGCGAATACCTTAGCTTAGCGTCACTTACGGTCCCCTCCGGTTACTTTTCCCTCTCTCGGGCAACGCAGAGAAATTCGTCAGTTTTGCGTATTCAAGAGCGCGTTTCCCAGAAGCGTGAGCGACACGCAGTCAGCTTAGCTCCAAAATGACGAAGAAGACAAGTACGCGCCAAGTAAACACCATCGTTTATAGAGCTTTTAAAAATCACGCGTGGCATGTAGCACAATTATACTTCTTGGGTTAGATTACACTCGGGGGCGTACATTATTTGCACGAGAAATCAAAACGACCATTTGAATATGTGTGTAACACCAATACCATGACTGGGACACTGCGCTACCTTTTGTCACATTTGCCTATAACTCCTCACGCCATAACACCGCCGGCTACTCCCTTCTATCTTCTATACGGACGAGAACCGACGCTCCCTTTTGACACACTTATTTCGACCCCGGCCGCATTGTCTACGGAATACGCGCGTGACGCCATCGCTATAGCAGAAAAGGCACGTCACATTGCCCGTCTTCGCCTCTCTGTGTCGCAATCACGGCAGAAGTTGTTGTACGACGCCGGGTGATCTTGTCCTTGTCTGGTCCCCGTCTCGGCGCGTTTGCCTTTCTGAAAAACTACTTTGGAGATACTCTGGCCCCTATCGCGTCCTGCGACAATTGACAGATGTCACTTACGAAATAGCCCCGCTCGATCCTACCACGTCTTCTCCTTCCTCACACGTCGTGCACGTGGCCCGGCTGAAGCCATACCTCGCGCCAACCAACCTGTCTCAGGCGCCGGGTTGGCGCTTTTCCGGCCGGAGGTTAACGTTACGAGACTGCGCGCAATGGCACAAAGATGACGTTAATCATTGATCATTGACGTTGATCAGAAGACGACGATTGAAGAGATTGCCATTACGCCATCTTGGCAGTGCTATAGAGCTCGCTGTATATATTTTGCGAATATATTATCAGTTATACCGTTTCCCGTGACAAAATATTCGTATGAGAAAATCAAAGCTGGCCCCGAGCTAAAGCTTCCTCTTGTCCCTGGAGCAGCCGTGGCTGTGTAATGGTAGAGCATCCGCCTACTAAGAGGAAGGTACTGATTGCGGCTCGAATCTCAATGCCATCGTAAACCCACGGTTTTTTTTAATAAGTAGCGATATCCGCCGGCATCGTGTTCGGCTACTTGAGGGGCTCGCATCTGGGAAGGGATACCTACAGAGGTTTATAAGCGTTGTCTCGGGGCATCCCTTGTCTTACCGCAGACGGCATTCTGGTAGACCATCCGCCGCGACTTTGGCAGACGAGTGCAGCAACCGGTACCTACGGGTAGAGTAGGTACAAGCGCGCTCACCGCCCGATGCTCAGTCCATATCGGACCTCACCATTTGGAAAGCGGTGTTTCTCCCCGACACGAGGGATTAACCACCTTATAGGTGCATTGGGACGCCACATGGAAATTTGCCGCCATGGCAGCAGCCTAGACCCCCATTTTTCAGGATTTCTCGCGTCTACAGGGTTCGACAGGACATGCATGGCGCAGGTTTCATTTCCAGGACAATAAAACCCTTAACCAAAGCTCCAATAACCGCCATGGCAGCAGATATGGGACGTTTTTTAGCCACTGATGTCTCGTATTGGGCGTTTAGGCGCCGGAAACTTCCCAATGAACCCTCAGATGCTACGTTATGGCATGGATGCTGCCAATCCCTAGGCCATCGCTATGTAACAAGGTAGAGCACCGCATACGTAATTCCGAGGATGTAGGTTTGCCTCCTACGTTGGAGAACTTATCTTTTTGTCCACTTTCCTTTCGGTTTACTGACTATTTATAAACTTCCTTTCCTAAATTTTAATAAAAGCACCAGCTGGGGGAGATAACGGAGCAGATACGTGGGGAGATAACGGAGCAGATACGGCGACGCGACGCCTCGTGCAGATGCCGTTCTCTGGGTGCTTGTGCTATGCACGCACTCCTTGCCCGCGCAAGCTCTCGCAAGCGTTCTAAGTGAAGTTGCGTCGTCCCGCCAATAGGTATCCGCTGCCGTCCCCGTGTTGAGGGACGCGCGCTATTGCTACTTTATCTGTTCGATCGCGTCTCGCAAGTGTCCTTAGCTAAAAAGTATGTACCTTACACCGTTGTTTATACAACGTTCAGCACATCGTGTTCTAGAATTCAACAACTTATAATGCTGAATAAAGCTTCCGCTTGCTCTGTAAAGTTCACGATGGCAACTGAGGGACGCGTTTGTGACTGAAACCTGCAGCGCGTCACACTACGCCATTTTTCTTTGCTGGCTCGCGGAAGCTTCGCTTTCACCCATTCCCATACTGTGTGGGATGTGCATATTTTTTCGGGATGATTCCATAGTCTGCAGATTTTTCCATTGAATAAAGTCAATCTATTTCCGTGGCACCATCAGACTTCAAGCTTTTGTTTGCTTTACATCATAGGGTTTCTAAATAAAAAACCTAGAGGGAAAAGTGGCGCTAGTGTCTACGGGGGTTCTCCTGAACGTCGCCTCAACCTACATGGGAATGATGGGAAGTACAGGCTTCGGATTGACTTCTGTCTTGAAACTGGTGGCGTTTGCATGCGGCGCAGTAAACGAAGCTGTATTAAACCATTTTCTTGCAAAAATTAACTTTATTTATGTTGTGTTTTATATAATGCATAATACATTGAATAAAGTTTGTATGACTTTGAGATTGAAGCATGTTTTACCACCAGGGTATGCATCGTTCTGCCTGATTTAGCGCCATTGAATAATTATTTATTTACTTTCACAACAGCAATAACAACCGTGCATGTGCTTATATAAAAAATACTCATCAAATATTTGTGGGAATAAAAATTTTGTATTATGAGAAAAGTGTTGCGCCTTTGAGAGAAATGTTACAAGTGTCGTCTGCTACGACGCCTGCTCGCTGCGAACGCGAGGAAAGTGAACTTTCTCGCAGACGCACTTGCGTCTGCGCAGGCGCACTTGTGAACTCTCTCGCTCTTTCGAAAGGCTGCATCGGCTGTCACGATTGATGAACGTCTTCGAGTACATTTAAACACATCTGCTGCAGTGCTATCTTGGACGCTTGTGGCCTCTTACGAGCATGTTTCACTATATTTTATGTTGACGTACCGCTCCTCTGAAGTGCGCGCCAGCAACTGTTATGTCGTGGCTTTGCGCTTACCCGTTTTGCGACAGCAGACTACAGCCAGGAAGCAGCAACCTTTCCTACCACAAGTAAGTTTGTGTCTCAAATGTCCTGAAACAACCATTTCAATGAACACATAAACGAGTAATGTGCAATGAAGCCCTCAATCAAATTTGACTGTCAAGCCAGTAGAAGAGCAACTATGTAGCAAACAAATGCTTTATGCAAGCAGTCAGCAGTCGCTTTCTCGTCAGGGCTTCGTCAACACGCCGCGACACAAGCATCGTTCCAGCCGCTAGCTCAGCACGCTATCGCCATAGAATAAAGAACCCTATCGCTACTTCGAGCGACCAAACAATACAGAGAGCTCGAGAGTTTTGCGCCGCACTGCCCCACTGTGGATTGTAGCAACTGCGCTTGGAACAAACTA